>NC_140297.1:135594519-135632019 GCF_964211825.1 Aythya ferina
TTGTGTTTTTTGTTTTCAGAGTTTCAAGTTCAGTTTTAACGAGGAGTTGCCTCTATGGTGGACGGGGTTCCCGGGGTGGTGGACCTAGGAGTGGCTGCTGGTGGAGTGTCAATGGGGCTCCCAGCCCCGCTGCTGGGCGTCACAGAGGAGCTCACTGCTGGTGTCTCTCCTTGCTGCTGGGCTTGGAGTGTCTGTCCACAGATGTGATGGTGCTTCTCCCAGTCCTTATGCTGGCAAAACGAGCCACAGTATCGTGCTGTGTTGCAACCACTGCAGGTTTCACTAGCTTTCCGGCCACAGTTCCAGCAACTCTAGAAGCAAAAGAGGAGGGGGAGAGATGGCAGAAATTAGTTAGTGTCCTAATTTTTATCTTAAAAACAACTATAAGGAGCTATGAGTCAATCATTTGCCAAGTCACCTGTGAGTCAACCAACAGCTGAGGCATCACTATATGCTGCCTTAGGTACCTGAACCTCCTCCACAGCACCTCCAGCCACCTGAAGGACTCTGCCCCTCCGAGACTGGGCATGAGTGCGAGCAGCTGCCTGCAAGTGCTAGCAATGCAAACCCCAGGTATGCCCGCATGTCTGGTCACTAAGAGCACACCAATTACTAGTCAGTTCTCATAGTCTCAGCAAAACTTAAGATAGCTCCTCCAACAGATGTATTAAACCAAATAACAAAACACATGTCCCCAAAAGTGCTTCTCTAAAAATGGAGAGGCAATAGTGCAAAGCAAGAACGTGAGCAAACGACCTAACACAAAGGTAAGACGTGGTAACCCTGGAAAACCTTGATTTTAATCATCTAAGTAATGCCACTGGACTCAGTGGCTCTTCTGGCAGTGAATAGTTAAGCTGTAACCTAAATCTTTGGCAGGATGGGGAAGCCACCGCAGAATATCACAGAATCACAGAATTGTCATGTTTGGAAGAGACCTCCAAGATCACCTAGTCCAACCTCTGACCTAACACTAACCAGTCCTCCACTAAACCATATCACTAAGCTCTACATCTAAACATCTTTTAAAGACCTCCAGGGATGGTGACTCAAAATATGTATGCTACTCACTTTCACACACTCTATAGCTATGCCAGCTGGATGCTGGAAAACGGCCAATCTTTAAGTGATATTCCTCAACTACATTTAAAAAAAAATCTCAATTTCAGAATCAAACAAAGACCTAAATCCAAAACAATATTTTAAGGAAATTAGACATTTAATCAGAGTCAAGTGGCTTCTTTAGAAAATATCCGTGTTTTAGTTCCATCCTCCCCCTTTATGATCTTTCTTGGTTGGTTGGTCAGAGGGTTTTTTTTTTGGCATAGGCACATACAAGCACATGGGGGAAGAGTAACTGTCCAGTTTTCAATTGCTCTTTGAGATTGAAATCAAATGTACATGGCATTCTCAATTCATACTGATTAAACATACAGACTAAACCAGGTAATTACAAATACATGTGTTGGGGATTCTTTTTTTCTTTTTTTTTCTACTTTTTTTTTTTTTTAATTCATAAAATTGTTCCCATCTTTAAAAACATTAAGAAAAAAAAAGGTGGAATTACCAACACACAGAAACAGATGTTTCTGGTACTTAAATGTCGGGAATTCAGACTCCTTGTCTGGCATCACCTGGTTTTGATTCATTATTCATTGTTTCAGGTTCATTTTGCTTAAACTCTGTCCAGTGCTGTAGAGGTAAAGCCACACTGCCACGTCTGGAAATGGGTAGCTGCACTATTCTTGAACACCTTTTCTTTGAAAGACCTTGTATCCCCACAGTGAAGAATAACTGTGGGTAATTTAGAACACCATACATGAACGTGTACACATACATACATATATACACATGGACCAAAAAGAGCTGGCAAGCTAATATTGGCTTTTCAAAGAGATGCAATGTCTCCTTCTACTGACCAGAAAGGCAACAAATTGTGGATATTCCTGGATTCTCCTTCTTTTGCTGCACTAATATTTCTCAAAGGTTGCATCGCACTTCTGAAAGCTTCACTTTGCCAACTTGATGCTTGCACTGTGATCCAGTAAACTCCCTGTGACTCTGCTCCAACTGTGTTTGCACAGGATTTCTACCTACCACCACACTTACTGACCTTCTAGCTATTCGTTTCCAGCTAAATTGCCATCCCTGGGCTTGACCCATATTTCCTTTAATCCCCTAATCTGGAAACAAATACACATGTACAAAGCCTCCCTATGCAGACATTTCTGAAAAGGCAGTTTTCCTCACATGGAAAAATGCTGAAGTCAACCAGAACTGCCCAGGTGCAGGAATCCCTCCCTCATGGAGATCCTACTGCACCAGTGAAGTGCATGCTCTAGTTTATTATGGGGATGGCAAACTATTTCTATTCAGAAATATATTTAGTTAATACAGACCAATTTCTGAAACATCCTCATTTTGCTTCCCTTAGTGGGGAAGGCACATCTGCACAGACAGAACTGACTTCTAGACCTGACCCAGAGCCATCATACAGTATTTCAGTTTCTTACCACAATGCCTGTATTAATGTCAGAAAACAGAAATTTAAATTTTAACGTTAGGGGTCCAGCTTTTTTTTATTTGAATACTCATCAGTTAACTATCAGCCTGTGCAGAACATGAAAAGTGATAAATAAGTGCAAGATTTTAATGAAGTGACAAAGCTCTAAACTGGCTCCTTACATGATTTACTTAATGTGTCCTACATTGTCTAGTATGTGATTTTGTCCACTGCACATATTATTTATAATTTAACAGGTCATTACGGCTTTAATGTAATTGTGGGAATAAATGCACATAAAATGCAAGAATTTCAAAATAAATTTTACAGCTCACATTTATGCAACAAATTATTGCGTGTAAGAATTACTATGGTGTAAATTAGCATAAACAAGCACATGTACCACGAGAAGCTTGTACAATAGCAGCTGGATTTGACACACAGAACTCTCTGTCCTACACAGTCCTCACCACTGTGACCACTGGCTGCTCCTTTCCATGTATAAGCAGTGAAAAACAGCAATAGAAATAGGGATCAAGAACTGTAAGCCTTGGCAATGCATGTTTTCTGTTCATGTTGCTTGCTGGAGGATAGCTTCAGAATCCACATTCTACTGAAGAAAAATCAAGCTCGAGATGCTGGTTAATGGCCTGGGCTGTACTTGGTAAACCCCTGTTCACATGTTCTCCATTGATCTAGACATTGTGGACAGAGCTGAGCCTGCTATGGGATTGACCGTGCTCAAGGCATCTTCTCTCCTGGGAAGTTTGAGAGGGTGGTATAAGGCCTAAGCAGGTATTTCTGTACGAGCCCGAAGCAAGGACAAAATGGATCACAGAGGCTGAACTGCATACACGGCACCTCAGATAACAGAAGACCATAATGTCATGTTGGTGACAAGGTGGCAAACATCATATACTAGGACATATGAAGGGGACTATGGGCAGCTTGACACCTGAGTTAAGACTACCTCCCAGTGCTGGTAAAGCCCAGCCTGGAATACTGTCCATGCTGGGATGATGCACTTCAAATACAGCAAATAAAATAAGGCAAATAAGACACAAGAAAGGCAGACAGAATAATCAGGGATCAGACAAACACAAACTATGAGAAGAGACTGAAGGAACTGAGATTGTTAAACCTAAGGAGAGATGGCAGCCTAAGAGGTTATAGTAGCGTCCAAACATCTCAGAGGCTACTACAGTGAGACAGGCAATGACCATATCTACATGAATAAACAGGAAAAACAATAAGATAAAACAACTGTAGGAGAAATTGGAAAGAGATGTTATGAAAAAAAAATTAAGGATAGAACAAATTCCCTACAGGCACTGGGGAATCTTCATCACTAAAACACAGACAAAACAGGGATATTACAGTTACAACACAGCTACAGCTGATCATGCATTGGGAAAAAGAGTAGTGGATCTCTCAAAGCCTCTCCTGTCTATTTTCTCTGTCTTTGGGGAGAGACTTACTATACTGCACTTCCAGCTTGTGTTTTATAGAGTTCCAGATGTAGCTAAAACTATGAAGAGGACTGGATTATAGTTTAACTCTGAATTGATTTCCCTGTGAAACAGTGAGGTTATACAAAAGGCCAGATTCTCAGACTACATAATTCAATTTAACTTCACTACCCTGAAAATGGATTAATTCAATGAAATTGGGCTAAATTACACCAGATGGGAATCTCACTCCGAATCTATGCCACCGATCATATTTCATCCTCTTCTTTCAACTGACAAGGAACATCAGTCTTAGGTCAAAGCCTTATCTTAGGTCAGACTCTTAATACTCATCCACTTAAGCTTCCATCTTCAAACAACAGAACTCTGAAACTTCTGTTTGCCATCATGAAAATTCTCAAAACAAATGCTCTCCATTTCTGTGGTCTCCAGTACCAGGACACATATTTGTCAATAATTTTGCCCATCCCATCACTTTAATCTCTGAAACATTTAACCACAGTTGGGCATTTGCTTTTCTCTGACACCTCTGTCTGAGACTCAGAGTAGAGCTGGTTTAAAGAAAGAAAGGGGAAAAAATAAAAAGGACCTTGAGGACCTTGACATGTCTAAGAGATGATGAACTCTGAAATGCCATAATGCAGTATCAAACACTGCTTTGTCATTTTTGACAAATTCTGGTTTTCCACAGTTTACCAGGAAAAGAAGCACGGATTTTTCCAGGTTCTTCAAGGCCCATGGCATTCAACACTCAATCGCTGCTAACCAGAAGAGAAAGAATCTAGAGATCACTGAAACTACAGTGGCATAAATGAGGACTGATTCTATCAAAGACCTTTTAGAAGGGGAAACACATTCTTTGGAAATTCCCATGGTACTTCTAAATGCAGTACTCCTTACAAAGACATTCAAGGCTTTAGATATTTCTAATAGAGTTAGCCCTATCACCAAACAGTCAAGGCTTACCCAAGCTACTGTTTATTGTGTGCAGTATACCTGTGTTCATACAAGCTAGCATGGAGAAGCTGCATCCTGAAGACACAAGTGTAGAGAATCATATTGAAGGGATATGGCAAGCTGGCTAGACAGCCTGGGACAGTGCCAGTGTTCACATCACATCTAGACTCATTAATCTAGAACTCATGGCTCTGGTGCCTCTGTATCACCTACCAGTGCAGAGAATGAACTGCTGGTTTCTAAGAGACGCCCAGACAAGAAAAAACAAACAAACAAACAAACAACAACAAAAACAAACAAACAAACAAAAAAATTAAACATTAGCTGACATGCATAAATTCAATGTCAGCCCAGAAAACAGGGCTTGCCTATATCACAGCATCTGATGCTCAGAGTCAGGTTTGCTGGCACAGTCCTGGTCTCAATGGATTGGTCAGCAGAGATTGAGCCCAGCTGTCTTCAAAATGTCAGGTAAGTGTGATGTTCACATACAACATAAGCTGCTTCAATGTAAACAAGCCTTAACATTACACATCTCTTAAAAGCAGTGTTGGACCAGTTACATACTTGTTTTATCTGAGCAGATGTCAGCATCTGCTTTAAGTAGAGAGAAACGAAACATTTGTGCTCCTTTGCTGTCCCCAGCCCCCACCCTACTAAAAGTGAGGAAGAACACTGACTGTCAGATTTTTCAGTGGCATTTTATACCAGAGCAGAAAGACAGATGTTTTAATTCTCCCCCTGCCCTTCCCCCTACAATCTGGGCAGCCAGTCTCTTTGCAAAGCTGTTCACCCTTACTATTAAAATTGATTTGCACAACAGTACATTGCAGCCAAAGCAAGCACAGCAGTCATTAAAGAGTAGGCTGCTCACACATGTTTCTGTACTTAGCCAAGTCAACTACTGATGAATGGGTCATCTTTTGTCAAGCAACTGTAAGAAACGGGTAAAGAAATAATTTGTGGTTCAGGAACAGTTATGCTGACAGGTAGGCCTTCTCTTGTTCTTTTGCTTTCCAACATCAGTGTGCTCTGTTCACTGGTCCTTAACCAATCTCTCATTGTGATAACAGAAAATAATGAAAATGCTCTAGTCAGTTGCAAGAGCTTATGCTGAGAAGCTGTGGAAATCTTCAAAAAGTAAATGTACAGACACTGAGGCCAGTAAAATCTGGTGAGATTGCTCTGGTCAGCTCCACATGTCAACTGTAATTTTTTTTGTTTGTTTGTTTTGTGTTTTTGTTTGTTTGTTTTTTTCAGTCATGGAAGTCACTTTTTCTGGTTCCAAATATACAGACACATATACACACATATGTGAAACCTCTGAAAGGTCTTGGAAGAAGACACTACACGTCATCTTAAAAAAACAATAATTACAAAAATCTAGAGTCCTAGGCCCAGATATTGTTCTGTGCTCCAGAGCAGACTGCAATAGAAATCATGGCCCAAAGTCCTCAGACAAAAACAGCTCCAAGAAACCTCAGCTAGGTCCAGGCTGCATTTTACTAAATAACAAATGAAGAGCTGGAAGAGAGAAAACTTGCCAACAGACAGGGAGTGGCTGTAGCAGATGAAATTTATATCAGAAACATTAGAAATGTGGTGCCAAATTCCCATCTCCATCCATAGTTTCCACAGCCAAAAGAACAAATGACACCCGTGGGAGAAATATGCTGTCAGGAACTGCACAGAGGTTGTATAGCAGCCTATACTAAGCTCTCTTGCAGGCCTTGGAGTATTATCTCACCAAGGATAAGCAGGGGTGCTCTACCTTCTTCTATGCTTCTAAGACTTCAGGAGCTGCTACTAGAGTTCCCTCGTACTTGAAACCATTCTAGTCCTGGAAATACATATTTACAGAATACATCTGAAAGTTGTAAACAGCTTTGTAAACAGAAAGGTTTATGGAGACAACTCAGACAAATGAAAAGGAATATTCACAGAGGGACTGAAAGACAATGAACACTCTAGTAAACGTAAAGTTCTATTCCTCAGCCCCAACAAACACAGGGTCCCTTCTCCAAAGAGACACTTCTCGGACACTAACAAACTGATCTCCTGTCCTCAAAGATGATGGAAAAGACTGGTCCATTTTTCCATGTGTTATTAAAAATAAATAAATAAATAAATAAATAAATAAAGACAGCCTAAGTCAACAGGCAGGTAGTTGTGGGAAGCATTACCTACTTGGTTGGAGTTTGCCATAATTGGAAGTTGAAGATGTACCAATAAAAACTGTACACATTTAGCTATAAAGTACCATTTTCATCTGCCTTCAGAATTAACCAGGCACCTGTAAACACTGACATCTATTAAAACCTGCGTTTTACTTCTCAAAAAAGCCACCCTGATGTGCCATTTATGACCACCAGAGTGAAAGCTGCAGGATTAGGCTACTAAATAGGTCCTAAGTATGTAGTTTTGTCTAGGTTCAGAAGGCTTGTATCCTCCTCGACTATGAACAGCTCTGAGAACATCTGTAACCCTATGAGTCATATTTCATTAGAATGAAATTAAAAGAATTATTTGTCCTCTTTTAAAGTTCTGGTCCCAAGAAGTGAACAACCTCGTAAGCACTTCTTCTAAAGATGAAGTTAAGATGTCTGTTGTCATACAGCCTTTTCCAGAGCTATGACTGCTCAGGAGTGAATTACAGCACACAAATGAGTCTGGATATGAATTTACTTGTGGAAGAATGGGCTGTATGCACTGGCACATAAGGCCTTCATCTATCCTGCCTACACTACATCAGTTCACTAAATGGATTTAATTTGCAATTTCCTCTGAGGCATTTACCTTTGGAATTTTGGTTTTGATAATGGGAATCTCTTGTAAATATACACACATAAAATGATAGCTCTTTAATGATGCTAAGTCAGACAAATGTCCTTTCTATGAACACAGTGTACGAAAAATGTCCTTGAATATCTCAGATACAAAATGCCAATAAATTGAATTTATGTCTCATTTAATCTGCAATGGAACAGTTAATACTTAAAGGGTACATATACTTCTCCTGGTCCCTTTCTTCCTGAGAAACTTTCAGATGCTGAAAATCAATTCCTTTTGTCTCCTTGTTATTCATCTGCTACACATTAAGGAGAAACTTTGGGCATTCAGTGATCCCACAATGGTCTTTCATCTCCAGAGAAGCCTGGTATGAATTAAAATCTTACGCTCCCACAAATTATGGATGCATACTGCAGCATGCCACTGGCTTATCTGCTCATGACTTTTGCCAGTTTTCTCAGCATGCTTCAGCTACCTAATCTGCATCTTTCAGCTTAAGTCACTCTTCTACAACGTGACCCATACAATCCAGGAAAAGTGCTTTGACAGTAATGTACACTAATACATAATACCACACAACAGGTACTGCTATCAGTTATTTTTCCAACTGCCTGCAATTTAGAACTTATATTAAAAAGTATTTTTCCTATAGACAAGATCTCAGTACAGGAACAGTAAATAGGCTATGAAAGTAATGTCCTTTCATTTCAGTGGCCTTAAGAAACAAAGATTATATAGAAATACCTGGTGTAATTTGTGTCATGTCTGTCTTTAAAGGCAATTTTAACCTAGGACATTATTATTTGTCTGTAATGGATGCAAAATTCTGCAGCACTGGTAAAACACACCCTGGTCTTTCACTCCCAGCTTCCTGCTGTTGGTGCTGCTGTGTCCCCTATACCGCAGAAGTTCAAGGCTCCCACACTCAGGTTTGAAAGTAAATCAGGGCTTAACATGCTTATTCTTGTTTTACACTCTGTTGCTGTTTCAGTTTATTTTTCTTCCTTCCAAATACTGTTTGCCCACTCCTCAACTCTCAAATATACCCTGCAGTCAAATTAACACATTCAAATTAAGGAAACACTTGTAAATCCACATTCATTTCTGTCCTACAGGAACTTTTACTAATAGCTTCTACACCCAATGCATTCCCCAGAAAAGCTTTTAGCTACTTTGCTCTACAATCTCATAAACGACTGTTGTGTTGTGTTTTTTTTTTTTTGTTTTGTTTCTTTGTTTGTTTTGTTTTTGTTTAAATTAGATCTGAACATGAAATATTTTCTACCATATACTCTTGTTATCAACTCAGTATCAGCAGTTTGAAGAGCTTGAAAATAAAGCTACTGAAATGCTAAATTAGAAGAGAAACATACATTATATGTAATCCTGAACATCAGTTAGGAGGTGTCACTGCAGCTCAAGTCTTTAGCTATTTTCGGCTCAGATGACCATGTACACAAGAAAATTTGGAGCTCTGCATGTGCCTGTAATATACATCCAGTGAGAATGTGCAAATAGTTAATAGCAGGCACTGAACTCCTCATGTCACATGAATAGCCTGTGCCATGTAGATTTAAGCAAGCTCAGGTACACCTAAGGTTGATGACAGCCTCATGTCATCCTGTTTCCTGTTACAGGTTATTGTACAGATCCTATTTTCCTCCAGTATTGCAATGGTTCACATATTTTTGAACTCAGATGAAGCCATTAAAATACTTGAGAAGACTCAATACAAATTCTCCACCCCCCCAAACAGCAGCTATCACTAATTTTTCATCAGAGGAGACAAAGAAGGTTCAAGCTCTGACAAAAACAACCTAACATGGCGCTACTAGCTAGTGAATGCACTTGGATAGAGAGGTG
This sequence comes from Aythya ferina, assembly GCF_964211825.1. NCBI lineage: Eukaryota > Metazoa > Chordata > Aves > Anseriformes > Anatidae > Aythya > Aythya ferina. Next base: position 135,604,102 of record NC_140297.1, read on the forward strand.
CTTGTCCATCAGAGACCTTACTTACCTCGCTTGAATCCTCCTGCTGATTGATAACAGCTAGTGCATCCTCTGCAGCCTGGCGCTTGGCTTCGGCAACAGTGCGCTCCATTTTAGCTCTCTCGGAAGTGATCATGTCGTGAGCTTTCCGCTCGGCCTCTGACACTGCCTTCTGCAACTCAGCCATTGCCTGACGTTTAACTTCATTGACAGCTTCCTCTACAAAGGAGGGAAGAAATCCTCATCAGCACAGGATGTTTGACATAGGGCTATGCAAAAGTAATGCATGAAATGCATCAGCTAGGCTACTGTATTGTGTCTTCATGGTAAGAAGGACCAGGATGAACCTGATTCCTCGAGACTCTTCAAGACCACCCTGATGCTTCTTTACTTCCCCATCACCAAGGCTCTCAGAAATCTCTAACACTTGTGTTGATTCTTGCTATTTTGATTCACAGTTAGTACTTCAGTAGGTACAGACATTTCAGATTGCTGGTGCATTATTTTGGGGTGATTTTACTTGGAAAATTGGTTTTGCAGCACACCAGATTGATGAATATGTTCAGCAAAAATTATTACTTAAGACTTACTACAGACTTTTTCAGAATGGTATCTTTAAGCTTTGGAAATTAAGATAGGATTCAGTCACTATGGTTGTTTTATTTTTTTTTCTCTATGTAAAAACTAAATATATGAAACACCCAAGGTTTTATTAAAAAAAAAAAAAAAAAAAAAAAAAACATTGGTCTAATATCTTTTCCTGGACATATAATTTTACAAGCCAGAATTAACATTTGTTTATGAACATTCCTTTGACCTATTGATCTCCTCTGCACACTGTTGTTTACACGGCAAAGACTTGACTTCCTGACGCTGCAGAGCCCTTGAGCACACCAAAGCCAACAAGACTCTGGTGCACAATTAAAACTGAGCCAGGGCACAGTGCTTCATTATATACAAAGGCTAATGTTTTTGTAAAATAACTAAGTCACTATGAGCTGTTTCTTCACTATATACTTATGTCATATCTTTTATTCCAGAAAACATGAATTGTCACAAATTAGTTATTTAGGTTTTGATGCAGGAAGAATGCAAAGATTTTACTAATGAACAGTCTTTTAATTGACAACTAAAACAAGTAATTTCTTTTTTTTTTTTTTTTTTTTTTTTTAATTAACTGCTCTAATTAACAAGGAAACCATCCTCCCCCTGAATTAGTTTATCTAATTTTCATCTTTATTCAAAGCAAAATGACAATGATTAATTGAAAATTTAATAAGCAGTAATTATTAACTTGGCAAACCCAGTACCAATTAACACTCTATTAAAACTAATTATGACATGTTTCATTCAAGTGTTTGCACTTAATTGTTTCATCCACTTAAAAACCACCTTAATTAAATGTTCTGTTTAATTAAAAACATAGATTTCTAATAAAAAAAATTACTGTAGATTAAAATTTAAGTATTACAACTGTGTTAAGGGTTTGAGTTTGGAGGCTCCATCAAATGTATTTGTGTATGCACATGTATGTAGACCTAACTCTTCCATACAGATATTAAGTCAGAAACTGCCTTGAGTTTTGATGTCTCATAGCTCTGCATTTATTATTTTAAGTCACTACATGAAGTTTCCATTTTCAGTTATTAAGCCAAGTACAATTGCAATAGATACATTTTAAGCCATGTACTGACTAAAATTGCCTTAATTAAAATGAAAGAAGAGTTATATTATTTGTTGTGTGTGCTCCGTGTGCGTATGTCTGTGAGAGATGTTTCAACTGAAGTTTTTGGGGGTGGGGATGGGGGGAATTAAGAGATAAAACTTATGCCTTTATTTTTATGAGGCTGAAAATATGCCCTTATATTACCCTACCATAAATGTTGTTTAGGGGAAAGCCTCAGGAGAGGAAAAAATCATACCCGTCAACCATACAGCCAAGGCTTAATTTACTTTGAATATTCAAGGTGAATTAAAATTCTATCTAAGTGGCAATACAGGACAATAATTTTTGCTTACGATCAAAGCTGCAGCTAGACTAATTGTATATGCAAATCAGGCAATTTATATTTAAATTATGCATTCCTATTCTAGTCCCACAGGCACACACAGATCAGCAAAGGGAATTGGTAGGACATTTGCAAGGTGCTTGAATATTTATTACCAACTGCAAACATTCACTGATCGTGAGAAAAGAAATATACACAGGCAAACATACAGATGCAATTTTATTACCTTTTTCATAAAAATGAGGCAACTTAAATACAGACGTTTTGCATCTATGAACTGCAGTTATTAACAAAGTAGATTTCTTAGAGAAAATCTGTATTCTTGCTGATATTTATTATGGAATAGAAGTTATCTTTGTATGGTATGATGCACTTTCATTATATCACATAACTTAATCTTATGCTGAAATGTTTCCAGTGGTTAGAAATGACAGTTTGATCTATTAGTTTAATCTGGAAGCAGAGCACCCCAACATTTTACAGAGACTTCTATTTGCATAGCTTTTAATCCTAAATAATCTACTTCTTTTCAGTCTAAATATAAAAATTGAACCTTATATTCTATGTCATGTTTTTTTTGCAAAGCTTCTGAGTGTGTGAAGGTGCTACAAGTACATATGAGCCCATATGTTGAAGGAAAAGGGATTCTATATTTTAATTGGCATAAACTATGGACTGGACTTCAGTATTTCCATTAGCTTTAACAGCAAAATTTGTGTAATGATAATTTGTGCAGTGATATACTGAAAATGAAGGCAAAGAGTTAAACTACAGTGCTTTTTGGTCACATGATTTCAATATTGCGACTCATGACATCCAACTCGTGTCACCCAATTTATTAAAAATAGACAAATTTTACTATCATTGATTTTGCCCACATCTCCTTAAAAGATATTTTTCCAGTACCTACAGGAATTTCTTAGCCATAGAATACAGGCATTTTAGTTTCAGATAAGAATAAAAACTGTAATATTTGTGGAGGAAAAGTTATTACTGATAGTGAAGTAGATTTTGTTTGCCATGACGATTTTGAGCTATCAAGCACTACAGAATGCTGCTCCTTTTCCAGAAAACAGATTAGATTAGATTAGATTCAAATATAAGAAAACTTGAACCAATAGGTTTTTAAAGTAGGTTTTTAAACTAAATATCTAAGATGTTACCTCCATTTTCCAATTACTGCTAAGCATTCTTGCTCTAAAATCCCTTGTCTTTTTTTTTTCAGAATTCAGCTGAAATGTTCCTTCACTTCCACAACTCATCATTCACTTCCGTATGTAACCTGACATGATGACATATGTAACTTGACATGATGATGGCAGCTCCTGGGCACCTCCCTCACATCATAGGCACACTCAGTCCACACCATGAGAAAAGAAAACGTGATGGACAAGGATGAGGCACCGTCACCGTGACATTTGAATCACCTCCCTCTCAGGCTGACCCTATCAAAGAAGGCCACTGGGAGTTGGTGACTTGAGTTATCTCACCTTCACATCGCAAAATGTGTAATTTCTTTCTCAGGAGTACACTGGCGAACACGCAGAAGTTTCACTGTCTTTGTATGCTATTCCCATGGTATTCCCATGCCTTTTTGGTTATTCCAGCACTTCCATCTGGACTGCCATGTGACAGGGAATGTCTGGAAGATAGTCTCCCCATTAAACTGAAAGAAGCTAAGTCAGCAACCCATAAAGAGCCTGGGATCACCTCAATATTTAATTAAGAGGAATAAGTATTTCCATGAAGCAAGTCATCCAAACTCTGATCCGACTAGCCCTCTTTACATGCCTGCCTTACTCTTGACTACTGAGGACACTGAGAATGTGGCTTGGATTCCTCATCTGCATAACTATTATTTAATGTCATTAATAAGGACACTGATGACTTTCTTTTCCATTGACGTATGAAACTTAATTGGGTTCACATGGCTTTAATTTACAAGGTGATGAGTGCTACGTGCTTGCTCCAACAATCACAAAAGCATGTGCTCAACTTGGTATACTTAAAGAATTTCACTGGAGTCTATCAATCTCCAAAAGTTTAAAGTGAATCCCTTTTACACATGATTTGCTGGTTCAGATGATTTTGGGGTTGCTTATTAACTGTTTTTGTGCCAAGTTCTTTCAGTTCAATGGATTCAGCTTCTCAATCAGGCTTTTTACACTTAATTCTGCTGTCTACACATTGGTCTTTATGGCCATTTGAGACACCAAGATATCCACACTGAGCTAGCAGAAATGACTTGTGAGAGATTTGCAGCCTTCTAGACTGGCAGTTGCAGCCCAGCCAGGAAACTACATAGCATCTCAAATGGCATTAGAGGCCTGTTCTTACAGGCACTGAATTGCACTTTTACTGCCCTGAACTTTTTATGAAACTGGGGAGATCTCCAGCTTCAGTGCACACTTGAAAATGAAGGCCAATGATTTATTAAAAGCATTATGTCTTTTGATATTTTACTACTGTTAGTAACAGATATGGGTAGCATCCTGTAGCAGGTCAGATTTTTTTCTTCTCCAGTTCACAGACACCCTTAATAAAGGGAATCTGACTGAAAGCCACATCAGCATGAAAACAGAGTCCAGAAAAGGGTCCAAACAAAAAAAAATGTTTCAGAATAACTGATGACATAATTGTTCACTATATGACATGTCTCATTTCCTTTATACTACCATATTTGGATAAACATGATGCGGATGCACATCCAGTTTTATAATTCACGCCAAAAGCTTCATTTAACTTGTATGCTAGCTTATGAAGATTATTTTTTTTTCTTCTGTTGGAGTCAGAAACGGCCTGATATGCCAAATAACATCAAAACCTGGATACTGCAAGATCCATATACTTCAAGATACTTCAAATTCCTGAAATTCCCATGCATAATGTTTCTCTGTAAGGTTTCCTGGGACTGCACTTTTTTTTTTTTTTTTTTTCCATTTAAGATGTTAACATAAATATGGCAAAACAAACTCTGAAAAATACTTTGGGCATACAACAGAATTGAGTTACAAAGGATACATGATTCTTGGACAAATGAAAACGTTGTAATAATTTCATTATTTTTCATAGAAACTACAGCAGATCCAAAAATACTAATTTCCACATTGAAAAATGTTGACTGTAAATGATAAACCCATGCTACACAAACAACACAACTTCTTGTCTGATACAACATTATGCCATTTGTGTGTTCTGCATCTAGTCTACAATACATCCACCAGTTACAGGACATTTGAGAGTATCAAAAATGCTGTATATTTGCCATTTAATCATTAATCCTGCTCAGGCAGCTGCAGTACATGGCTGTAAAGGTGTTCAGAAGCTCTCTTTGTCAATGAGTGCATGTGTGTTGGGACATGTGCGAGTAGAAGCTCAACTACTAGTTCTAGTTCAAGAGCCAACTCCCGACCCCTCTGAAAACAAGGAAGCTCTAATATCAATGGTGAAAGTGCAAATGTTTGGCTGCAGCACCATAAGAGGATCCTCAGCAGGAAACTCCTCTGCTCAGGCAGTTTCAAAGTATTGAAGAAAACTCAGCACAACCACAACACCTGCCCATGGTGCTTTTCAACCTCGGGGACCATGAATGTCCACGCAACCACCAGGACCAGCTGACACACAACCTTCTTTGCTCATTTGAACGCTTACCACGTTTATGAACCCAGACTTCACTTGGGGCTGATGATCACAATTGTTTTTTGAAATTAAGAATGGCTACACTGCATATCTAAAGGTTTTTTCCTTAACAGGTACACTTTTTCTCCCCCCCCCCCCCCCGTTTCAGGAATTCTTACCTTAGCTAGGTAAGAACACTGAAGATTAAAAAAAAATCCACAAAAGCATTTTTTTAAATTGCTAACAGATTGAAACCTTAGCATATCAAGTTTCAGCCTGAAACCATTATAACCCTTGAAAAAAGGGGTCTGTAATGGAAGCACCGATAGCCCCTTAACTATAGCAGCAGATGCTTCCATTATAAAGATTATTTCATGTTCTGATCAGTTCCAGTTTAAGATTATTAAATACAATTTCTTCTTGTTACTAGTAAACCCTTTCTTTTTTTTATTCCTCACATCAGTGCGTTAACAACTGCACACAGCTGCCAGAATACTAAGCTCGTGTTTTTAAACAGTTCTTACCAGCTTTCTTCCAGATCTCCTCTGGCACGTATCCAGATGCAGGCCTGTGAAGAAATTCCCGATGCGATTCTGCGGGGTGGGGGAAGCAGAGGGAAAAAGAAAGAGCATGGTAAGCAACGTTTGTCGAACAGGGCTCAGAGAAATACCTTTTCCCTTTACTTATTGCTCAGGCAAAAATCACATAAAGTTTTTCTTTACGTGAAATAAGAAGGGCACTGTGGCAGTCAGTCACTCAGGAATTTCACATAGACCAGATTGACATTGAGGGCTCAGACATGTCATCTTAAGCCAAGCTGAGACTCATTCGCTTTATTTTTATTTTACAGTGTTTCAAGTCAACTCTATATGACAGTTTCCATGCTTTTAAAGCTGGCTTTGTGAGACTGACTGAGGGAGTGACATGCTTCATCCTTTGTAATTATGTTTATGAAAAGAAAGAAGAAAGAGGACAGCAGCCCGCATTTGGCACTTCTGGTCTGTCTGGCTACTGACGAGCAGAGATAAAAGCCGAGACGTCAATCCAGCGATCAAATAAACTGTCCACAGAAAAAGAAAGGGGTGTTTCTATATGTTCAAAGATATGCTTTGCTATATCTGAGCCTGTGTTGGTAACTGTAGCCACACAACTTTGGAAAACAGAACCTTTAACTTTAGGTTAAGCGCCTACATACACACACCCAGCAACCTCACGGGAGCTGGAGCTCATAACTCACCCATATATTTCAATCACATTTTGACAGCTCTTGCCCCCCTCCTCTCCTTTTTTTCCAAGGGTTTAACCTCTGGGCATGAGCCTAAGAACTCTGAAATCAGCAAGATCCCGTCCATGCCGACTTCAAAGCCACAAGATCAGACAAAGCAGGAAAAAAACTCACTTTGGCCTGAAATTCAGCATACAGATTCTCAGCAGATGAAAAGATGCTCTTTTCAAATACAAATATAATTTAAAACCTGATCAACTGTATTTCAAAGTAAGATAAGAGAAATGTTTTTAAAAATGCAGATAGATTCACTACTGCCTATGTGATAGAACTCAATTGTCAAAATAACTTAATTACATTAGAAAGGTTTTGCATCTTTTTTAGATATTTTGATCGAAATCCAACATCTTCTTTGATGCCTGATTTTGAATCAGAATAAAAGCATTTAAAAGATTCTTTTAATTTTTACTAATTATATTCATTTTTGTATATTAAATTTATTATTAGATTACTTGGTGGAAAAGTATCCTTTCTGATGGTAAAGGCTGAATCATTAGGCTTTGCAGTGTTTTTTATACCACTATGGATATGCGTTCAGTACTGTTTATATAGAGTATGATACAGAAAATTAAAAAATTAAAAGAGGAGGCTTAATACGGCATCTGGCTAACAAAGGGGAAATGACAGGGGCAGTTTCAGCTGTGCAGGCAGCAGGGAATCCCAACCCCTGCCCGCTGCTCCACAGACACAATTTCTAGCACATGAATCTGCAGACACCAACTAGGCAGATTGAATCTTCCCATATGACAGGCAGCTGAGCGGATTTCCCCAGCTCTTCTGTTTATCACTAAAAATGGATTTTTATAGGCAGAATTTCACACCTCTCAAGCACAAAATGATGGGTGTATGTATATAAAGTTTTGTGCAAGAACAGCTAACTATTTACATTGGTTTAATTGACGTGATAGAGGGCTTCAGCCCTGATGTTGAAAATGTGAAAATTCTCAGTATCAGTTGACTTATATGATTCTGGAACTACAAATATTATTATGTACACTTCTCCCATCCTTTGTAGGTTTTAGGACCTATGGGAACAGTTCCAGTTCAGCCAGGGACAGAGGAGGCAGCAGAAAATTCTGCTTGAGAGCTCAGAAAGACTAAAGGCGAAAAATAAAAGGATTCTTATTTGCTTTTCCTGCAATAACTGCAAGACACAGACAGACTCCAAATGTGGCAAAGCAACGGTTTTGTTGCATTCATGTCTTGTATTTTGGGTTTAATTTCTTTTCTGCAATTTAAAGTACTCTCCACTGCAAGGGAATCATAGCCCTGATCTAAGCCCTCTACCATGGTACTCAGTATTAAAAATAAAGAGATGTGGATCTGATTTTTTGGTACACGTGACTTTCCAAAAATGGAATTCAATGACATAAATGACCAGATTGCCAGCTAATTGTTAAAATTTCCAAAACATAAACATCAATCAAGCTCTTATTCCAACCACAAATTATTTACATGAGGAATAAGATCCTCTGCAAGAAGAATTAAATCAAGAGCTTGTGAGAGATTTTCCCATAGTTTGGACTGGCACACAAGAAAAGACAAGAAGCACTTACAAAGATAATAAAAAACATATTTTCCAAACAAGAAAAATATTATTAACATGGCTATTGTTTAGTCAGTGGTGATGAGTCCATGAAAACAATCTTCTTTTGGGGGCTAAACTACAGGACATGAACAGAAGATATACATTTTTCATTATTATTTTTAAGCTAGGCTGTGCTTCAGATGAAGAATCACAGAACTTGATCAGTAAAACTAAAACACAAAAAATCTCAACAGGCTTGGAAGTCTAGCTTCCAAACAAAATTAACACAGTCAAGCAAAGTCCCTGATACAGTGAACAAAAAAGCCAGCTGAAAAAAGCCACAATGAGGATGAATACGTTGTTTTAACTGACTGAGTGCAGTACCCAGAAGTCAAATAAAACCCTGCCTAGAAGGAAACAGAATGATATCAAACAAAATTAGGAATGACCTGGAGCAACAAGGCAGCTCATACAGAAAAGATTTTACGTATCAGACAGAACTTAAAAAATTGTTAATGGTTAAAATGCTCTAAAGTTATTACACAGAATAAACTAAACACAATGGACGATAATGAATTTATTTGAAATTCACAGCAAGGCATGGTTTGAGAGCACTTGTAGATTATCAGTCTGGCTCCTACTTGACCATGTGAAAAAGCCCAAAAAAGGAACATAAAAAGCACATATACATGAGGATAACCAGTACCTGCCTACAAAAAGCTTCAATGAAGTAAAAATAAAAGAGAGTTTTAAATCTAAAATGTTTTTGGGAATTTTTGTTTTAATATAACTTTCAGGAAGAAAGCTGCTGAACTCGCATATAAGTATGAAGAAAAGATAAAAAATTGGTCTCTGTTTAATCCCTCATATTCTAATAATTCTCATATTATTGAATACTAGACAATGACATTATATTATTTTGTAAGATATATAGAAGAATAATAGTATTTTTAGTATATTCTGGATTATTTTTTTATTATTATTTATTTTTATATAAGGAAGAAAACATTTACTCCCAAAAAATCCTAAGGTCACAGTATGGTGCCAGGTTTCATAAAGGCCCTGGTGTATTCATTCCAAGAATGCATTTGAGGATATGAGTCATCAACAGTCAGTTGACTGATCATGCTTCTGAAGTTCAGAAAGTAGAAACCTTTTACATTACCTATTTTTCATGGTTTTAAGATAAAAGAATAAATACTACAAGTAGCGAAATAAAAAATGTGAAGTTTTAAGAGCAGAAATAGACATGAATCTGGAAAGTGAAACCGAGATGAAAAGCTAGAACCAAATAAAGGAGATGAACTCTCACATGGTAAGAACCAAACATAAGAGAACAGAATAAAATTACTTAAAAGGAAAAGACGTGTCCAAAAACCCCAATCCATATTTGGAAAGAAGGAACAGAAGATGGATTGAAAATATAAAGTAATAGAAGTTTTCATCACTGGATAATGACATCGAAGCTTATAGTTACAAAATAGTAAGTAATGGGAATAAACAGGTAATCATTTGAGGATCTTTTAGAATTTATTGTCTCTATGAAAAAACTGGTAGAAACAACATTGCCCTACATGCCATTGTGAACACTAGGGCTCAAGCATACTTAAAGCTGCATGTAGCCAGGCCAAAACCAATAGATTGTTTCATATATGATAAATGTATGCTTTTATACAAATATATATGCTTTACATATGCAAGTTTTACATTATTCTACCCTATAATAAATATAACACTACTGGTAGTACACAGGCAACAATGAAAAAACTCCTCAGAGCAATTGATAAATATTCACTGCCTTGTTTATAAGAGTCACAGAAGTGTACTAATCCAGCTAATGGATGATAGGGATACAAATCTGAAGAGATATAATACTGAATGAGACTACTTTGCTGACTTTGTTGGGGGACATAAGTTTCAAGTATTTCTTTGTATATCATTCCTTCTTTGCCCCCTAATTCGTGTGGCTACTTTATATAACACTCCTTGAACATACATGAAATTGTGTTAAAAATTTAGTTGTGGCCTCATTTAAAAAGAATAAGAAAAGGAAAACCACACAGGTACTGTGTTACTGGACCATCTTGTCCTTCATCCTCACCCAAGATCCAATTTCCACTAACTAGCAGCAATAGATTTTTTCCTTTTCTGTGCCACCTGTGAGTTCTTTTGCAGAGCACAACAGTGACAAGAGGGGTATAAGGAATGGATAAAAGTTACCATTGTCCCAAGGAAGTCAGAACTGAATACTAAGAATACAAATGCATGCTGTTTCTGCAGGTGTAGCCCTACCCAACAGCATCCAATTCACTACGCAACAATCTAGCCCAAACATCCCATGCAGCTAACATATTAAGAGCAATATTTAAAATCATCAGTGACCAGTATTACTGGAGCTTTACATTCTAGAATTACAAGTTATAAATGTTATTGTGATATTCACAGCATTCCTGTTAGCTCATGTTGAGAATATCACGCGTATCACAGCAATGTTGATTATCCGCAAATGGCAAAGGAAAGATTTTATAATCGCAGCACAAACAGAAAAATATCAGCAGGAGTGCCCTGACTAATGCCAAAAGTACTTGGGTAAACAACCTTTGATAAAATATAAACAAACTCTGAAAGGGTTAACATTTAAAAATGTATTAAGAAGTATCTAACCTATGTGTTTTTAATAAATTCATATACTTCTGAGTTCATGTACTTCCTGGGGCAAATCCTGCAGGCATTGGCACTCTCGAGTTGGAGATTTCAAACTATTTTGTAAGATTTCCATTCAGATAAATCCAACAGATAGAAAATATCAGCATTGCTGCAAACCTTCTGATGTGTGCCTACACCACTTATCTAGAGCCACAGCTGCACTCAGTAAGGTTATAGATCTTGTTTATAACCCATGATGTTGAAGAACCCTCATCTTTAATTTATCCTACTGTGTGTATTTCAGTATACATTGTCTGATATGTGTAATTATTCACTATTAGGATGAAAGTGTTTCAGTCCTGTTGCAATATGTAGTACTGAAATTCTTCAGCAGAAATGGAGGAGTCAGATGATGTATTATTTACTTCATAGACCATCACAGTTCATCAAGTGAATATATATAAAGTCTGAGTCATTTTTAGACTTTAATAAACATGTATTATTCAGACTAAAATGAATGGGCCTATCTTACCTTCAACGCACTCTCAGAAAATAATGGAATCTTGTAACCTGTTGTAACTGGCTAATGCATGTATTGGATTACATTGCATTAAAACTGATTATCAAATATTTCATTTGATTTCTTAATTAAAAATATCAACAGGAAAGTACTCATCAGATACTGGGAACTGTCAAGCTCAGAATGATTTACAGGGATGTCAAATTAAAAGCAGCACAAAAACTTCTTGCTGAAAAAAAAGAAGGCCAATGATTCAAAATGACCAGAATTTTCTTCATTTTCCTTTCGATCCAACTTACCTATGCTAAATTTCAGCTTAGAAAGTATGTACTTCAGCAACAGCTATTGATGAAGACCATGACATATTGTTTATAGTGAGAACATATCGCTTCATTGATGTTATTTTAATCATAAAGAAAAAGAAACAAAGGCATGGATATGGTAGCCATATGGCCCCCGTTTTTTCTCCTCTTACTAGTGGAGATGACAAGATTGATTTAAAGGGTGGATTACCTCATTTAAAAAAAAAATACAAGGAGGGAATCACTGACATTTAGAATCCATTTAGCAAAAAGCAATATTTACATGTTGTGGCACTGTAATTAAAATATTGGAGAAATTTTTCAATCCCTTCTTTTTCACTTCAAAACTAAAACATAAATCCCTAAACAGAAATGTCTCAAAACCCACAGACACTGCTTCAATTTTATTATACTTCTAAATGTTTGGAGTTTTCATTTAGTTAACTAGATTGCTACCAGATTTGAAGAAAGATAATCATTAAATTTCCATAGACTCTAAGGTAAGTATCTGACGTGTCGGGTAAGTGCCTGACATGTCAGGCATAAAAGCACTTCTTATCGATATTTACGATTAATATGAATACTACATCACTGAAGCGATCCAAGTTACATGTCCACAAGTCTAAGGGAGTAGTTTTTAAAGCCAAATAACTGAAATGTGGCATGTTAAAATTGAAATGAACTGACTCCAATGAGTTAAATTCTATCCATAGCACTACGGAGATGAGCAGTATGTCAGACTACAAAGGCTGTGCCTTATAACTTTTTAAACAAAAAGACTTTGTTGTTTCCAACCAAACAAAATAATAAAATAGGCATCTGATTACGTCTTATCTTCATTTTATCTTTTCCTGGTTTTGTTATGGCTATCTTTCTTGGACTGTAAATCTATAAAGTTTTAGTGAAAGTCTTGAGTTCCAGTTTGTTGGGGAAATTACAAAAACACATTTGCCTTTCATTTTTATTTTTTTATTATTATTATTTTTTTAACCGATGAACCATTCTTACAAGCATCATGGCCTGGATCTTTTTACATTATAGCTTTAGTAGAGATGACTGCCACTGTTTTTGATCTAGGGGTTTCCTCACAAGTGTTTTTCCCGAAGCTGCAGATGTGATCGACATTTCAAATGTCATATTTATGAGCCTTTCTTTACATTACATTTAACACTATTCATACAAGCCATTACCTGAACGCTTCTTTCTGAGAAGGGCTTCTCTAGGGACTAGGCTTATTAGTGAAGTTGGGAACAGCATTTCCATAACCCCTCCTTTCACTGACTGAAGCTAATTTATATTGGCTAAGATCACTTGACACACACACACACAAAAAAGTTCATTTGTTATCAAGGGACACTAAATATCAGATTTACCAAGAAGAAGATGGAAAAGGCATTAGATTTGTTCTTCTCTTTCTATATTTGCAATTAAGTAAATTACAGATTTAATAAGTTATTTTAAGGACAAAAACAGTTTTAAATGAAATACAGTTGTGAAATAATACATACATCCAATGGCATATGATGATTTTAAGTAGATAGTGTTTGATGATAGTGGGCAATTATTTTTTTAAAAGATGTGTCTCAGACAAGCAATCATAGTTTGTTGTTCTCTTCAAAATTACAGAGAACAATTAAAAGGCATCATCACCAGGACGTGCTTCTTTATTTCACCTGCCATAAAAGTGAGGGGATGAGGCAGAAGCAGGCCAACATATTAATAAATTACATATTTATTATTTGCACGCAATAAAATCTTTTGTTTATACAGCAGAGTCACCCTAGAGAAATTTTTACTTTACAAGCGTGACTATTAATCTCTGCATGGGATGAACATCCAACTGCTTAGTCTACTTGTAGGTGGGCTCTGCACTTGAACTGAACTCTGCATTGCTCTGTGTAACTGGAACGCAAGCAGTACCCAAACTATCCTGAACATCACTGCATGAGCTGCAGCAGTAGACACAGAGAATTGCGTGTGTTCGGTTGTGGGCATTGCAGATGTTGCTATTTCTTTCTTATATGGAAACCAAGTACAGCCAAGAAACGCCCTTATCTTTACATCTCCCTCCCTTCATTTCCTTAGAAAAGACAACTTCCCATTTAAATCATTTGATCTCACAAGGTTAAAGCCCTTGTTTTCACAATGCTAACAATCAAGAAACACCTATAGATTTCCTTAATCAAGTAGGCAAGGGAGGGAGGGAGGTTGGACGGAGGGTTAGTGCACTTCTCACTGCCCTGCCGCCCCTACACACCAGGCTGTTCTCCTGCCCAACCACCCTCAGACATTTCTGAATGGAAAGCAAATTATCAAATCTTACCACCAAACCCTAGCCATTTCACATGTAAATAAGACTATTAGGGCATGTTATATTGTCCTGGTTTCAGTTAGGACAGAGTTAATTTTCTTCCTAGTAGCTGGTAGAATGCTATGTTTTGGCTTAGGATGAGAAGAGTGCTGATAACACCCCGATGTTTTAATTGTTGCAGAGCAGTGCTTACACCAAGCCAAGGACGTCTCAGCTTCTTGCTCTGTCCTGCCAACGGGCAGGCTGGGGGTGCAGCAAGAGCTGGAAGGGGACAGACCCAGGACAGGTGACCCAAACTAGCCAAAGGGGTATTCCATACCATCTGACGTCATGCTAAACAATATATAGGGGTGGCTAGACGGGGAAGGGGGCCGGACTGCTCGGGGTTAGGCTGGGCATTGGTCAGTGGGTGGTGAGCAATTGCGTTGTGCATCACTTGTTTGTAGATGTTATTATTAGTAGTACTATTATCATCATTGTTGTTATTAATATTGTTGTTGTTATTAGTTATTATTTTCCTGTCTTAATAAACTGTCTTTATCTCAACTCACGGGCTTTACTTTCCCGTTTCTCTCCCTCATCCCAGAGAGGGAGGGGGGAGGGTGAGCAAACGGCTGTGTGGTGTTTAGCTGCCGGCCGGGTTAAACCACTACATATATTTAATTCAGATATGGTTATATTAGAGCATAATAGTATATATTACTATATAGTAATATAGTAATAATTCAGTAGGTAGCATAGAGGAATATTTAATCAGTACTAGAGAAGAGTCAGAAGAACGAATACAAGCTTTGTCTAACACTTTGCTTAGCTGAAACAAGACCTGTGAACAATTTTAACAAGCATACTGTACCTAGTGTGACTGGATCTGGATTCACTGGACTCTGCTGTCTGGAATGACTACTGCTGCTGTTACCGCCTTTTTTTAAATCTTCTGCATCACTGTACCGTCGTATCCAGTAATTAAGCTCCTCACGGTCTGCTTCTTGACATCGCCGTAGTACAGTGAGAGATCGCCTAGTTTTTTCCACCATGTCCATTATACAATTTAACAGCTAGTCACAGCAGTGGATGGAGCAGAGAAATGAAAAAGATAATTTTATTCATAAACTGACATTAAAATAAAGAAAACATTCATGTGCTGAGTACATGGGTTTTAAGAATGAAGGTGTCTCTCCCCGTTCTTTCAACTACATCTGAAAAATTCTAGTCTTGAGTTAAGAATAATGATCCCTTCCTGTTTAACTGGTGATCTTAAAGGTGTAGGCTTCCATATCTACACAGATATACATTTCTGGAAAAAAGGGAGAAGGAGCGGAGGAGAAGACTGAAAGGACTGTATCCTACCACCAGTATCGCATGGCACTACAAAGGCCAGGAGATCTGGTCCAGAACTGATATCTGGAAATGTTGTAAGAGCTAATAAAATCCAATTAACTAGTTCCAAGGCCAAGTGGTCATATGACCCAGATCTAGTGTTTATAGAGCGGAGTCCATTCCCCATTTGGCAGTCTGTAATAATTAGGATACTGCAATATATGTTTGAACAGCAAGGCCTAATAATATGAGCTACCTGACAGGGTACACCAAGACCCCATATTTAATCACCAGTGTTCTCAAAACTTGTACTGGAATTCAGATTTTTTTAAAAGAAAAGGTTTAACTCCCTGTCTTATAGAACTCCTTTTAGACAATTATACATGAGTGCATTTAGCCCTTACATGGTCAAGGTGTTTCCACTCTTCTGCCCATTCTCTGTCTGTTAGCCTGTGATCAATCATTTCTTCTTGACGTGTGCCATGCAACCCTGCCAAAAAGGAGCAAATCATGTTTACAGTGTTGGGTGTCCTCTAGGGGAAGGAAAAAAAAAGAAAAAAAAAAGAAAAAAAAAAGAAAGAAGAGCCCATTGGACATATGACTACATACATACCATACATTACCTGGTCTAGTATAAGGATGCCACCATAAAAATAAATGGTTACTTAAAAACTATGCTTTAAGTTCTCTTTAGCAATTTTCCACACACTAGATGCTACTGTTTACTCAGTGTACTGTCTTCAGTTCTGCAAGTTCTGTAGGTTGCAAGATGACCTCTCAAATATGAACATAACTCTTTTTTATTTATACAATAATGTATAATTTTTAATTTGAGCTACCTGAAGTCAGCAAGACAATTATTTGGTAACTCTCTCAAATACTAGCTGTACTTCAGAAAGTTGGAAAAATATTAGTATAAACTTAATGTTATTTCACTAAATGCAGTAATTACTACCATGTCAACAGAACATCATTAAGGGTTCATCCCTTCACAGATGTTTTAAACAACATGTGGTTAAAATGCAGCACATACATCACAGCAGCTGACAACATGATAGAACCAAGTCAGTATTTATTATCAACACTCAGAGGAACTGACACTTGCTTCTTGTTTAGCTTCCTCTATGCAGATGCTGAGTATTTGTAAATGTTCTTCTTTTATTGAAGAATTGTTTAAAAGAAGCAAAAATAGTATGTGCAGATGTAAAGCAAGCCAGGCAAATCCAAGAGCATCAGACATCCCCATAAAGCAATGTGTGCTGCCAGCACAGTCCTGCACAGGGTGTGGTGCTTCTGCTGTATGCATCCTCTGCAGACATCCCCACGACACAATGCACACTTGAGGTGTCACATAGGAAACATTTTTCCAAAGGCTAATAACTTCCCTCTAATTTACAATGAAAGCAAGCTATACTAATTTTGTTACTGCCGCAAATGTGGCATTAGAAGAAAAATAAGATGCTCTACCTATCCTTGCCTGCCAGACACCTGCGTGTCCATGTCATCTATGAAGCTGTGAGAGCAGGGGTTCCTTCTCCTTCTGAGTCTTGCTTTAGAGTGTAGTAAAGGCACAGTTCAGTCCACTTTTACAAATGCAAATCTGCAATAAAATCATCAGGAGCAGCTAGACTGACAGTTATAAAGGTTACCTCTGAAGGGCAGGTATATTTTTACCAGAAAACAAACAAACAAACAATATGTACAAACCACATAATAGTTACATGAGAAAAAGAAACCTCAGAAAAAACAATGCAGAAAATCAACATGCCTTACCCATAGGTCTGTTTCTGTCCCTGAGGTCCCTGTGGTTGGGGTGTCTGTATGAGTCCCTGTAGTGGTGGGCAATGGCCATATCATCCAAACGATAATGTTGAGGTGGAGGTGGGGTGGGATGAGGCAGACCATTGGGCTGATAAGATAAGCCATTATTTGGACTGTACCGCTGGCCTGGGCTAATAGTGCAGGGCCGCTTGCTTGGATGCTCTGAGTGCAAAGGCTCTCTGTCAAAGCCATTTTCTTTGGTTCTGAAAAATAAAGCAAAGGAACTTTAATTCACTTTGTGAGAAGATCTGCCTAGGAACGTGCATGCCCACCTACATGGGAAACTTTAGGATCTAGAGCTTGTTCTTTAGCTCTCCAAATGAGTGGTGCAGAACATGTTGTAACATTGCTTACTTCAAATATGCAATGGACATACACCTTGTCTAACTGTCTCCATAACTTGAGAATAACTAGCAGAGTCATCCTGCAGATGGAACAGCTTGAAGAGTTGAGCTGGAGAGCGAGAAGCATTCACTGGAATCACACGGTGATCAGGTGGGTGTACACAAAATCACAGAGCTGCAGCAATCCGCCAATACATAGAGGCCAAACAATTCCCACTTTCAATAGTGCTAGAGGATATGGTGGTCGGGGGACTTTTTTCAGCTAAATAAATGTGTTTTGTTCCCTCTCTATTAAAAAAAAAAAAAAAAAAAAAAAAAAGAGGACATCATGAAGTCTTAAGGTAGCATTTTCAGTATGCTGAACCTCAGCTATTCTTAATGCCAGGATGAGTTCCTATCAAGAAGTGGAATACCACATTAACAGCAGCTTCCTAGATCAGTGTTGCACAGAGGCTTAGAGCAAGAATAACTTCAGATAATGCATAATTCCTCAGAGATTTTTTGCACCAACTTGGTTATTTCAGTCAGAGGTGCTGTGCCTGTCATTAATTTTGCAGGAAGATGTGGTTAGACTCAAGTCCACAATAACATTCAAGATTTCCCCACTCCATTACTCTCAGACAAGGTTTTTATGCTTAGGCAACTCTGGAGAGCTACCAGGGAGAATGGCAGTTTTTTGCATTAGAGATTCTTGTTAATTCTAATCACAATCTGCTATTTCCAACACCTCTGTCTTGCACCTCTGCCTAAAAAAGTGACAACCTGGAACCCACACTGAAATAATTTTCTATTAAAACAAAGTATAAAGAAAGACTAGAGTTCATTCTAGGGTTCACACCTCATTTTAGAAAAGCTCATTTCACCAAAGTATAGCTGTTTTTATCACTGCAATAAACAAAACTTACAAAATCAGCTTTGAACAGAAAGGCTATGTCAAACTGTTGAGATCGAGTCCCTCCCTCCAAAAACCTTTATTAAATATCTGACGTATTCTAGCCTTTCTTAAAAAGAACTTTCTGCTCCATTATTTATGGATGGCATAATATATCTTCCTAGTAATAAAAAGCCTAACTCATTTTTCTCTCATTTTGACAGGAATGTCAATTTGATCTAATTTTCTTGTTTGCCTGCTGTTAAGCAGGAAAAGAAACCCAAATGCCCTTCAGTGAACCCCTCCCCCAAACCAACCAACCTTGAGGGACTATCTCTGGAGAAACACTCGATGTATTAATTGTTGCCTCTCAGTAGGTTCTCCTTTAATCTCAATGAGAGGAAGGGAAAAAACAAATCTTTGCCAATATCCACTGGGAGAGAGGATCAAAGTAAGATCTAGCAATTACCAGCAGGAAATGAAAAGATGGGTTGCACTGTTTTCAGAAGGAGTAAGGAGATTTTCCAGGTCCCTCACCACAATCACTAATGCCAGAGAAGCTGCAGGTATACATATTATACCTGAACTTGGCAAAGAGGGAAAAAGCTTTCACCAATACAGCAGGACAGCTGTTCTAATTTTGGGCAGAGATATAAAAGATATACTTTGTTAAAGCAGAATATATACCTTGTTCCAAAACAAATGCAGGGTGGCTGTGAAAACTCCTCATCAGGAAAAGCTGAGGACCATGATATATTTTTAATGACTCTTGGCATGATGGAACTGCTTGCAATAACTCTCAATAGGTAGTGATGTTTTTGACATCCCTCCAAGACAATTTTTCTATTTAGTTGCTGGTGTGTGTTTTCTTTGCAGAAACTCAAGCTCAATATCCAGGTCTTTCAATTGTAAAAATACTACGCAAGCAAAATACGGACTTTCCTGTATGTACAAGCCAAGCTATCCATTTTTTCTGTTTGTTAGGTTTAGAACGGTCACTAACACAGACAGGGAAAAAAAGCAGAAACTGTGATTTATTAATTGGCCTTTTTTGATAGCCCAGTGTAGAAAAAGCAAATTTAAAAGTGTAGCAAGTAGGAAAACAATCTAAGGAAATCTAATTTTGCTTTTCTGCACTATAGTTAGATGGCAAAACCACATATTTTCATATAAATGTTCATATTTGCACCTTACTGTACAGATACTTCTGTGTGTTTTCTAGGAATGTTCTGTACTTAACTAACTTAAATGAAATGCACAGCATTAGCTTGGACAATATGCCAGCATATTGATAATGTTTTGTTGGGAAAAGTACTGATTTTGTTTATAGTTCCGTGTTACGGAAGAGATAAATATTGTCTTGTTAACCATTAAGAAAAGTCTTTTAAAATTCCTCAATATGGCACATAGTTTACAAGGAGCATAGCTGTAACTGCTGTGACTATCCTTCACATCTTGTTGAGATGTGGAGGAGCTTCTTCAAAAAAAAAATATTTGCTTAACAGAGTTATTTTAGTTGGTCCATGTGCCAAGGTACCTTCTACATGAATTCACTGTCAGCGGTGCCAATGGTACAGCAACTACAACATCACTTTTTAAAGGCACGAAACAATCACAACCACTTTGATTTTCTTCTCACTCAAAATTAGAGATTTTTTTAGATTTTTTTTTCCTTAAAATATCCTATACCTACTTTATAGGTAGCTGTCATAAATGTAGAACCATTATATGACATGCTCCTCTGCCATACAATCTTTTCTAGCAACCTCAAAGGATGACTACTCAGCAAAAACTCTTTTGTAGTTAATGTATTTAAAATGTTATTTATAACTAAGCATTCATTCACCAAAATAAAAACTCATATTGGTCCAAGTTCCTTTGCTTTACTAGCATAGAATGTAAACTCCAAAAGTTGTAAACAAAATATAGCGAACACTTTGTTCATGACATGTCATGAACAAATTACTAAAATGTGTTGTCTCCTCAGGTGTCAGTTTTTCTCTCTTGCAGTGACTGATGGTTCCCAGTGTTATTACAGAAACAGATTGATCTTTTTAATGAGCTAGTTTAATAGACTCCAAAATCTCACCGTGGCTGCTCATCCGTGTCAGACCATATGCACCAAGAAAACATTCAGTAAAACACGAAGCTCTGCTGTCAGATTGCTCTATAAAACCCCACATACAGTAGATTTGGATAGGCAGATAAATAACTAGAACTGGAAAACGTGTATGCAAAAAAGGTTATGAAACCATAAGCAGAAAGAATTACTGCATGTAGATGCATTTTCTATAAGAAAAGAAATCAAGAGGCGCATGTATTTATCTACAACACACTCACTCCACTTCCTTCACCTAATCCCTTAATATATTTTACCTCTATTCAAGTCAACACTATGTAGATATCTGTGCTTGAAAGAAAAATGTAAATATGGACGGATGTGTGTGTATATTTCTAATATACACATGCGTATATCTAATATATATATGCATACAAATCTATATATTATATACATATATTAAATATACTTTATATACAGTGTATATACACACACATCCCATTTCCCATGGGAAGTTAAAAAGATACCACAATTTACTTTAGTGAGAAGCACATCTCCAAACAAAATTGTTCCAAATTCATCTAGCTCCCCTGGAAAGAAAATGCCTTTCAGACTTTTTTTTTCCATATTTTAGCAACAGAGTCGTAGCAATCCCTCCTCTTAAACGATGCCTAGTACCTAATACACTGTATTTTTATTAGTGTATTTGAAATCTACTTAGACATCTAAACAAAAGGTATACATATTTCCAGATGTTTCCTCCTACTTCTGTGTAAACAATTAAAATAATTAATAGCTTAATTAGTATAAAGCCAGACAAGTATTTGGTTTCCATACTCACTCTATGCATGTTCTGACTATGAAGACAGTTTTTTGTGGTTTGTTCACTTACATTACTCAAATTTAAAGGTATGCAAACTCCCATCAAGTAAATTTAAGAATCTTCCCAACAGGATCCTGTTCTTTTCATTAGATATGCAGTACAAATGTTCTTGAGTGCACAAAACAATGCCACTGAACTTGATTTAGCCAAAACTACAGCATGATCTTCATATTTGTTTTGTATAGCTGTAATCATGGACAACAGAGATCCAGGCACATTTAACCACTGATGGGGCTATTTGATACTGTAAAAATATATATAAATATATTTTTAAGCTCAAGGAACCATTCCAATAGATGAATTGGGCAGTCCTTCCAGCTCTTTTCGGATGACAGTCAAAGAACCTGAGGGTCAAAAAAAGAAACGTGCATCTCTCTGAAATGCCACTTCCTCAGAATTAAGGAGCCTAATTTAAAGTGAGCATCAACAGAAACTACCAGCTAATCGTTTCAGCAGCTCACACCAAGGAGATGGTGGACATCCAACAGCACAGCATGCAAGTCCCACCATGCAATGCACTCCCACCCATGTGCAACTTCCCAAAGCTTACTCTCTGTATTTCTCCCACAGCATGCCCTAAAAGCTGCACTACTACATGGAGAGGAACTGGAGACCCCCTGAGCTGGAAGGAGTCTGAGAGAGACCTCAGATGTAAAGGCAAAGGCATGTCCTCAAGGACAGAGTTTCAAAAGCACATTTTTAACATAGAGAACAAAATCCATAAAACAGACTTAAATACCCCTAGGTCTAGGACTGAGTTGACTAATTAAAATACTTTAAAATTCAATATTCTCCTGATCTGCTGATCCCCTTGTGGTCTACTCCTCAAGCCCTTTCTGCTCTAATGGAGCCTTTTCACTGCAAACTTCCCTGACCAGTCTTCACCATCCATCTCTCCCACACACAACATAGGTGAGACAGCACTTACTACAAAACAACTGAAACTCAGCACTGTCAAACTGGGACTCAAAGGGGGTGAGTATTATTACTGAATGCTAATGAAGAAAAACAAAGGAAAGGCTTTATTGCTTATTTTCACTTTATGGTCATATGGGAGAAGCAAGTAGTACTGCTGTTAACAGCAAACAAGTAAGGTAAGGCTATCAGGAAGGCACGTCCCTCCTCTCCTCAGTACTCTCTGCCAAGCCTCATGGGCTTAGGAGATAATTCAACGTGTCTATCTATTTGTAGGCAAAACACCATGTCTGCTACTGACACTGGACTACATCATGCTGATATTTAAGTTATTCACAAGATTCACTAGATTTTAAGAGTCCTTTATTCCCTGCAGTGCACAGATGTTTGGTACACTACTCTGCAAAGACTGAGGATATGCAGCAGAACTGCCCCAGGGAGCTAAATTTCTGCTTTGGAAATGTTATCTCTTTGCTTGAAGTAAGAGACTACATGGAAAATGTCTAAAAACTAATCCTCTTTTTTAGATTCAGCTAGGAAGTTTGTGTAACACCAATGGCTGCTTCAGGTCAGCTTAGCCATCAGGAAAAACTGGTGAAAAAAGAGAAGGGTTTCTCTGCTGGTATCTTTATATTCTTGCTGGCTCATAGGGATTTCCCTGAAACAACATCTAAAGCATATCAATTTCAAATACTTTGACATTTTCTTTTATTTAATGGCTAAGTTACTTTAAATCTTACTGTTCACGTATGGCTATGAATTCCTTTAAGTTTTACTACGCACACATTTTCAAGACTTAGCCTTGGTATCATGACTATCTCCATTTTACCTATATGCTTTGTGTTATGATGGCCTGTCTCCACCCAAAAACTTCATGACATACTGGGTCTGGCTGGAATGTTAACTTTCCCTGCAGCAGCCCATACAGTGCTGTACTCTGCACTTGTAGCTAGAACAGCAGTGTTATCACACCAGTGTTGTGTCTACTGCTGAGCAGCACTGGCACAGCATCAGGCCTCTCTCTAACCCTACTAGGGGGTGGGCAAAAAGTGAGAAGAGAAACATCACTAGGGCAGCTGACCTAAACCAACCAAAGGGATATTCCATACCATATGATGTCACACTCAGCAATAAAAGGTGGAAACAGGAAGAAGAGGGGAGGGGTGGGCTCTCATTGTGAAAACGTCGGTCCTCCTCCCGAACACCGGCTACGTGCTTCAAGTCCCTGCTTCAAGGACGTGGTCAATCATCACTCATTTGTGGGAAGTAGAGAGTAATTTCTTTCCTCTGCACTTCCACATAGTCTTCATTTATTTTATTTGTTTGTTTTCTTCCCTTCTTTTTATTTTACCTTTCCCCCTCCCCATTCCCCTTTCCCTTTTTATTTCCCTTTCGTTAAATTGTTTAGTTCATAATAATCTTTATTATTATTATTTCCTTTAATTAAATTATCCTTATCTCAACCCGTGAGTTGTTCTTTGCTTTACTTCTCCCCCTCCTCATCTAAATAGAGGGGGAGTGAGAGAGCGGTTGTGGGGTTTAGCTGCCTAGCACGGTAAAAACACCACATGTATATAAAACTGCAATCCTTCTCGACCATGCAAATCTTCACCTTACTCATTTAAAGGATAACTGGGACATCTGCAATGCCTTGTACATGCAGGTAGTGGTATTTGGCAGAACAGCATTATAAAAGTTTTTCACACTATAGAATCTGTGGCAAACAAAACTAAGAGTAAATTCAATGTTTGGGCCTCCAAAATGTAAGATTTATATGCTAACTGACTTTCTAACACTATCAGAGGAAGACAGTTGAAAATAAACAACCACAATATTCATTTTCTTGTAATACTAAACAGAGAACTTTTACTTGAATAAGGAAAAAAAAAGAAAAAAGAAAAAAGAAAAAGAATTGTTCCATATCCCTGAAGCTACTGTACACACAAGCACTCACTCACTGTTTCTGCATAGACTCTTTCTCAGCTCAACAATACAACAGATTTCAGTGAACATTTCTCCTGTTTGGAACAAATGTTAAACATATCCTTATGCTGTGCATAAAACATGGTATAGCAGAAGGAATCAAATCCCTGACTACACTCTGGAACATGCCTTAAACTTCCCAATATGAGTGCCTAGCCACCTCCCCCATATTTAATATTTATCCAACAAAACCTTAAATACAAAGGAGTTATGTATAGAATTATTTACTTTACGCTTCACAGTTATATTACGAACCAAAATGGTTAGTGTGGAACTGTCTGGTCAATATTATTGCAATGTAAATATGGCGATGTTGTGTTCTCAAGTGATTTTGCTGCATGAGTCAGTTTGTGCATATAAATACATACGTACACCAGTACACGAAGGTAGTTTGGCTACTGCACAGATGTCATGAAGAAAAGACCTATACCAAGGACATAGACTCCCAGAGTGTCCGAGGCTGGCAGAACCTTCTGGAGGCCACCTGGTGCCACCTGTGCCCAAGCACGGACACCCAGAGCAGGGTGCCCAGAACCACATCCAGGCGGCTTCTGAAGGGCTCCAGGAAGGAGACACCACAGCCTCTGGGCAGCCTGTGCCAGGGCTTCTTCACCCACACAGCATGGAAGTGCTCCTGGTGCTCAGGGGGAGCCTTCTGAGACACAGTTTGTGACCAGTGCCTCCTGTCCTGGCACTGCACATGCCAGCCCAACTCCCCCCAGGTGCCCACCCCTTGCTGGCAAGGCTCAGCATGCTGGATCCGCCAGACGCTTCTACCCGGAGTGCAAAAGGCGCAGCCATTCTCACCTGTCTGGAGTTCGCCTCTTCCCGTTTTCGTTCACATCGAGAAGCAGCTCTGAGGAGTCAACAGGTGAGGTGGTGCTGGCATCCAGAAGCAGCTGTTCGTGCTGGGCGAGGTACTGGGCTGGGTTCTGCTTGGCTAGCCTTGCACAGTGCAGCAGCTCCCGCTGCAGCAGGGGCAGATTGGCCTGCAAGAGTGTTGCACACATTACAGGGGTGGCCGGGTGGCTCACATGCAGTTTCAACAAGGATAAAGCAGAAAAATTAGAAATCAGTGGGAAACACGCTGTGGGATGAACCTGTTACATGAGTCCTGCATGAGGTTTGCTGTGGTTATCTGCCTGACAGCAGACAGCCTTGCTACAGGGTCAGTTGTGGCTGTGCCAAGTGTGCATGAAAGAATGGGAGCTAACTTACAAAAATGGAAAACGAAATTGCAAATATGCAAGAAAACTAGGTCTGAGTTCCACATATTTGAAAGAGGAAAAAACACTGCTCTGGCTCATTTCATCTCCTTCCTTACTATCTATTTCCTTACCATCTACATCCTTACTATCCAAAACCTGAGCTCCTACAGAGCAGCACTTTGTTTTCCGCTAGCAAACCTTCTTCACTATTAATTCCCATTCAGACTCCAGTTAGTACTTAGAAATCTTTAGAAACCATAGGATCTGTGGCTCTGTAAGCTGTCTCTGTCACCATCCTTTAAAAACCAAGGGGAGAATAGAATTGCCCTCAGCTTTTTCATCAGCTTGCAGTCACACATTCAGATAAAGACTACAATACAATCTCATGTTCCAGAGCTCCTGGTAATCACCTGGAGGGCCACATCCCTCCTCCTTACCAGACACAGCCTGAAGTATTTTTAGCTTTTTTCTAGGGACCCCACTGGGAGCTGGGTCGCAGGCTGGAGAGTACCAGTTCTCAAAGAGTATTGAAAAAGCTTATTGATCACTGGGTGGCACATTTTTCTGTACAGGGGTCATATGTTGCTGTATTATTCACCAAATTTGGGACTGATGTAGAACTGTCCTTTCCCTTGGAGGAGACAGTTACACATCCTGGGAAACTTATTCTCTTTTTGCAGCACAATCATACATTGATACTAAGACAACCCAGTTATTTTTTACCCACTTATGTGTGCCACAAAGTGATGTGCCCTGACATCCTTTCTTCCTTGCCAAGTGCACAATGACCACTGCCTAGGGAATTTCAGGTATGAGACTACATTTCATGACCTTTAATAACTGGATGTAAGACAACGAACTCTAATGATCCCCTTTGCTTTTAAAGGAGCTCCTGCAGGGGAAAAAAAAAATCTCTCTCTCTCTCTTTTTTTTTTTTTTTTTAATAGAAAAATAGTTCTTAAGCCAAAGAGTTCTGAAACTAACACTATGGGAATCAAGCATAAAAAGGAAATGTTCTGGAAAGTTTTGAGCCAAGGGGCCTGGGAGATTACTATGCTACTACTGTAAAAAAGGTAAATGCTCCAGGCACCTGTTGCTATACCATAAGAGAAGATCCCCTGTGCAATAAAAATACCAGAATAGGGTTAGTGTATAGGGTTAGTATGTATAAGGCTTTCAACAGAAAACAAACAAATAAACAAAAAAATTAGTTGTTCATGTTAGGATGGGAAGAAGGACCTCATGGGAACGTGAGGTCTCCATAGAACACAAATATTTTGTAAAATTACGAAAAAAATATCTTCCTACTGTTATTATCATTCATTTGGTTTTGTCCAGGGCTGCCACATAGTGGGGAAACATACTGAATGCTTTGGTGAGCATGGCTTTTCACTTATTTTTATTTGCTTATTTGTCTGTTTTTCCCTAAAAGCTCACAGAGAATCAAAGTCACAACATCTAACTATCTGCACTGCCTCATGTGGCAGAAAATGTTTGCATAATTTTACATAGATTTACAAAATAATAATAATAATAAATAAAATAAAAAATCTGGAGAAAATAATAGGATCAAACCCAGGATTTCCATAGCAGTACATTCTTGGAAAATGAGAACACTTCATCATCACAGGATTTCTGTGAGGTAGAAATGCTTTGAAGTTTCCACTTGAAAGATGAAAAATCAAGGAAAACAACACATTTGCGTTCCTTATCCACTACCACAAACCAAAGAGACATACTTCATGCATGGATACTCCTGGAGTCAACCAAATTTTGAACTGGCTAGCAAAAACCTTGATCTATGTTAATTCATTTCCTCATCCTAATGCAATGTTCATTCTTACTCTTTGACCATAAACATGCAGATTTGTAATTAAACTTATCTCTATTCTAAGTGCACTGAACATATTTTATGTGCCCAGAACATATACTTCTGAAAAGTTACTATAAAAAATCTATGAATTATGTGCCTCATAATCTAGAAGAGGACTTCTGGGTTTACAATGGCATGAAGCAGCTTTTAGATGAAGATTTAAACTGAAATTAAACTGAAGAAAAGCAGTATGTGAAAGAGATTTAGCTCAACACAACTATTTCCAGTCTTCTAAAGACGTAAATACAAAAAAAAAAAAAAAAAGTTTGCCAAGTCTTACAGTAAAACTAATTAGTTTATCAGAAAGCAAAATACATAAATAATATCAATTGTAATGTTTATTTTAAACCAAACCTAACCAAACCAAAAAGAACTAGTTTTTAGGGGTCTGGAAGCATTAACATTGTCCATACTGTGACCAAGAAGAG
>NC_140297.1:140837019-140879519 GCF_964211825.1 Aythya ferina
GTGAAGAGTGTTTGATAAAAATCTTTCTTTTCCCCCCTCTTTGTCAGGAGCCTGTGATCAGAAAAGGAAATCCAGACAGCACAACAGGTGTGCTTCTGCAAGCCTGGTGAAATCTGCAAATGAACAGAGGTACTAAAGAATTTTTTGTGCTAAAATTTCACCAAAATGAAAAAAAGTATCTTGTAATAGCAGGAAAAAAAGTATCTTGTAATAGCAGACACTGGGAAAATGTACTGAAAACAGCAGAAGATTAAGGGGATAAAAGGTATAAATGCTCTTCTGGTTGAGAAGCTCCTGTCCCTATAAAATCTTCTTATATGGAGAGGGTGAACAAATATTTTTGTAAAATATTTTTGCCCAGTTTAGCATTTCCAGGTATTGACATCTGCTTTGAAGAACTACTAATCCGCAAGATGCCCCCAATTTAAGATAGCACTAAACTTGATGGAGGGGGGGAGTATCTACCTTTTTATGAAAAGGAACAGTTTAGTTTTGTTCCCAAAATTACTTGTTTTTCTTCAAAGAAATAACTGATAAAAGGCAAATGATTTTTCCCCTTTCTTATATGCACACACTCAGCTAAATAAACTCCTTGTTCCAAATGCCTACATTCTGAATATCTGTTTGTTCCATTTTGTAAAACCTCTGTAAAAAAAATAGAGTTTATGAAAAGACTGGACTGAAATTCTTACTTAATTTAAACTCTCTTTATTCAAAATTAAGGATATTTCTCTTAGTGTTTCTTTAACGGTGTCCATATCTTTTTCTTCTTCCTGTTTGCTTTGCCTGTGGTTCAACTTTTTGACCCTGAGCAGTTTTTATACCAGTGTCTTCCATAAAGTGGTATGTACCATTATATGACACCACAATATAATTGTTTTTAAATAATCAGGTGCTATCCTAAGACGTATAGGGATGGCTGATTCATTTTAGATTTAATTACCATAATATAGGGTTTTGCTGTCTATAGTATCAATCACTGAGACACTTTATAGTTGATAATATTAAAATGGCAACAATAATGAGAATTCTGCTTCATGATGAAAATAATTTTAATCATGGGTAGATTACAAATCCATTTACTGTTACGGTTACTGAGAATTCTATTATCTACCTCCTATTGTGAAAGATGTTGAAACTTGTTTTCAGGAAATGTAAAAGATTATAGAAGTATGCTCTCTATGCAAAGTTTCTATCACAGCTGAGCAACAAAAACCTTAATACCAGGAAGCACTAAAGAAGAAGCTCACAAAGTTAACTAGTAACTGAAACTCTGCACGAGTGTATATGCCTGGCTGTGCAGATCTATTTACAGGTTCATGGGCTGTATTGGTAGCTATTTTAGATCTTGACAATGATTTCTTCTGGTACCCAGCCAGGTGACCAGCAGTGGCCTCTGCAATGAAGGCATTACTGATTGCTAACTTCAATCTATTGCATTGAATATACGTTGTGAATCTGGAGGGTACTTTGTTCTTCTTCTTCTTCTTTCCTTTCCTTTCCTTTCCTTTCCTTTCCTTTCCTTTCCTTTCCTTTCCTTTCCTTTCCTTTCCTTTCCTTTCCTTTCCTTTCCTTTCCTTTCCTTTCCTTTCCTTTCCTTTCCTTTCCTTTCCTTTCCTTTCCTTTCCTTTCCTTTCCTTTCCTTTCCTTTCCTTTCCTTTCCTTTCCTTTCCTTTCCTTTCCTTTCCTTTCCTTTCCTTTCCTTTCCTTTCCTTTCCTTTCCTTTCCTTTCCTTTCCTTTCCTTTCCTTTCCTTTCCTTTCCTTTCCTTTTCCTTTCTTTTCTTTTCTTTTCTTTTCTTTTCTTTTCTTTCTTTTCTTTTCTTTTCTTTTCTTTTCTTTTCTTTTCTTTTCTTTTCTTTTCTTTTCTTTTCTTTTCTTTTCTTTTCTTTTCTTTTCTTTTCTTTTCTTTTCTTTTCTTTTCTTTTCTTTTCTTTTCTTTTCTTTTCTTTTCTTTTCTTTTCTTTTCTTTTCTTTTCTTTTCTTTTCTTTTCTTTTCTTTTTTTTTTTTCTTTCCTTTCCTTTCCTTTCCTTTCCTTTCCTTTCCTTTCCTTTCCTTTCCTTTCCTTTCCTTTCCTTTCCTTTCCTTTCCTTTCCTTTCCTTTCCTTTCCTTTCCTTTCCTTTCCTTTCCTTTCCTTTCCTTTCCTTTCCTTTCCTTTCCTTTCCTTTCCTTTCCTTTTCCTTTTCCTTTTCCTTTTCCTTTTCCTTTTCCTTTTCCTTTTCCTTTTCCTTTTCCTTTCCTTTTTCTTTTTTTAATTCTGTTTGTTGCAAATTACAACCCTACCTAAACAACTTTTGTTGCCATCAGTTTGGAGCTAGCTGTGTCTCTTCTACAACTACCCTAGAACAGGTAGTGGCATATAGGACTGAATTCCAGAGCCAGTCAGCTCCCCAAATACTGTTGTTACTGGAATGGTTGAAGGTCTCAGTCCCTTTCCTATTCACTTAAATGCCCAGATGGGAACATAAAACTAGCTGGCATCTTCTCTGGGAGTAGTGGCTGGAAGACACAGGAATTGGACTGGGGAATTTCTCAGACTGGACATGACTTTTGCAGGGGAGTTCATGTCACTGCTGCACGCCTTTGGTGTGGGAAGAACTTTGGTGTGGTGTCCTCCAGTTTCACCTAAAACAAAAAACGAAACTTCACAGAGGTGATTTTAATACAGGATTTTAGACAGAGTCGTGTTCTACTGTAACAAATACCATAAGCTTCACTCTCTTGAACCTTTTCCCAAAACTGCGTGTGACTGTGTGCATGTATACATTAGCACTGCTTTGATTATATAATGTAATGAGCTCAGTGGATTTATTCTGGATTTATACTATGGAGCCTCAGAGCAGAGTTTGGAACAGTATCTTGTCTTTAAGATGCCAGTTTTGTAAATGCTTTTCTTTTCTTAAGGATACTGATGAAAATTTATTACTGACTTATCATGCGTAACTCTGCAATGGAATCAGATTTTTCTTTTCCAGCTTCATTGCTGTTTCCAAATGGGGATTAAACATTTTTTTACAAACTTAGTAGAGAACCAGTTATCATCAAAGTCCCCAGGAGCTCATTTACTGGTGTGCAAACTGCGCCCCACACTGGTCCCTTGCTTTGGAGGAACTCAATGAATAAATTAAATTTCCAGAGACAGCCAGCTTTATAATCCTGGCCCTCTGCTCGCCCTTCCTACTTGCATAATTGTTGTTGTTCTGGGCTTCATTCTCTGTTCCATTTCCCCTCCTGACCAATGAATCTGGAGGGCCTCTTTGGGTCTGGGAGCACAACTTATGCAGAGCAACGGGCAAAAATTGGATGGATATAAAAGCAACAAAATACATTTGTAAAGTGATCTTCCGAGTGAGCAAAACTGTAAAATATACTGTCTGCATCTTCATTTGCAGTCATGAGATATACCGTTAATAAACTGAACAATAACAAATGTAGACTCAATCTTTTTTTTTCAAGAGATTTCTTCTTATTGCATAGTTTGCCTTATATATATGCCTACTGAACCTTGTTAAACAATCATAATTTAATCTAAGCAATAAATCTTTTGTTTTCTTTATTTTTTTTTAACCTCATATATAAAAGAGCATAAGATGAATAAAAAGAAAAGAAAAGGAAAAAAAACAACTTTATAGGTAGCATAATCTTCCCTGTGCAAAAGTGAAATAGGAACAGCAACAAAACCCCCTTCTAATCAGTCTATTTTGTAACTCAAAAAGACTGCTTGGAAAGGTTTTCATCAAAGTGATTTTCAGCAGATAGCTCATAGGTGATCAGGATAAAACCCCACAGCTTCAGCATTTCAAATATTTATCATATACATGTTTGCTTGAATCTTGATAAGGGTGAGGTTTGGGACTTATGGACACTGAGATAGGATGTCACCTGAGACATGCATCTGATTCAGAATGCAGACAGAAAGAAAGTGCCTAGGAGAGGCCAGAAGAGAGAGGGAGGGAGAGGGTAAGGGATAGTAGGAATGGACAGCCCTTCTTCCCAGCTCTAATATCCCAGTGCAATTATTTTGTGGACATCCACTCCTTGCCTGCACAGGAGATAGGGCTATAAGTGTATGTTATTTTTTAATTACAAGGGGGTAGAAAAAATCCTGATGATGGGCTGGAAGGTGCCATTGCATTGTTATTTTTTTCTCTCCCTTCGTTTGCTGATTATGTGAGCTGGGCTCCTTTGCTAGCCGATGATAAGCAGAATTTCCATGTTCTCTGCATAATTAATCCATCTCTGCCTCTCTTCATGCCAACTCGCCCGTTATCGCCGGCACATGCCTGAATTGCAAAAGAATCCGCTCTTCAATTGGAACTTATTGATATTCTAAGAAAAAAAAGAGAGAGGGAAAAAAACTGAAAATCCTTAAGTTTAAGCCGCAGATTTTTAAATGGATTAATTTCGCTGCAATCGCAGCCATCTAAGGCGGGAAGGCAGGCAGAGCAAATTGAAAGCATCTCCATGTTTGCAGAATTGGGTCCAGAATGCTGAAATGTACTGGCACAGTTCTCTTTTAAAGTCAGAAAATTACCATTCATTTACATCACATGAAATACTTTTTTATGCTAGAAATATTCAAGAGACGTTCCTTAAATGCCTGCTAATGCTAGATAACATTTCTAACTTTCAACATTTTGCTAGACTTTGATATGACATGATAGGAATGCCTGCCAGTGAGGAATATTATATGTACCAGTAATCTCTTTTTATCACATATTTAGATTATATCATCCTCTTCTTAACCATCCTGAAGTAGTCTTTAAACAATGTACTCAGTGTCGTAGGCTCCTATTTAGTATAGTTACACAAGCCAAACTTAGTAGCGCGTATTTAGACTTTGTCTAGTATGACAGTTTTTTTTTGAGTGCCTATACATGCTCCCTACAAACAGTTTATCTTTTCCTATCTTATACAAAGTTATATTTCCTAGCTCCCCCCTTCACATTTAGAGACTATATGTTCACCTCATTTACAATGTGTAATGTTTTGTTATTTCGATGCAGCTCCTGTGAAATGTACTTACATTTTGAAAGGACTCAGCTGTGCTCCATAACAGCCTGGCATTGCACGAGAGCTAGTGGAGAGCTAGGACTTTGCCTCTTCTCCTTTTTTTCTCAAATATTACCAAAATCCAAATACCTTTCTCCTGTTGTTTCTCTAACACAAAATTCACATCCTTCATTTCCTTGGCCCTAGAAAGCAGCAGCATTCAGCAACAATGCGAGATTTCTTTAATGCTTCAGCTAAGCCACTACATATCTGGCATTCCATGTCCATATGCTAGAAATCAGCAATTTATGCTGTTGTAGAAGGTAATGTTGACACTCGCAGTTAACAGAGGGGGAAAAGTTGCTACACAGACTACAAATGGAGATTTAGCTATTAGGAAATCTTTGTCTTTATTAGGGTGATCTCTTCCATTTTAAAAATACCAGGGAAAGAAATTTTAAAAAATTTCATGAGCTGGCAGGCATATACTAGAGAAAAAAAAAAAAAAGACAGGAAAAACAAAAATAATGATATTTGTGACAACATCTGCTCCAGATACAAAACAATGAGCTTGATACATACTTGGGCCATTTTACCATATAAAATTAGCGCCTGTTCTGAAATGCATGTTACTAGTAAGCAAATAAAATGTCAGTGTTCCAGTTTGGATTTTCAAGCAATAATAAAGCACTGTATAAAAATGACTAGTGATCATATTGGGATATGATTTTATATAGCAGAAAGAGAACAAAGAAGGTTTTTCAGTTGCTTCAGAATGATTGACAGTTCTAA
This sequence comes from Aythya ferina, assembly GCF_964211825.1. Taxonomy (NCBI): domain Eukaryota; kingdom Metazoa; phylum Chordata; class Aves; order Anseriformes; family Anatidae; genus Aythya; species Aythya ferina. Next base: position 140,842,804 of record NC_140297.1, read on the forward strand.
GCATAACTGAACTTGAGGATATTTGTGGTATATTACAATTTATGTTTTTTGCAAAAACAAAATGTGTAAAGATGCTTTTCAGAAAAAATAGTTATATTTACATTCAACTGCTTGTTCATAAGATAAACTGTCGAAGCCATAATTAAAATTAAAAAATTAAAAATCAACTCTTAAATTTTCTGTTTAACAGATAAACACTATCTGTAAAGAATGAATTTTCTGTGCCCTTTCTACATACATCTATAGCCTAAATAAGTAAGTTAATAGCAAATATTCAAAGTGCTTAAGATATGTATTTCCAATTGCATAACATTTTCATTGAAAATAACTCTTTCCTACCTAATTTGGGAGGAAAAAACAAAAACAAACAAACAAAAAAACAACCCACAGATTACATGAACTACATAATATCCCAGAACTTCCTCATCTTTTATAATAAAATACTGAATCTTTTTAATTCAATCACAAAAACCTTAATGTCTTTAGCAGTTTCAAAATTCACTACAATTTTATTAGTAAAAGAGTGTTTAATTAAGCTTGCAATGCAGTGTTGGTCTTTTATAACAAAAAGATTCCTCCCATAAGAAACTATACTGAAAGCTTTGAGGATTTACATCATTAAACTCATACATAAAATATTTAAAACATATTAAACATTTTAGCGAGAACTAAATCATACCTTTCAATTAAAAATACAAGCCTCGTATGTAATTTTACAGTGAAACCTGATGTTTATATTCTCATGTTATTGTACATAATCTATAATAATAATTTTAGTAACTACAGGTGGCTACTTTTAATACTGCTATTTTGTATATGTAGGTACATTGTACTGAAAGTTGCACTATACTAAACATGTACATGATTTTTTACACACAAAAGTCTATATATTTTTATTTTCTAACTGGTTTAGGAAGCAAGATTTCTGCACTAATACTTGGAAGGATTTCATTGTATTTTAGTGTAGGGTAAACACTTCTTACACCTGGAAAGAATGCCAACAGCTACAGCATGGAGGAAAAAGGGTGTTTCACAGCACACAATTCTGTCTTATGGCAGATTTTTTTTCAAATGATAAATGCAAGATTTATGAGGCTTCTTCTCATCAATCACTGTACTGATCTGGCCTTATAGAAGATCTACATGTAGTCAAAAAGCTGAGATCAGTGGACACCACATATGTTAACCTAGTTTAGAAGCCTAGATTCAGTGCAATCTGATTGCAATTTATCCATGCATGGCGCTGCCTGACATTAATCTATCTTCAATTTTATAAATGGAAACAACTCTAAATGAATTGTCAATTGATTTGTAAATTTTACTTAGAGTAATTTCCTTGCTCCTTCTAAAAAAGTATTCACACTGTTTAATTTAGAGATTCTGGTTTCATGAAGTATATGATTTCTGTTTAATGTGCTGAAGATCAATCCTCTATGCAGTTATATGACACAAGGTAGTACAGCGATACCTATACCAAGGAAGCTGGGAGTGGTTCTCAGTTTCTGTGCTGGGTGCACTTCCATGTTGCATACCCTCTTCATGTTGGGCCATGTAGTTACAGCAGAAGCTATGGATCTGAACATACATCTGATCTGGTCAAGCAACCAGACTCCAGTAGATTGTTGTAGGAATTTGTCAGACTGCTTGCTGAATACAAGAATTTTATGCTTTGTCCAGGTTTGTATGCAGCATCTACAATGGAAAGGCTGACTGATATTTAGAATCATTGTGTCAACCATTGTGTCAATCATTGTGTCATAGCCTATGTGTCAACCCACTTTCATCTTCCTGAAGACAGCAACAGTAAACCCAATGTCCTCATTATGCTGGAAGTCTGGAAATGAGTGTGGTTGTATCATCAGGTGTCCAGTGTTTTAATCTTAGCATGGAGGTCTACAGTTGCTGTAGGTAGTCCACGAAGAAAGACCCTTAGAAACCAGGGAAACAAAACGTTGTAGACGAGCAAAGAACTCTTAGAATAATTGGGTTTGATGACTTCCCCATAAACATCCTTGCATAGGTTCCATTAAGAGAGATTGGCAACTGTGGTGTTCCTATATTTTCAATTTGCAAAAACATAGAAAATATGGGAAGGTAAAGAATAACACAAAATCTGAACTCAGTCTACACAAGCAACCAAACAAGAAACATGAGCTTTGATGGATGTCCTTAAATGATTTTTGGCCCACGATATGATCAGCCAGATTACATGGATGTGCAATCTAGCGCTATGGATATGTGGCAGTAGTAGCTTTCTTGGAATCTATGAGGCAACCAATAGTTTTAGTGTCATGAAACAAGATGGATGTGTTGGAAACAAGCATGAAACAAGTCACACTCCATTCTAATTCAATTTCTATTTTCATGTTATATTGTACCAAAAGTATACTAAGTATACTACCAAAAGTATACTACCAAAAGTATACTTCAGCTCTAGCCTTCAAAATGCATTAATAGCAGCAGCAGTATGGTCAACAGGGTATTGATGAAATTTGTGGTGATAGATCCAAGAAAGTTCTCCCACTCCTTTCCTTCCCCTGTTAATTTTCCTCTAGACATGGGGAGACAACTAAGTCATATATGATACTGAACTTCTTATTCTATGAAAAAAAAAAAGTAAAAAAAAAAAATAAAAATAAAAGATAATTTAAAAAAAGAATGGACTGGTGGCATCTTTCAGTGAACATCAGAGTTTCTCTTAAAGAGCAAGAGATGATAGGTAAAATATTGAACTTGCAGTGCAGGATAAAACTTTTTTTTTTTTTTTTTTCTTTTTTTCACTACAAATCCTGGGTTAGAGCTACAAAGGGGCTGTTTATATTAGGAAAAAAAAAAAAAGTATAAGTTTTCAAGGGTGGAAATTACAGTGTAGGCACAATAGGAGAATTTTTACCATTGTGCCAGAGAACCAAGAAAAAGTACAGAAAATTATTATTATTATTATTATTATTATTATTATATATATTTTTTTTTTGTAGTAGAATATATTCACAATGACATATTTGCATGAAAAGCCCATAAATACACTCAACCTTTGGCTAATGTTGCTGACAGAGAAAAAAATATATATATAATTTCCTGGAATCAGGAATGTCATTGTGTGCTTTATGTACTCACCTTGATAGTTTGTTATTTGTTGAGAGCTGAACAGAATCAGAATCAAATTCAGCCATCCTCTGTGGCTCCAGGGCAGTTTGATTCAGACACAGGAATGGAGTAAATGTGACACAGAAATTCACTGGTCAGTGTACCACAAATGGAGTGGTACAAATATCCTGCTGTATTCAGACAGGCTTTCCAGAGCAGGACTTGATAGGATTTGAAGATGGAAGATTGCCTTTGGCATATCAAAGGAGGGCAACTGTTCCAAAACTAGAGGGGAGAATGGATGAAGACACTAAAATGACAAATCCAGAAATAATGGATGAAGGTTTTCAGCCTATTGGAAAAGAAGATGGTCTTTCTTGATGTAACATTTTTTTGTGCTCAGGTGAAACACAAGAACCAGCCATTGAATATATTTCCCTGTTGGTGCCACATCTGTATGGCTTTGCCATTGCTTGTTTTACATAAATACCTCAACAATGAAGTGCAAATCACTCCAGGAAAAACTTCCCACTGCAGATTTGTTCTGAGGCAGATTGTAGCCTGGGAATAGAAAAGGCAAAGTCTTATAGTTGCCAACATTTGACAATCACAGTAAGTCTCTTTGCCTCACTGAGAGGGAGAGCAAGGGGAGCCCAAATGTCTGAATCTGTGGCATCTAATGAGCAGGAACAAAATGACTTCAAACTGTTAACGAAGTAAAGTTCATTTTTTCCAAAGCTACATTTCATATGGGCCATTGCAGATCAAAACCTAGTAAAGCTAAAAACTAGTCAGAACTGAGCATATTTTTTATTTTTCCATTTGAAACCTGGGATTATTTCCTCCAGGCATTTGGAAGGACAATGCTAGCAGGACCTTGTTTGCCAGTAAAACTCAGTTTTGGAAACCATCATCAGTCAGCATGAAAATGGGCCCAACGCTATGGAAATGAGCTCATTACTATTATTTTTTTGCTGGCACTCACACAATTTGTGCTTTTAGAATTTTGAAAAGCAGGACATGAATTGCAAAGAAAAAATGAGTTAACAATATTAAACAGTCAGTTGCTAATTACTGAGCAATCCAAACCTGCGTCTGGAATGACATTCTCAATCATCCAGCTGGACCTCAGGCCATATGCTATCCTAGATCCTCATGTATAGCTCCTGCTACTGTCAAACACTGAAGTACTGGGTAAAAAGTTCAGCATACAGATTAAAATATGGTCAGAGCTGTGCAGATACCCTAAAGAGAATAATGAATATCTGCAATGTATCACCAAAAGTAAAGGATAACAGCTGTAGACAACAAGGTATGAAATCACTCTGAATCATTGTACTTGTTTCACTCCCATCACTTTTTTGGAACAGAAGTATCCATAACTCCAGCATTGTTTTTTATTTTATTTTTTTCCCCATAAGGATGTCACTTACAGAGATTTAAAATGTTACTTCACATCCTACTACCACATTTTCAGCTTCCATAGATCACTTTTGTAATTGCTCAATGAAATAAATGGAGTTTATGATCTACTTATTGATCCCGAGGTATGATACTTGGCAGAATAAAACAAAAAGAAAATTCAAATATGATGTAGGAAGTTTTAATGGTACAATTCCAAGGATAAAAATAATGCTAAAACTATTATTCCCCTAAGTACAAAAAGCCATTTACCTTTAGCTCTAGGCTTCTGCGTAGTCCTGGATAAAATATTAACTTTTAATTTATTTGAATTGCATCCTTTATCATGTTTTTTTTTTTTTTTTTTTTTTTTTTTTTTAGATAATGCCCCAAACATGTATATTTGTTAAACTAAACAGATATTCCATAGTATCAGTTTCTTACAGTAGTACAATTTCTTACATTCATTTTGTATTATCCTGTATATATCAAAAATATCCCATCATAAATTAATTGTGAAATAACTGAAACATGACTTTAAAAACAAAGACCTGATTTGTATTTGCACATGCACATTTGCTTACCCGTGTCGCAATTACAAATTCGTAATCGAAGATTACGAATCGAAGATTACGGATCGGAGATTTGGGCCTAAGCTGTTCTTTTGGATGCATGGTTATAATCCTGACCTGTTTTAAACTGTGGCCAGTGAAAGGATGTATATTGGGAATTTTGCATGAGAGAAGTCTGCCATGGCAAGACCCCCCAATACTCTGTAGTTTCTATAAAATGTTGTTTCCATGATGCTTTCATTTGTCCCTAATTATTGCTCATGGGTCAAGTATGGTCAAGTAAACATATTTAAGTAAGAGTTAGAGCAACTAGTCAAAGCAGAAACTCATAAAGTAGAAAACATCATAGTACACAGATTCATTTTACACATTTCGAATTCTTCCACTACTATCAAAAAATAAGTCCTCTGTATACAGATTCATTAAGCACTAGATAATATGTGATTCAAGTATTTTTATTTAAGACAAATCCTCTATGATTTGGACTAATATCCTTTGTGCAACTAGTCAACATTGTATTTTTGAAAGATGAATTTGAAAGAAAGATTATTATACTAGCTTAAAGCTGCATATTTACACATTCACCTCCCATATTCATTAAATATTTTCATGCAGAAAACAGTAAAGAAAAATCCTGTGGAAAGCTCAAATCCTAAGCAATTCATTTTCCACTTTAAGAAAAGAGTCTCGGTGATCAGTACCAGCTGTATTACTGCTTTCCTTGCAGGAATTATTAGTCCTTTCTTAAATTGTTCTATTGAAAATCTGAAACAATCAAATTTTACATTACAGTAATATTTAATAGAGAGCTGAGAACTGCAAGACAGTTTACAAGTGGAGCTACTATTATACTTGCAATATCTTTCCATTAAAAAGGTAACAGGATCAATTAATTGCTTCATGATAAATGTTTCTTTAAAAAACAAACAAACAAAAAAAAAAAAACAACAGTGTTGTTTTCCATACAAAACAATGTAAATACCATATACTGTATCAGTAGTAGTCTGTTTTGAAATACTGCTTTTCTCTTAAAAGATGTTTATGGGGTAAATATATATTCTGCATTCTCATGTTCTAATTCATGTTATAGTAGCTTAACAAATCAAGGAACTCTAAAGAACTCCCATAAATGTATATGCCATTTTTGTGAAAAAACAACAACAACAAAACAACAAACAAACAAAAAAAACACCCTCCCAGAGAGTTTCTTCAAATTTAACACTGTCACAATAAATTTGTAGATTGTAAAACATAGCATATGACATATTGTATTAATTTGAAGGGGAAAATAATTTCACGTTTTTAAACTGAACATGCGTTTACTTACAAATTACATTATAATTACATCATTTTGTCCTCCCTGTTAGTGATGCATACCAATACAGAAACCTTGAAAGAAATCTGCAAAAAGCCTGATGAAAACGTAAATAATATCCAACATCACTCAATTTGATTTAAAGTGATTATAACACTTGCAATAGCTAAAAGGTATTGATTTTAAAAAAAAAAATTATACTTTAAAGGTGATGATATAGTACAGAATAGATGGACATTCAAATTTTCTATTGCTTTACTCTTAATGATTAAGTGCAATTATTAATTACATTATTCATCTATTTTATAGCCATCTGCACATATCTCCAGAACAAAGTATATTAATATCTGAGAATTAAAGCCAGAGATAGAAACTATATCCATTATGCTTTTGAAATACATATTTTTAAGAGAATACCCTTGTAATCTGTTGAATACAGGAAATGACTTATTTTTGCAGTAAAAGTAATCACAAATTTGTTCAGAAAAATATCAACTGATTTAGAAATACGATTTTTGGCACCATGAAGTTGTAGATGCATGAAGGTAGAAGCATGTAGAAGCATGAAGGTAGATGCTGTTGTTTGCACCCTTACTCAGAAGACAAACATATTTTTCTTTGATATGGCTGTTTAAGTTTCATTTTTCTGACCTATTCAAAACTCATGTTGAGTTTTGAACCTCATGTTCATGTTTGAACCTTTTGGTTCAAAATGTACTGTCCAAATTACATATGAATGAAATGAAATACAATCTGTACAACTGCAAAGCTTGGGAAGGTTACTGAAAAAGATTCTGTTAAGAGATTTCCTCTTTTAGGTTTTGGAAAAGCATAAGGGCTTGAGTAGGATGTTTATTGGGGCTCAGGTAGAGTATGAAGTTCCAACCTTCTCTAGATGAATGTTCCCACGTATGTAATTATTATGGAACACAGGTTTTGATCCACATCAGGCAGCCCAGCAGGTATGAAGAAAATACTTTTTTTTTTTTCCTAATCTCAAACTGTCACAAGCAAAGTTTTCACTGTCTTCAGATTAGGATCAGGAGATGAAGATAAAGATGCTAAAAAGTAGCAGGTGGAAAGTCTCATTTTGAGAAAAACAAAATTCAAGTTATTCTTCAGGAAAACATTCTTCTGGAAAACCAGGGCATTTTGTGTCTAATACAGACTATGATCTGTATCTGTAGCATGTAAGTGGTCAAAAACAAGAGGTTACAGGCAGCTGATAAAAATCCACTTCTGGGTAGAATACTGCAGAATTAGTACAAGGGTTTTTTTTATACTAGCTACAGTTAGTATTTAGTACAGTTAGTAGTTAGTGGGTGATTAAAGGATATTTCATGTTTCTTGAATGTCTTGCATATTCTTGCCAAACTCACCACAGGAGTTGCTCCAAACAGGACAGCAGGCTCCTGTATTTGCAGTTTCAGAGGGTAGACAGCGTGTCCTGTTTAGGAAGTGGCCTGCGATAATACTGCTACCATTGAGATAATACTGCTAACATTGTTAGCAGGTTGGGAAAGGAGTGCAAATGCTAAGGCAGTTGTCTGCATCAGTAGGAAAAGCTGAGCATTCTACAGATCAGAGATTTGTCAAATCAGTGCCCAACGCTGGACAGCTGGATTTTCCTGGCATTTGCTCATACTGCCCATGGACATATTTGTGACAGTGCAAAATGCACTTAAAGTTAAAAAAATGTACAATATTTAGCAAAGATGGAGTAACTATAGGTATCCGCACACAAACATGCTTTTACACTCCAATTTAGAAACTAGTTTATAGAATATATGCTTTGATTTCAATGAGTGTTTTAAAAATATGCTGTCAACAAACCCCTGGAATAAAGATGGTGCACAGAACAGAAATTTTACCCTCATATGGTAAAGATAGAAAAAAATATTCTTAACTCTGTACATATAATGTCCTCTGCAGGAAGAATCAGATGTGCAATTTCTAATGTTCATCGTGGTTTATTGGTAATAATCAGTACTTGCATAAGGCCTTTAGAAAAGGATCTCAAACAGGATCTCTTAGATAGTACGTGGTATTGCACAGAGTATGGATTTTATAAAAATAAATGATTTTTTCCAGAAATATCTCTTAAGAAGTTTTGAAACATAGCATAATTTGCATCTGGGATAATAGGTTTCTCATTAATAAATATATAAATCATAAATCATTTATTCATACAGAGTAATGTAGCAGTTTATTACATACTGCGTGAATTTTGTAATCAGGGAATCCCCTGATGAAAAAATAGCACAATATTAATTACCAGCACCATCTGTGCTAAACAATAGGAAAAACAATATTTTAATACAATGACTTCATGCATGTCAGTTATCTTCAACATTAAACCCTGCAGTTTTGTTGATGTGGTTTACCTTCTACTCATTTAAATAACTGATGTTCTTACAAAGGTTAAAACCATGAATAAATGAATTAGAATTAAATATACTGAAAAATACCAATAGATACAGCATGGATCAAGCTCATTCATCAAATCAGTGCTTGTACAGGATTAGATACACATATACTTATACATACATTTTTAAATTTACCTACATATGTTTCCATAAAAATGATTATTTACATGCTTGTTACCTGCGAAAGTGTTATGTTCATCTTCTAAGAGCCAGTTTATTTATTTATTTATTTTTTAATTAATAGTTTTTTTGAAATATATAATCCTCACAACGTAAATATGAAATATGTCTACTTGGCAAACTTCATGCGTGTAAGTTGTTTTGATGTACCTAAAACTATTTAAGCTACTTTTAGCATTCTGGAAACTTGCTGAATTTTCCACTATATCCTGTCACCCTCAGCAAAAAGAAGAAATATGAGTTCAGGAAAGTTTGCATTCTCTCAGAATGATGGAAGTAAATGTTATTATAATATCCAGGTATTAATATTGTTTAATGAGTTATCCAGTGTAAAATATGTTAGCTGATTCAAAATTACCCTTATTGACATACAGCCTCCTTGAAAAATGCTGCCAAAGGAGCAAGCCAGGGGTACAATGGTAAGGACAGAATTCAAATTGTCTGGTGGGAAACAGGACTGACTTAGTTCCAAAGTCCCTCACCCATACCCATGCCTACATTACTCATATGCAACATCCTTATTTCTGCACATTGTGTTTACAAAGTTCTGGGCATTTAGTATACTCGCTGTCATCAAGTTCTGATTATATTTAAACATGTCCACTACCAGAATTTATTCACATATCTATCACATATTGTCATTGTCAATTGATTTGCCACTTCACACATAAAATGCATATGAATTTTTCAGTACTTTCAGCCTTCTTTGGCATTCAAATGTATAAGTCAGTGCTCTAAACACAGTAGGCTATGTTCCAGAATGGTGCTTTTATTTTTGCATGTATACACTTTTGGTGGTAAAAAGATTTTATTTTATTTTATTTTATTTTATTTTATTTTATTTTATTTTATTAGGAATTTTCACTTGCTGATATACTTTTTCATAGGTATTGTGGATAACATTGCAAAATTTTACAGGAGAGGAGACAGTAATGAGACTCTCAAAGCTTTAGGAACTGCCCAGAGCATACACTTACTATAGCTGATGGCTATTGTTCATAGCCATCATCTCGCCTATTGAAGAGTAGTGTGAATTCTCCCAGCCCCTGGGCAATTTGTTCTCCCAAGGACTCCAGAAAGTTGCAGGTTGTTCTGCAGCAGCATGGTCTGTGCTTACCTGTGGCTGGAAGACTGTACCAAAGACACACTGCTCCTTGCTCTCTGCAGTGTCTTTCCCTTCCTTCAGGGAGGTTGCTGATTTTTGCATGTTTTTCCTGTCAGATATGCAGTGCCCCAGCACTGCTGTGCTAGAGAGGGGTATGGCTTTGCATGCTTTGCACTTGCCTTTTCCTGGAGTTGGGTCATAAGCCGAGAAGACCCCTCAAACAGAACTGTAGTTCTCTTTAATGCTCAGCATCTGAAACCAAGCCACAAAGGAAGACTGCACTGTGACACACTGGTACACAACAAATATTGTGACATCCCCAAATACTGTCTTAGGGCTTCTATAGCCTCTTGCTGTCAGTGGACAGGTTCAGTACAAGCTGAACCTATTCAGGTATTCATCTCCTTGCCAGGGCTATCTCGGCTTGCTAGGAGAGTTGTAAATCTATCTCATCAGATACTCCATAGGGATGCCTAACCATTGCAAATTCAGTCTAATTTCTTTTTCTCCCTCATTTTGATGTATGCTTGTGGCCACTGCTCCATTTCCATATCAATAACTCTCTTCTCTAACCATCCTGGCTATTCTTCCCTCCCAGTGTTTTCTGGGGGTAGTTGAAAAGATTTATTTCTCCCTTGCAATCTAACAGTTTTCTCAGTTGTGAACATGACTCCAGGCTGGTATCTACTTCCATACCTACATCTTTCATATCTTTTCTCCTTTCATGCTTCTGTGATCTTGCTAAATTTGTTAATTAAAGGTAGCGTCCTCAGAAATATTGCACAGACTTATACCTTTTTCTCCTTAAAGAAAATCTCCTCCTCTAATTTTCCCAAGCTTCTGTTATTCAGTGCTACCTTTTCCCAACAGCAGTCTAGACTGCAATTTGGCCATTATGTAGAAATCACTTCTTGCTGTTAGTGACTAAGTGACTACTTCTTTTTGCAGCCTGTATTTCATTATTTTTTCTTACTCTCTTTGACCTACATGGTTCTTCTGACAACTGTAGATTTCTCACATATGTGGATCATTTCTATGGCTCTATATATTTAATTTATTTTTTTAATCTCCTTCCAATATATTATTATAGATAGCTTTGCTCCTGCCTTATATAACATGCTTTTCACTTTTTAGTGGTGACTTCTGCTGTGCAAGAAGGCTTTTCTACTGTGTTTTTTTCAGGTCTCCTCATTTCTCTTTTTAATGTATTTCTCCCCTCAAATAATTCCTTCCCTTGCTCTTTTCTTCCTGGTTGTTCCTCCATTCTTAGTTGAATGGTAATTATTTATGAATAATGATGCTGTATTATTTAACTTTTTCTATTCTGCAATGAGTTATCATTAATATCTTCACCTTTCTTGACTAGGCAAATCCAAAATCTTAGGCCCTCTGCTACAACATTGGTGGAAAAATATATTGTCTCTATGAAGACTACCTTTCAATTTTGTTTCAGTGATTCAGATTTTTCAGTTTTCTTTTCAGCCCTTAGTATAATTTCTCCCTTGCCTTTTTAATTTTTCTTCACTGGTCATATTCCATCATGAGAACATCATGATGTTCCATCATGAGAACATCAGAATGAAAGATACTTTATACAGTATAGAACAGCCTTGATCATCCAGAGATGATATGCTGTTATGATGTACTGTTGATGATGGTGAACAGAGAGATGTTATGCTGTACTTTAGTTACCAGAACAAGCTATTTTTGAAACATGAATGTTATATTCAAATATTATTAAAGTCAAATATTTAGTATCTCCCAACCTGAAAAACAATAACAAAGATGTACATCCTTCTAATGGAAAACTGAAGATACACAAATTCTGCTCATGCTCTTGCTTATGAACCTGAAATATTAAGGACTCTTACTCGAACATCAAAAATCTTCAGAAAATGTCTGGCTGTAGAAAACAGATACTTTCTGAATTACTACTATACTGCCAAATGCATAAGTTTTAAAATACCAAGCAGCATACTGACAATCTGCCAGTATAGGGGTGTAATATTTAATTTGCATTAGAAATAGCAAAATACTGTAAATACAATAAAGAAAGACAGTGATATTGTCTTCTAACAGATGAACCCTCAGAGATGGGTTAATCTCCCAAGTAAATTTGAACTTACTGTCAATAAAGATATGCAGCTGACACCTACCTTTGCAGTTTGGCAAAAGAGCCATCTCATTATCAGCCCAGTCCTTAGCTGCTGTTTAGTGACATTAGTTCTGTAAGCGGAGGGAGAATCACAGAATGGCTTAGGTTGGAAGGGAACTCTAGAGGTCACCTGGTCTTACCCCCTGCTTAAACAGGGCCACCTAGAGCATGTTGCCCAAAGACACAGCACTGGAATGCACTTCAAATATTTTAGGTTTTGGGAGTACTTTGAATCTCACTAAGCCTCATCTGAGTACTCTTTAAGCATGAGCTGAGCACCAGTAAGTTACAGAAAAGCCAGCTATATTATTCAGGGGGAGCAGTAAGTACAGACAGTAGAGCTCCAACTCTGTAACACAGCCTCCTGAAACCTTGATTACTGCTTTGTGGTGGTGGAACATTGTTAAATACTTAGAACACATTGAGTATTGATTGAATATATCAATATTCAAACCATATATTGCATGCATATAGAAATATATTACATGTTCAGGCTTCATATTTAAGATTGCGAAGGAAAAGCTTAAATTAATCTTGTTCTCCAACTGCCCAGTGTCTAACCAAATATACAGACAAAACTATCTAATTTTAAATTCTATAACTGATATTTTAAAATGTATTTTGTTAAATTGTTTGCTATCCAATTTATTTCAGTATTGATCTTATCCTGTTTTTAGTGATTCTTCAGACTCCTGATAGAAGGTTTTTATTAGGATCCTCTCAATGTATATAAAATGGCTTCCCAAGGATGACGTATTTTCAACACTTTTCTTGAAAAGAGAGTACTTTTGTGAAGAATGAATATTTTGTTCAGCCACTAAGCTTCTGACTTATTACCTACACCAAATGCCCAAGAATCATGAGCTTGTATATGTTGTTTTGTAAATTAGAACCCACTTATGTAAATAGTGCATTTAAGAGTGCAGCTTTTTTTAAACTTATGTTACATCTCAGCACACATTTTTAGCTAATAGTCTTTGTACAGCTGAGACGTACTGGTAAGGTATTTATACACTTGTGGGTTGGTAAATAAATCACTTCTAATGAGGCTTTCTAAATAACTCCTCTCCAGTTTTTCTTTAGATAACACAAACATTAGAAATGGGACATTACTGCATTTAGTTACCAAGCAAAGGTTAAGATTGTTTTGTAGTTCATTTCTTCTAAGAAGGGAAATCCACTTTAAATGCACCAAATTTTCTTTTATTCAGTGTTTGCAGTATTCTCTGTATATTCACCATCATGGCTGGATGAATTCTTCTGTTGGTCATAGGAACAAAGTGTGAAAATAATGTATAAAACTGAGGAAATCTGCTATGTGATTTGTTCCAAGGTACAGCTGAGCAGGCAAAGGATTTTGTGATGTACATTACAATACTATGTTTTAAACTTGAGTTTGAGATTAGTATATTACAGTACAGTATAGTACTGTATTTTGGTATAGTACTGTATTGGTTGCACACTGGAACAGGCTCCCCAGGGAAGTGGTCACTGCACCGAGCCTGTCTGAATTTAAGAAAAGATTGGACTGTGAACTTAGGCACATGGTCTGAACTTTTGGGTAGACCTGTGCGGTGTCAAGAGTTGGACTTGATGATCCTTAAGGGTCCCTTCCAACTCAGGATATTCTATGATTCTATGATTCTATGATAGTATAACACAAGAGATTGTGCACATAATGTAAACTGTTGCATGATACATTTTAAATAAGTCATTAAAGAGACCAAAACATGTAACAAAAATGTGTACACCTTCTTAATATTTAGATGCTAGGTATACAGGTTCAAGATATTAACTTTTGAATCTTGAAGTTGGATATTTTGTTGCTTTATTGACAAAACGTTCTTCAAATCTTTCATCCTGTGTGGTGGGTGGCTCATCTTGCTTATTTTCTACCATTATGCATGCACTTTACCAATCATGAAATATAAAGTAGATCTTTATGAAGTGTTGATATGTTGCCATAATTCTTTGTTCAAAACAAGAAATGGCTATGTACTACTGATGGGAAATAAGGTTAAACAACTTCTTAACACTTATGTACATATCAGTATAAGTAGCTTCATTTCTCAAAATTTGCTAAACCATCAAATTAAGGAAATGTAATTTTCTATCAAATTAAGGAAATGTAATTTTCTTTGGACTTTGAAAATTACATTGATTAGACTCATCAGCTAGGACTTATGAACATGAATATATGGCATTTTCAGAAATAAGCATAATAAATTTATTGCTGGCAATTATTGCAATTAATAATAAAAACATGAATTGGTTTCTGTTTCATATGTGATAGTCTGTCATAAGTGAAATTCAAATGAAACGAAATTCATGTCCTAAAAAGGGCAGGAGCAGGAGCAGGTAGTAAAAAAGTATATTTTAAGAGCTATTAGGTTTCATTCTCTTAATCATAAACATCAGTTACACACATAAGAACAAATTAATGCTATGAATAGTGGTGTGATACATTTTATTAATGAATGTGAAAGATAGAGACACAAAATTCAGAGCATCAGTGAAATCAAGTTATATTTAGTAAGTCAGCATTTCTTTAGCATTTATTTTAAAATGGAATCACAACAAGCTGTTTACCAGGTACTGAAACTAAGGGACTCAAGTCCCTCTAGACTTGCTTGGAAAATCTTGAAGCTACAGTGCAATGCCAAATAGGCTTGAGATGAAATAGGGCCTGGAAGCTGCCCATATTTAAACATTACTTTCAGTTGAGAGGCAGATCAGTCAAAAAAAAAAAAAAAAAAAAAGAGGAAAATGCATGAACACAGAAGCAAGGAATAACACTGCCAAGTGTTTCACTGCAGTGCATACTCTACCACTCTTGTAATAACAGGCATGGACACCAGTTAAGAAAGATTTCTTTGTTCTGGATAACTTGTCAAAACATGTTGTGGTTTAAGAAAATGAAGAGAGATCTAGTTACCTCTAACTGACTCTTAACATCTGCTAAACTTGAGCTATATTTTCGACCCTTCTCAGAAAATCTCTCCTGTGCTCAGAGGAAAGCACAAACAGCAAAGAAGAAAGTTTTTCCTTGATCTTTGAAAAGGCAACAGCAAAAACCCAGAAAAAAAAAATGTAATAGAAGAAGCAAAACAACAGAGAAGGAAAAAAAAAAGGGGGGGGGGGGGGAGGGGAATGGGAAGAGAGTAAAAAATCAATTCCTACAAAGAAGTGTTTTCCATCTCCCATTTGATAGAGTAGCAGTAGGGCAATGAGAAAGACCATTTACATATCATAAATAGACCACTTACTTGCAGAGTTGGAGGCCAAGAAAATTTTCCAATTCTAGTTTTGTCAAGGTCCACCTATACACCAGCTTATGAGAAAGAGATTAGAAAGAGGTTGGAAAGGTGGGAAGGTAGGAAAGGAAGATATGCCTTTATCAACATTGTCATTACCTTCATGAACAAATTTGCAGAATCAACTTTTCTCAAAAATGTGGTAAAAAGTAGAATTTGAACGAAGTCAAATTTATCTGCATATTTTCTTTGTTTTGAGCATTTTTTCACCACCTATAATTGCAGTATGTGAAGACTGGGTAATATTAGAAAACATGTATGGCAAAGTAGCAGTGGCTATGGTTAGGTAGATTTTCCAACTTAGTCTATTTAAATTCAGTTTTACAAATTTACTTTAAAATTATGTTTACTTCAGTCATTTATAGAATCAAAAGCCCTTTGAGAAGTATTGTAATTTCAAGATTATTTAATATTAATTTAATTTTACTATCAATCAAAGGCTGTACTATGTAGCATGCTTTTGAGTGCCAGAAAAAATAATCCTTTATTACTGTTGTTGTTTCATCAACAAGAGAGTCACATAGTGCATTACCTCCATAGGTCAAGCCTACTGTGAACCCTGGGGTGCCTTTGTTCTCCTCTCCAAGTGCACTGGCTACTAACTTCCCCATTTCCCTGTATTCTGCAAACTCTTTGCAGCTCACTCACCTCCTTACTTCATTGTAGAGTTTCTAGATACATCTCTTGTTCTCTTCTCCCAGACTAGGATACCTTCTAGAATATCTTATCCTACCTTCATGCCAGAAGTTTTGTGTGTTATTTTCCTATCCTGTGGGATTTTCCTATCCTCTTACCATTCACCATTCTAATGGCAATTCTCAGTGTCTTGAAAACAATCTATTCAGGAATTTCCATATTTTAAAATATGGAAAGAGATGTGTGCCAAGTATTATGCTAGAAAGCTATAGACTGCTACAGAGGTGCTTTTAGATTCAGGACATGGCAATCAGAGTTCCATGTCTTTCTGGACATGGACACTAAGAAAAGTAACTGGGTTTGACCCAATGACTCACAGAAATTCATCAAATATAAAAACCCAGGTATTGGTTTTACTAGCAGAAGTAATTAGAAATGCCATCAATCTGGGTATTGAATCTCCTCTCAACTTAATAGTTATGTTGTTGTTACTCCTTTGAACAACATTGCTGATAACCTATAGGTAGCAATGCATAGCTGTTTTTCTTAGAATAATTTAAATATGTAGTTAAACTACAAAGCCTACTTATAATGGAATCCCCATTTATTACAAGCAAAACTGCAAGAACATTTTGTTATTCAATGGTAAATATATATATATATATCTCCGTAAATAGATGAACTCAAAGTTATCTGAGTAAAGTAGTTGTATTTTTTGCTTTTCTTAAGATAAGCTCTTGTTAGTCTGAATAGGTACAATTCTCCTTTGTCATTTTCTCCATCATCTTGTTTCTACAATACCATGTCAAAGTTGACTGATGGGAAATTATTTCTATAAAGGTATATATTGCCATTTGATGTTATATAATAACTGTTGATACATACAGAATAGTAAAATCAAACCATATATATTAAAGGGAGATATGAACATCCCTGGCTTATTATTATATACATTTTTTATCATAAACTCATACACTTATTATAAGATAGATAAGAAAAACACTCTATCCTGTGAACTGAAAAACAAATATTTCATAGTAAAAGAACTAAATATAATGATTTTTTTCCAAAGGTTTCCACTAAGTCAAGTCAAAGGTTTTCTTGCATACATACACACATGTAGTGTTATGCATTTGGGCAGTTTGTAGATGTTGAGAGTCACTAGATTTAATATACTTCTTAGTACAGAAAGGCATTAGAGTTTTGATTTACATGTCTTTCCTATATCTTTCCTATGTATGCAGTTTTCAGTGCACACAATTATGTTTTAATATGTCTGCTATAGCCTTTCTGAAACCAACTAACTGGAAGACCAGCTGGAGATCTTTTCGAAGTATACCCCATAATCTTGAAGGGAGGGTATTTTTATTTTTCTGGCCAGCAGTAAATTTTCTACCTCAGTGGCATGGCTTATGGTGCAGTATTAAAGATCCAAGCTTTCACAGCAGGTTATATTAGCTATGTAAGCTTACACTGATTAAGCTTCTAGGAAGAAAAAGTCAAATGTAAACACACAAAACAACAACACTAATTCT
This sequence comes from Aythya ferina, assembly GCF_964211825.1. NCBI lineage: Eukaryota > Metazoa > Chordata > Aves > Anseriformes > Anatidae > Aythya > Aythya ferina. The sequence continues at coordinate 140,860,530 of NC_140297.1, forward strand.
CAATTGAACTTAGCTAAATCAATGAAATGTGAATTGTGAATTTATCTCACTTTAATGTACATTATACAACTAAAACCAATTTAATAAATGGTCAAATCCATAGCCATAGATTAATCTATATTGATATTTCCTGTGTAGTATTATTTCTACTTCCCAGCACAAGATATCCAATACCATTACTCTCTCAGTTGACAGTCACATTTGATTCTTTTATTAAAATCCCGTATTGCATTACTGCTAGACTGAACAAGAAGCAAATTTCCATATGGGAAATTTTGGAAGAAATCTAGAAGCAGGTCTTATTAAAAAAATAATAATATATATTCCCTTCTGAAATACCAAGTCTATTGATACATCCTATACAAAAAATAATAATAAAAAAATAAATAAAATAAAATAAAATAAAATAAAATAAAATAAAATAAAATAAAATAAAATAAAATAAAATAAAATAAACAAATCAAATCAAAAATTGCCACTAATTACTGAAGAATCTCACTTGGAAAATAAAGCCAAGATAGGCAGTAACCTGGATGCTACCTTACCTGCGTGACTGCAAGTTCCCCTCTAGTGGTTGCTTCGAGCATACATATTTTTCATGTGTCACTGCTCTTTTCCTAATCAAGGTGAATTGACAGCATTTTATTGACATTCATCACCTATAAATAATGATTACCTGAAAATTATGAGGAACATTCTAGCACTGTTGGGCTCCTCCCACGCATACCACAGCATTCAGTTATGGCACATTCCTACTCAACAGAAAGCTGGAGACATACTTGAAAATACAGCCTTTTCAATATTTTCTCTTATTCCTTTGGGAACTTCATAAGTTTCTTTCAAACTGATTTTATTCATAAAAAACAGCAGCTTTGCAAAACTGTATTTCTTATGACTCCTCAATTTTGCCAGACTTCCAATGAAACCCAAAAAGAGCTTCCTGGCAGCCCACAGGGTATCCCACTTGGCTGTCTGCTGGTGGACCCCAGCTTCCTTATTCCTATGCTTACACTCTCTGTATAACAATTCCAAAACTGGGAACAAACTGGAACCTGCCCAGGGAAGCTGTGGATGCCCCATTCCTGGAGATGTTCAAGACCAGGTTGTACAAGGCCCTGGACAACCTGGTCTGGTGGGAGTTGTCCCTGACCATGGCAGGGAAGTTGGAACTGGATGATCTTTAAGATCCCTTCCAACCCAATCTGTTATATGATTCTATGAACAACTGGAATCCACAAATGGACAGCACTCCCATGTGAACTTTGCCCAGTGTCCCAAACCTCAAGATCTGTGAGGACCCAGATCCTCCCAGAGGAGGCAGAAGATGGATGATTCTCTTTTCCATTTCAGCTTTGAAGAACCTAGTAAAAAGAGAAGCCATAAAAAGCCCAAAACCTTACAGTTTGGTTTCTCATTCAGTTCCACACAGAGTTTTCCATATTTTCTTGAATGAAAAAAAAATATATATATACATATATATATAATATATATAGTCGGTTGCGGGAAGTGATTGTCCCACTCTACTCTGTGCTGGTGCAGCCTCACCTCAATTACTGTGTGCAGTTCTGGGCAACACAGTACAAAAAGGACATTAAACTGCTGGAGAGTGTCCAGAGGAGGGTGACAAAGATGGTGAAGGGCCTAGAGGGAAAGACATATGAGAGGTGCCTCAGATCACTGGGCGTGTTCAGCCTGGAGAAGAGGAGGCTGAGGGGGGACCTCATTGCAGCCTGCAACTTCCTCGAGAGGGGGAGTGGAGAGGCAAGTGACCTATTCTCTGTAATCACCAGTAATAGGACCTGCAGGAATGATGTTAAGCTGAGGCAGGGGAAGTTTATGCTGGACATCAGGAAGAGGTTCTTCACTGAAAGGGTGGTTGCACACTGGAACAGGCTCCCAAGTGAAGTAGTCGCTACACCAAGCCTGTCTGAATTTAAGAAGTGATTGGACTGTGCATTTAGTCACATGGTCTAAGCTTTTGGGTAGACCTGTGTGGTGCAAGGAGTTGGACTTGATGATCCTTATGGGTCCCTTCCAACATGGGATATTCTACGATTCAATTATATATATATATATATTATATACATAATATTATATATATGTGTATATATATATATGCGCTTTGCATTTGAACAGAAATTCCAAGTTTCTGCTGAAAGGGAGAGGAAATGGAAAAAAAATAGGCAGAGAAAATCATACTTTACCACAGATGTTGGGGGTCAAATGACCTGGACCTAAGAGCAGTATTTTTTTGTTTTGCTTTTTTTTTTTTTTTTTTTTTCAACACTGAACAGTGGTCTTCTCGGTGTCAAGGATGTGCTAAATATGTTATAATCACAGCTCTCCACTGTCTAATTGTAAGCATACACATGAACTTCTCCCATAGCAGTCCCTGAGAATGACACAATCACTGTATTATCTTGGAAAAAATAAAGCTCATTTTCTCTGAAAAAGTAAAACTGACTACAGACCCAGCTTATTATATGCACAAATTAAATTACCAGAGGGAAACAAATATTTTTCTTTGTTTTCTAATCTCATTCAGTTATGTTTATTTTAAAGGTTACTTGCAATTTCAGGGTGGAAGTGTGCTTTAGGAATTGTTTTACTTTTCAATACTGTATGCCAATGGTTGCCTTTTTACCTTTTTCTCAGTTTGTGGAGGATATGAAAAGGAAAAATACAGATGAGCAAAAAATCAGGCTACAACTCTATCTTCAGAAAAAGAAAATATTATATTATTCTAATGTGATATAGATGATATTTGGTTAGAAGACAACCCATTCTCATTAAAAGTGAGATTTAGTTTTCCTTTTTTTTTTTTTTTTTACAATGAAATAGAATTTTAACCCTTGAGAAATCCCACTGGAATCATTTAATGTTGTCAATATTTAAGGTGAGGCCCTGATACCACTGAAGTAAATGGCAGAGATTCCAGTAATTTTAGAGGAACCACATTTAATTTCTAGTCTCGTTTAGCTTCAAGAGGCTGTCCTGGCATCTACCTAGCAGCCTAAAAAGAGTAAAGTACTAACAAGGAAAAGGTTTATGTACCTTTGATGAACATGACTTGATATGGTAACATAAAGGATTTAAACCATATAGTAGATTCTTAATCATTATCATGTACCCAGTTCTTGTCTTTGTACTCTCCTTTACAGTCCTTCAGACTTATGCTGCCTCTCTATAATTTCCATACAGGTCTAAGATGTAGTTCACCCCTGCTGACATTTACCTTGTTAGCAGCTGTGATGTTGTATAATGTTGGTGTCAGCATTGCAGGAGAGGATTTGTTTAGGGATATATGTTTTTGAAAGGAACTGATGAACTAATTTTTTGGAAAAGAATATTCCTCTTCAGGAATTGTTTACCAGTCTCTTTTATGAAGGGTACTTTCTATTGCAGTGGAAACGATGTATTAGTTTTGTTTGCGGAAACTTCTGAGCTTCCATTGTTCAAGGGTCTGGAGTGCAGGACACACTTGTAGACAAGTGCAGACAATTGGCTGGAGGCCAAATGAAAGTTTTGCATGAGGTCTCACTTGGAAACGATGACTCCAGGAAGTAAAAGTTTGACTCAGTTCAAGTTGTGATGAGCATGCAAAATAAATTTATGTTCATTCAAGTACATTTGCAAGTTGTGGCTACTCAAGTGAATTGAATCACTTACATCTTCCACACTGAGTTTCAACAAGTCTCAAACTGCTAGTATAGCTCCTTCTTTAGTGGCAAAAACACAGTATAAAGTAAGAAGCAATGGAATAAACTCTGTTGATGCAGTATAAGCTTAAGCATGATCCAACATAATGCTGAGCTTAGCTCATCATTCTGTTTTGTTTTACTCTTATGAGAGAAGAAACAGTCAGGCAATGTTTCTAGATTATAAACTCTTTAGGGGAGGGGATATGTTTCTTCAAGAGTACTTTGAAGCACCTCTGATACCTTGGGGTTCTTTATAAATGGTAATAATAATAATCATTTATTGCTGTGCAGTGTGTTCTGGTCTCCCATTTACATTCAGTATGATTGGTTGTGCTGTGTCGCTGTCCTGTTCATCACTTCTCACCTCGCGCTTACATGCAACTTCTATTATGGTTATTTTTAGAATACATAAGGCACTCAAATAACATGATTACAAGTGCGGAATAACAGCTTAGGAAATAGATAGGAGGATAGTTCACAGAAAGAGGCAACATACTGCACCTAAACTGTGCAAGATCAAATCTGACATTGTAAAATCAGAGAGAGATTTTAATATGAAATAATGTGATGAGATTTAATTTTACTGTTTTTTTTTACAGTTGAGTCACCATTGTTTAATGATTTTCTGGACTTCTTTTTAAAATTATATATGTATGTATGCTGTCAGTAGGCATATATGTGTGTAAATATATGCATGCACACATATTCACTTTTAGTGTATTTTTGTGCTTATGTGTGTGTTTAATAAAACACACAGGAAATATTGGGCTGCTGGAAAAAGAATGGGCAAATTTTAAGGTCTTGTAATATCATTTTCCATTCCTAAGGGGAAGTAAAATGGTCATAAGATTTCCTTTCAAGAATCTGAGCATTTTTTATAGAAAGCTTCATTTTTGTTAACTTCAGGGATGAGGTACATTTACATACATGCAGACAGTCTGTGATGTCCACAGGCAATGAGTAGCAGGGAAGGGTGCAGCATGGAATGCTCTTTCAGCACTAGCTGACAAAGGGTACTGAGTGTTTTGTTCTAGTTGTCAGGAGCTGGAGCACCCCTGTGATTTCTCTAGCTTTGTGCTGAAGGCTGACTTGGCTTCTTATCTCCAGGATGGTGCTGAACTGGTGGAGGCATAAAAGAATCTTTATCTTCCCTCTTTACTTCAGTGCAGTGGAGGAACGAACCCAATACAATATGACCACTTCAGGTAAAGTTTGTAAGTTTGTGTCCCATGGGATATTGGCATTTTATGATGTCGAATGTACCCAATGATGTACAAGTTTTGCATCAGATAAGACTATAAAACTTCTGTTTGGTTTTGATGATGAATTAATATTGTAAAAGGTCTGTCACAAATGCTATTATAATCTTTTGAGACATACAAGGACATACATTTTACATGTAGCTAAAACAAATAAAAAAATATCACGCATTATTCCTGTGTTCACAGGGTCTATCCAATATGATCCTGCTCTGAAATTACTTCTTTCATCTGAACCTGACTTAGATTACCTCTACTCACTTATCCTGCTGGAAGCCCTTCCAAAACCTTACAGCTGTTATGATTAGAAGTTTATTCTCACAATCAGCTTAGTCTCTCTCTCTCTCTCTCTTTTTTTTTTTTTTTTTTTTTTTTTTTTTTTTTTTTTGGTGCCATTATTTAAATATGATACCCATTTTGGTGCTCCTTCACTTGGCTTGCTTTTCTTTGATCATATGAAGTCAAGGTGTGCATATACACCTCACTAATACACAACGGAACCCTGTATAGAATAACATTTTATGGAACAGAACAATAGTTGGAAGTTTTATCATTTACTGAAGGTCATACAATTTTTACAACCTTCAGTCGTGCATGATACTATTTGTTATTGATGTTACAATTCTTTACATCCCTCTGTGATGTAAGAAAATGTTAAACGTTGGCCTAAGTGAAGAAATGGTGGGTTTTTAATTGTGTTTAAACCTCAAAGTATGATATAGTTTGAGATGATCTAGTGTAGAAGACTAGGATTATGGGTTGTTTTGGATAATATTAAAGACAATTTAGTTTCGAAAGGCAGTGAAGTTTCTAATTTCACCTTGAAAAATGACAGTGTATCATAATGCCACTATTTAAAAACATTTGATTAGTGATCACTAAATTCTACCAAAACCAAGAATTTTAAAATCTTAAGGCAACATAATTTTCACCAAGAATTATTTTTAATTCCAATTTTATTTAAAGAAAGATTGGTACAGATTCTGAATAGTAGTTTTAGAGATGTATATGGCAACCTAACATCCATATGAGAAGTAATGAAGAAAGAAATTCATTCTAAGTAATACAGTTCAGCCTGAAAGGGATGAAGGTCCATCCTTCTAAATCATTTTTAATTTTAATAATGATTTGGGAAAAGATGCGGTTATTGAGGCCAGAGAACATGGGATATGATATAAATATTCCAGTTCCACTGCTGAGAAGCCCGTAGAAACTGGTAGTCAGTAAAGAGGCATCTAGGGACATTAGCTGACAAGGTCAAGTGCTTGGATTTAATCAAATTCATTTTGTAGCTGGAGACTTAGTCATGGTTATAAGACAGAGAAGTCATATTAAGTAAGAAAAGCTAACAATAAAATCAATACATCATATGCATAAAGTGAAATATTTTGCTCAGAGTCATTTAGCTTTATGTTAGAATTAAGGAAGGTTTTGGAAATACTGTTTAAGCATACCAGTAAGTGATAATGCAAAGCAGTTGTGCTTTGTTTCAGTGATATGGTGAATCTCTGGTAACAGTTTAACATTATTGCTACTGGGATACACTGATGTCATGAACTGATTTGGGATGAAGATCTGTATTTGATTAGTGTTTTGAAAGTTTGTATAGTTTTAACATAAGGGATTAATTATCATCACCTTCTACTGCCATCACTGAAGTTAAAGGGAGATACGTCATTAGTTTCACAGAGGAGAACTGGGCCTTAAGACTTTCTTATGCAGTCTGAAAAATGAAGACACTGCAGGAGGTCAGCTGGTGAGGTAGAGCAAAACCATATTGTATACGGTTGTTTATAATCTCAGTCTAGAATTCATATCATATAAAATATTTGAAGGCCAGAGCTGAGCTTCAATTTGCATATTGTGGAATAGATGATTGAATCCTACTTCAGAAGTAGGATTGTCACCAATTACACCACATAGTCCAAATGCAGAAAATCTAAAATTAATTTTCCTTTTAATTTTCCTATCTAAATTTTGATTCTATAAATGAATATGATTCACTTTTTTTTTTTGGAACTTTCATTATGTAAAATATCATTATGACAATTATTTTCTCAATTAGCAGCCTAAACCTTCCTTTCTAGAAGTCTATGACATTACTTCTTCTTATACGTTATCTTTTACTGAATATTTTTCCCATGTTGTCTCTTAGCTTATATCTTAGCTGCACTACAACTCATTTGGTTCTCATCAGTTTTATTCATATGTCATTCCTCAGATTACCTGACTTTTTATTTACTGAAATTTCTTTGTTTTCATACTGTTCATACTACTAAGGTTAACATATTAGGACAGGGAGTTTAACAGAGTTTAACAGAGAGAACAAGAGAGATACATTAACAAATATTAATGAGAATATGAAAGGTAGATGAGAAAACCATGTAACTTATAGAATAGAAAGTAATATATGAGGTGGCTAATAGGTAACAAAATAAGGCATAGCCATCAACATAAAGATATTTCTGCTTTTTAAATGATCAAATACCATGTTTGCATGAAGTAGAAACTGATGTTTCTTATTGTAAATTCTGTATCTCACATCCAGAGGCCTTTTATTCCAAACCCCAGACAGAATGGTGGAGAAGAAGGCCAAATAAATTAGCGCATTGCTGTATGTGTTGTTGAATTGGATGCTGCAGGCCCAGTTTTCTTCTGACAGAATATATTAGAGTTAAAAAATGTTGAAAGTCACACATTCATCGCCATTTGAGAATAAGAGAAATGTTTGTTTCATATAAATATTGGCTGGCAATCTTTTATACAGTAAATATGTACAGAACAAGGTTCACAATCCAGGTTTTGAGCAAGATAATCAAAAGTTGATCTCAGACCTCAGCTGCATCAGGGTTAAACTAAGGAGTTATCTGGGTAGCACTTTCATTTTTAAACCATTTGATAGCTACTCCACTGTTTTTCTACCATATACTTTGAAGTGTTTTCTATTTTAAGAGTCACATGTCAGTCATTTAGATGTTGGTACATCCATGGTATAAAGCAGTGACCAAAATGAAAATTGTATCCTACAAATACTACTATGCTACTGTCAAGCTCCAATCTTAATCTCACATTTACACTTGTGGTACTGCTACTGAAAATGCTCACAAGTATAAGCAGTCCCAAAGGCAGAATGTTTCCTAGTCCCACAAGAATTTAATTGGATAAATTATTTGTTCTGTAAGTTTCATAGGTATAACCGGAGAATGTCCTAGAAAACAGATTCAGAATCTAATCTTACACATTCTTCAGTTGATCTATTTATGGTAACTATATGAAATCCAAATCCACTTCTATTTTTAGGCATTGCTTGAAAATGTAGTCAGTCCACACACAATATTAATATGTGTATCTTCTTGAAATTTTTATCAATCTCAAATTTGTAAGAAATTTTATGCTCTCCACTAATAAAACATTATAGAAAAAAAAACAACAACAAACAAACAAAAACTAGATCTTGGGATATTTTATTAAAATTTCATCAGTGAGTTTACCTGTCTTTATCAAAAGCTCATGCAGTATTTTTCACTTTACAGGACAAGGTAAGAGGTTATTAGCTCTTTATAATCACAGAATCACAGAATTTTAGGGGTTGGAAGGGACCTCAAGAGATTGGGTCCAACCCCCCTGCCAAAGCAGATTCCCCAGAGCAAGTTGCCCAGGTAGGTGTCCAGACGGGCCTTGAATATCTCCAGAGAAGGAGACTCCACAACCTCCCTGGGCAGCCTGTTCCAGTGCTCCATCACCCTTACTGTGAAGAAGTTCTTTCACATGTTGGTGCGGAACTTCCCGTGCTCCATTTTGTGGCCATTGCCCTTTGTCCTATCCCCACAAACCACTGAAAAGAGGTTGGCTCAATCCCACTGTCTCCCACGCTTAAAATATTTGTAAACATTGTTAAGATCCTCTCTCAGTCTTCTCAAGGCTGAACAGACCAAGGTCTCCCAGTCTTTCCTATTAGGGAAGATGCTCCAGGCCCCATATCATCTTTTATAGTAATTATATTTTTTTATCATCACAAGCAGATACATCCTGAGAAGCGGGAAAGACAAACCAGGTGTCAAAGTACCATAAACTTCAGAAGAAAATAATACATCATGGAAATATAAGAAGAAAAACATAATAGATAAATGGTTTGATTTATTCATTAGCTTAAGAGAAGTAAATTTTCCATTCTAATATCCTAAAATTCTCACTCCAGAAACAACATGGAGTCTCAAATAGTTGATATACAGGCTAAAATTATGGATTAAGGAACAGATATTGTTCAGAGGCCAAGTGGTGAGAAGGCAAAGGAAACAGTACTGTTGATGACATAACAAAAATAATAATGTGACGTGACATTAAAATAAGATAATTCTTCACTAATAATTCCAGTGTGTAAATCAATGACTAGGAAGCAACATTTTCACCTATAAAACTCTGCATTTTTTATTTGTACCAGTCCTATGGAGTGCGCGAAAGCAAATTAATTATAAGTGCAAAAGCTCATTGAATAAATACACTTGTCTGTGGCTATTTGAGTCATGAAATCTACCATTTCATGGCCAGACAGTGGCCATGGCAACAACTTCTAGGGAAAGCATCACATTTCAAAAATCTCCATAGGATTTTGTTGGTCAGTGGCCAAAAAGCAGGAAGATATAAGTAGGAATATGTGATCCATAAATTAGACTGTTTGGTGTTCATTATAGAACTATTACCACATAAAGGGTTGATAATTTGACTGAAACAAGCTTACATATTGACTATACACACCAATAAAGTCAGCATTATCTTGGGGAAAATAAAGCCTCTGGAGCCACCATTGGACCGCTCACTGTTGTGCTGTTCCAGTTAGGTTAACATGTATTGAAACTATTTGTGACATGTGGAAGCAAAAAAGTCACCACTTTTTTAGAAAGTACATTTGCTGAAAATGAAGTTATCTTCTAGAAGACCATGTCCCAGTAAGATACCTTTTATTTACTAGTGGCAATGAAGTAGTGTTCTGGATTCAGGAGTAAACAGATTAATAAACATAATACACAAGAAATTTTAAAAAGTTTGGTGGGATCAGTGTAAGGCATCTTTAGTTATGTGATATTTGGATATCTACTTTAAGAGACAATTAATTTACTTAGTCTGTTCTGCTGTGGAGAGAGCCTAGAATACTAGTTAGATTTTTAGGTTAACTGAATATGAAGTGGATCCTGTCTGTAACAATATTTTTTTTTTATATTTAGTGTAAAGACATTTCATTAATAGCCATTAAACAGCATTTCATTAATAACTATTAATCAGCATTTTATATGAATGAGGCCAGCCAACATTTTTTTTTTTCTTTTAGGCTAACACACAGAAATTAAAGGTCCATATATGTACTTTACTCAGTTGCTTACACCAATGTGAAATGAAGGCAAACTAATTTGGTTTTGTGATTGGAGACCACTACAAAAATTGCTCTACACTCAATTGCACTGATGAAAATGATCTTACGAAATTGAGGGCAACTTAGTCCCTTGGGTGCCAGATGGGAAATGGTGAGGGAGTGGTTCTTCAGGTTTTTTATTTGGAGAAGTTCCATTTAACTCCTTTTAAAATCATTGAGACTGGGAAACAATCAAGAATGCTGATTTCCTCCTTGTTATGTTATTTTAATTCTTAATTAACAGTATTAGTCAAAAGCCATATCACTGAAAGCAGCATAATTCAGATTTTAAATTTTATTTTCAAGACAGATTAAAAAGGAAGACTAAAAAGGATTCTAAGTTACTGAGGAACTTGAGAAAACTGTAACCATAGTTTTACTTTTTGAATTGTTATGTGAATTTTTGGATGTTACTGGTGCATTTAAGTAGTGGGGGAGAATTTGAATATTTTTTTTAATGATCATATGGAATATGAAAGAGATCAACATTATGTAGGTTGTTAATATCAGCAAAATCAATACGATATTTAAGTCAACCAATTTTAAGAGTAATTTAGCTTTTTGTGATGTAAGGTGAAATATCAAAAATCATTTCAGTTTTCTCAAAAGAATATAGGGTTACAAACTACTGACTGACTCTGGACTATATTTTCCTTTCTTCTTCAATCCACTGCACTATGATGTCTTTTACTTATTTCACTAAGTCTGTTGTGCAAAAAGCAGGTGGTTCTGAAGGTAGAAAATCTTAGGGGGTCCCACTTTTGAAAGACTGTTTGTGTGGTAAGATTTCCTTTCTAATGTAGTTTGTTTCATTTATAATAGCATAAATTGAAGAGTTGCATACATTTTGAACACCCTCTTAATAAACCAAAACACATCCATGGCTACTGAGAGAAAAATAAATTTGAAAGTGAGATGCTGTGCTCTTATAGATGTTGAAGATTTTATAACACATTTTATCATTTGTTCTTATTTATGATGATGATGATGATGATGATGATGCATGGTCTTATATATTCTTTCAGTTGGTAAACAGTATCAATTTTGATTTAGAGATTATGCCACTGCTCTCACTGGCGAGAGCATCATTTGCACAATATGATGGAACAGACAGGGCACAAGCACAGATTATGCCACAGAATCTACCACTTATCGCTATGCATTTGTGCAAGACCATCCATTAGAGCAATACATGGCAGAAGGAAAAAAAAAAAAAAGAGTTAAAAAAGCTAAGGACTGTGATTAAAAAGCTATAAGGGTAAACCAGTAGAGGTACTGCTGAGGTACTGCTGTACATACAGGGGGATCATCATGTTTCCATGTTTCTTTTTTTTTTTTTTTTTTTTTTTTGAGCATGTTTCAGTGTATATTATTGAGAAAATAGTGTGTATGTGCAATATCCTTCACAACAACTGGGCAGAGATGACCGTAATATCTAGTTTGTCTATTTGTTGTGATGCAGACACTGCTAATTGCTCCCAAAAGGGATGAAATATAAGTTACAGTGAAATGAAAGAACAAGGAGAAAAGAAAATGCTATTTTAGTTCAAGCTTTGATTGTAGTTGCACTTTATACTCATGTCACTACTTTACGAGTGTTGCACTAAGAAGTCATAAAGAGTAATTTGACAACATTAATGTTATCTTTTCAGTGCTATTCTGTCTACATGAAATACTGCTGTTGGCTTATTTAAAAACAAATAAAGATAGAAATAAAGATTTTACAGCACCACAGCCATTCTTCCATATTTTTTTCTTCTGTTTCTCCTATTCTACTATTCCTTTTTTTTTTTTTTTTTTCCTTTAGGTTGTATCTTCTTCTGAACTTCTCCCTCTCTGTGCTTAGAAGCTGAAAGAAAACTTATGCTACATTACTGTTTGTATCTCTGAGAAAGGTGCCTCTCAGAAGCCCAGACTGTAGAGTGTTAAGACTGTGCTAAGGGTAGTATGCTCCTGGGGAGGATAGGGTCAGTCACAGAACACGGAGAAGTCCCGGGACTTGTAACAGAACTGGCCTCTGAAGCCCATTTGCATTCCAAAACAGTAAGTTACTGCTGCTGGGGGCTGCACAGTCTTGCTACCGGCAGAAATTCACAATGCAGTGTATGATTACAGACTTGTTTCAGTAGATTTTTTCAGTTTTCAATGGCCATCTGTAAACAGTGGGGGTGAATGGGCTGCATTTCAGACAACTGAGGCATCCAGAAATATTTAATCATAGGACACTGTTCTTTCCACCCCACATTACAGATGCTGCCATATGTGTGATATAATATCTCATTCTGAACATGCATCCATGTTGGTGCCTTTCTTCAACCAAAAAGCTTTCTCCAGCTATGCTACAGCTAGTGAATTTTCTTTTGCAGTTGAAGACATGGCATACTATTAGGTTATTATTAGCTTATTATTAGCTTATACATGCCATACTATTAGCTTATGCAAATCATTTGGACAGTAGAATTTTGTGGATCTTGAGGTATATTTTTTTTCTGCAAAGGAGAATGTGGACATCAGAATCAGGAGCTGTTGTATATGTATAATTTTTATGTATATTTTTATGTATTATTTTTATGTATAATTTTTCTGAAGTAAATGCATTTTTTCCCCCACAGTATTACTGTAATCCTGTGCAGTGAAAAAGAACATTTGTTATTATTATGAAGAAAATTATGATGGCTATTCCGTGATTCTGATTTTAAGTTGCCCAAAAAGTCTAAGCAGTTTGGTAGACTAACAGTTTGTTCATCCATAAGATTACCTGAGCAATATCAGAGAGCATCCAGTCAGGAAATGAAGAATAATCTTTGCCACTATTTCTGGATAACAAATAAGATATAAATTTTAATGCGAGATGAAAAATATCTTGCATAACTGAACTATTGAAAGAGTGCAGCAATTTCTGGTCTAAAAAAATACATGAAAAGAGACTGAAAACTGACACCAGGAAAATACTAAGCCTCGCACCAACCAAAAAATGAATTCAAATCCAGAGCGTACCCTTTTTAGGAAAAGTCTGCTTAGGAACACAGAAAGTTTCTGAGGTCACCATTTATTTCTATGCTAGTCTTCCTTCTCCATATGGAGTGGACATGGGGTTTGGCCTCTAAACACTGGCAGATCTCCCAGAATGGATGCAAAGGTCTGGACTATCAACATGAAGTCTGACTCAGCACTGATTCCAGCACTCTGTGTGTCTGGCTTCCTACATTGTTGTACCAACGGAGATCCTGTGGCCAGTAACTTCACTGTAGGGTTGTGATCACTCCTAGGGAGTAAAACATTCACCAAAAATGTAATACTAATTCAGTTCTAACTTGTTTATGTGACTGGTTGAAAGGGCAATACATATCCACTGGTCTCACCCATTCTTCTTGGACACCCTCAGATCTTCTGCAGGTTCCTAGGCATGTGAAGTATCTGCTTGAAGAATTTTTCCTTTGTGTTATAGAAATACAAATTGGAAGCGTTCTTCTTCCTCATTTCAAAAGTCAAAGGAAACTTTGCTTCTAAATTCAAGGTTCAAAATGATCATTCAGCTGCTTGGTGGTATTTTTAAGTCTATTTTTAAATCTCAGTGATGGAATGGAAAGGTTGTTTTAAAAATCATTAAATGTTCACGAAAGAAGGGCATTTTTTAAAAAATGCATGTCATCTATGTGGAAAATAACTGCCCAATTGAAGACTCTGCAAATCTAAGCTATAATTTTCCTATTTTCTTGCTAGTGTTCTGGCATTTCAAGAATTTAAGTTTTGAACTGTGATAACAGTTCAGTTAGAGGGGTTTTATAAATCTTAGTAGAATCTTCATAAGATATATTGAGATAATTGGAAGTAACAATGCTAGAGCTGATTAAGAAGTAGGTTTCTGTGGAGTTTTCTTCTTGAGCAATTGACTAAGAGCATATGCGTACTGAAATGGGTTTATACCACCAGTGCTCACACTGAATTATCGTTTTGGTTTAAAGAGCATTACTAAATTTTTAAACTATACTCGTTACTCCATTATTTCTAGTCATCTGTCTGTACCCTGTTTATGGACAAACACACACTAGAGACACTGTTTCCCCAGTCCCCATGCTCAGATGTTGCTCTCTGCTGAGCAGGCAAAGGAACTCTGTGAGCACTACCTGGTTGCTAGAGGCAGTATTAAACAGATACTTAAAGAGACAGTGAATGGCATAGATACTACAGCCCTGGTGTGGACAACATCATAGTTATAGTAGTTCAGTTAAAATTATACATTCTTTTGGAGGGTCTGTGTTTGCAGAGGTAATTCCTGAGATTTTAAAATTCTAGGTTGAATGACTCTCTCTCCAGGGTTTATTTCTCTAAGAGAAAGCTATACCACATTACTCGTTTCCATTTGACGCAAGTACCTTCTTCACCAATAGAGTGCCCTTATCAATACAGCTTATTGAAAACAATTTGTGGTGAATAGAACCTGAGATTTAACAATTAAACGGTATCAATGACCATGTACAGTTCTTGAGATGCACTCTGGCCTGGTCTCATTTGGTAGATACATCTATTAAATCTCTGTTTTCATGTTATGTGCTACTCATTCTGCTAAAGAAAATGGGTAATTTTCACAGAGTACCGAAATGTACTAACTGCAAGTTTCTTTGCAAATTAGGGAAAACTGTTTGTTAATTTATGCTGTTAATTACATTTTAAAACAGCATGTATATGTATGTTTCATTTTGGAATTTCATAAACAACTTCTTAAGCTTTAGCTAAACAAGTCCAAAACACACTGAAATGACTAAGTGTAATAATACCTTAAGTGATCAAGCATATCTCTCTGAATTGTCAAAGAACTAATACATCTTTATATGCCCTCTTTTGAGCTGACAAAATAGAATATGGCTTTAATAACTCAGAATGCACAAAATATGTAACTTAACTTACACTGCTGCTTAAATATTTACGAAAGTAAGAGTCAGCATAGTAATGATGCTCTTATGTAATTTACTTTAAACAGCATATAAGAATAAACACTTATTTGTGACACAGACTTGAGCATTCCTTCATTTTGCATTGCTGTTTATCACTTATTTATAACTGTTCTATACCATGTAAAGTATATTATTTTTTAAGTTACAGTGGCCAAACAGTGTTTTACAATTTGCAGTTTTTATATTGTCCAAATGTTGGAAACATGTTACCCAACTCCATTCTTTTACATTTAAACAGCAGTAGGTATAAAGTTGATATCTGCCAAATTATCTCTTTGACCTGAAGACACTGTGTGAAAGGCAGGCAACAAAATAGAATCAGAAATGGTCAACCTATCTGAAGGAAAGGACATTGCTAATTCTGAGACTTTAAGTAAATGCTGAGAATGGATAAAAATCAAATATAAATAATACTAACTTTAATTTGAAAGATGGGTATCTCGTCTGTCCAGACTCCTGTTCTAGCCTCAGTCTGCAACAAAGCCATAACAGCATTTCATTTGGTGGTGACTGTTCTGTTTGTCTACTGACATAGCATACCTCCTTGAAAACACTACCACTACTATGAAAATGCTACCACTACTACACTGGTATTTAAACTTGAGCCTGCACCTCTGGAGAATAAATTGAAATACAAATTTGGCACACCACAATCACTTCAACTAACAAAAGAACATGTATTATTTACTCAGACCCTTTAAAGTATCTAAAAACCAAATATTTAATACCATTCACTGTTTCTATCATGTTCTCTTGTGTGATAAAAAGTGTTTTAGCAAATTCCCTTATAATTTACAAACATTGCTTTGTAACAAAATATGATGGGAAATTTTAGTATATTGTCTTATTAGAATTTATGTTGCTTGTATGAAGACTTTTGCAATATTGCTCAAACAAATAATCACTCAAAGTTTTGAAAGGTCAATCTAAAACCTGATTCTGTTGAGAGTATTTGGTTGGACTACACACGTACGAGCTAAATAAATGCTTAACAATTTAAGTGAACAGAAACCATTTATTTCTTGCCAGTGAAGTTGTAAGAAGTCACTTGACATCGTAGTACATTCATATGTCAGATCTGAAATTTCTGGAAACATGGTAATAAAGATGTTTTAGTATCAAGTATCCCTTCTTGGCATAAATGAAATCAGGCTGATTATTTTTTTCCCCCCAAGATTTTTGCAAAGTTAATGTTTGACAACACTGCGATCTGGTAACATGTGTGCAATGCTAAGCAACACGATAAGGTATAGAAAGCACGGGCTGTTCACAACAGACTGTACAAGTGTACATGGGAATTAGACGAGTTAGGCCATTAAAACAGCATGTTCAAGGGAAAGTTTGTCCTAAAGACACAGACTGTAAACACAAGCATAGCTGACGATTTGGCTTTGTCAGAACACTTAATTAGTAATAGAAGCGTCAGATGTCGGTTTCGGCCGTGCGAGAAACACATTTCTCTATTATAACTATTTGCAAGGGCAGAAACCAATTAAAGGCGACGCAGACGGTTGGTTTATCTCCATCTTTCACCCAAAAGCCAAGCAGCGATATATCACAGGGCCAAGCACGGACCACCAGGCCCCCAGTACCCGCCGTGACAGGGCACCGCGGGCAGCGCCGCGTCCCCCCCACCCAGCGCCGGCGGGGCGGCGACACCGCTGTGAGGAGCCCCCGGAGGAAAGCGCTGCCCTCCCTGCCCAGCTTCGGAGCCTCCCGGGGCAGGAGGGAGCGTTCGCTCCGTCAGGACACGGCGGCGGACGCCCTGAGCGGGGCGCCAGGACCCGTGCCCGCCGCGCGGCCGTTGGGGACTTTCCTGCCCGCTCCCTCTGAGGAAAGTTGCGTCCCCCCCGCCGCCCGCAGCCTCCGCAGCGCCGGGACGATTGAAACCTCCCGCCTCGACACCCCCCGTGCCCACCCTCTCCACCCCGGAGGCAGGAGGCGGTTTGCACGCCGGCTCGTCTCTGGGAGCGGGCAGCGCCCGTCAAGGCTGAGGGACGAACGCCCCCCTCTTTCCGCCCCCCCCCGGCCCCGAAAGCCCCTCCCTCGCCCCCTCCCTCGCCGCCTGTCAGTCGGAGCGGAGCGGAGCGGCAACGGCAGAGAGCGGGCGAGAGAGGGAGAGAGAGAGCGAGGAGCCAGCTCTCCCCTCCCTCCCTCTCTCCCTCCCTCCCTTCCTTCCTCCTCTCTCCCTCCCTCCCTCCTTCCCCCGCTCCCTCCCTCCGCGCTTTCTGCTGCTCTCTCCCCCCCTCGCTCTCCGCCCCGATCTCCCCGTCCCTCTTCCCTTCGTCCTCCGGCACAGGCACACACGCTCCTTCCCTCTCCCGGCTCTCCTGTCATTTGCCGTGGCATCTCGGGGCGGCCGCCGGCTCCTCCATGCGCCCCGTCGGCTGAGCCGGCCCCCGGCCCCCCCTGTCCCCCCCTCAGCTCCGCTCCCGTACCTGGAGCGAGGCAGGAGCGGCAGCCCGGCAGCATGTCCCGAAGGAAACAGAGCAAACCCCGGCAGATCAAACGTAAGTTTCCTGAGGGGGGCTCCCTCTAACAGACTTGTCTCTAGCTCGGGCTCGGCACGGGCGGCTGCGGGGAGCCGTAGGGGGGGTCCCGAGTGAGGAGCGAGCGCCCAAACTTTGCCGGGGAGGCTGAGGATGGAGAGGAGGAAAGGAGGGGACAGGAGCCCTCTCGCCGTCCTATTACACTCTCCTTTCAGAGCTGTTGCTGCCTCCCCTCTCGTCCCTTCAAACTATTCCTCCGAGTTTGGGAGCGGGCTCGCTCCCGGGTTGTATTTTTGTTTGCTTGCTTGTTTGTTTGTTTGTTCCCCCCCCCCCCCCCCCCCCCCAAGCTGAGGTAGCGCCGGGAGAGCAGCGTGAGGCACCGGGCGAGCACCTCGCCGCTCGGCACCTCGCTGCGCGGAGCCGCTGCCGGGGCTGCCGTAAGTACCGGGGGGTGCCAGAAAGTGCGGGGCCAGGGGAAAAAGGGGCGAGCAGGGTCCCAAGGGGGAGCCCTGGGCAGAGCAGCCCCCGGCGGCAGGGTTCCGCCATCCCCTGCCCGCGCCACCCCCCCCGCCCCCCCCAAATCGGGGGTCGCCTCGCAGCCGCGCACGCCGGGCGATTTTCGGGAGCTGGGCGCTTTGGGGCCGCTTTCGGCGTCCAGAAACAGGTGTGCTGGGGGCTCGCCATCGAAAGGTGCTGTGCCTGGCAGCGTCCGCAGTGCTCGCTCCTGCCTGTGACACGCGACAGTCCCAACTTCGTAAACTTTTCCGTGCTTGAGATTATTCAGCCGAGCAAGTCTAGTGGTCGGGACTGGAAGAAGCGTGAGGCGTTTGGGAAGAGGCACTGCGCGTTGTTTTGGTCTAAAATCAGTGGCGCTGATCTGATGCATCTTCATTGATGTTCTGTGTTACAGAACTCCATTCAAAGTAACCGTCATGGGACATGGAGCAGCTCTTTCAGTAGTGTTTCCCTTATTGATTTCTGACTTCAGAGTGCTTATTAATAGCCCCCTTCGGATGGAATATGTATTGAAGTGACAAAGTGATTTAGCAAAGAAGAAAATAAGCTTCTTGTTGAATAAGATAGGTCACTGTAAAGAGTTCAAATAGTATTGGCTGAGCATCTGTGCTTTGTAGAGATTGCCTTTTTACAATCTTTAACCTGATAAATACAAATAACCAG
>NC_140297.1:140884519-141134519 GCF_964211825.1 Aythya ferina
AATCAGCTGCTAGTATCTCTGCCACAGGTAACAATTGACTTTTCAGGCTTCAAGTTAATAGCCTTGTCTCTTGCTTGTAGGGATCAATATTAGTATTAATTAATCACCATTATCAGCCCTAGGATCTGGTTCTATTTGTTGTTACATCAGCAAAATATCAATATAGAAAGTGGACTCTCTGATCGTCATGGCAACTTCATCTCTTGGGTCAAAGAAAGTTTATCTTATCTGTGCATGGAGAGTGGCAAACTGTTTAGGGATCTAGTTTGAACTCTAAGAACATTGATTTAGTTTTTGTTTGTGAATAGAGGCTGAATTCCAATCACAAGGGATAGGTAAGATTTAAATATTAATGCCCACAGGCTTGTCTGAGAGGGTGTCATTACCATTACTGTCGGATTGTCTTTTTGAGATGACACAATGGTAGAGGAGAATTGTGTAGTCAGGATTATTTAAAGCTCAGTAATTTGTGCATTGGACAAATAAGTTATAAAGTGAAAGTATGGAAATTCTACAACATTTACGCAGTAGAATTTCTTCTCCCATGCAATGTATGGTTGGGATTTCTTCCACTTAAGTAAAGTGCAGAATAAGCTCAGAAACATATAGAATATGAATTGGTAGAATGCATAATAAAATATATTCCTTCTCCCTTAAGAGATTTTATTTTTCCAAAAGTATCTGGCAGGTCTAAAGAAATAATATCAGTGTTCTATTCACTCCCCAATTAATGACAAACAAACCTCATACAGAATCTGTAATATTCAGTCTGGTTACAGTTATTTTTGAATCATATAGGTTGATACATTTATATTGTAAGCTTGTGAGGATAACATGTCGATAATCCTGTTTCATCTTGTCCTCTTCTTCTATATTCTTAAGTGCTTCCTAAGAGTCCTGTTCTTAGACAATGCACCTGAGACTTATCCGTACATATAGTCATAGTATGGTTAAATCTTTTTGTGAGAGCTTTCAAGACAATGATTACAAGCATTAAGTTTTGCTTTGAGAAACAAGTCCACTTTCTTTACTCAGTTGTTTATAAATGTATACATGTATTGATTTGTTTGATAGTTCCTTAGGACATGCCGTATTTGAGACATAGATTAAGAGTATCAGTATGCTTGCTTTCCGGTCATTGGTCAGATAGGATTTTTTTTTCTTTTTCTTTTTTTTTTTTTTTTTTTTTTTTTTTTATTCCTATGGTGTGAAGTAACAAAAAGTCTGTGTCTTAGTGATGCAGGTAAAGTATTCTTTTGGGAAATCCCAAATGTAGCAAGAGCAATTGAGTACATTTGCAATACGGAAGAAGAGTTCCTGTAGAAAATACAGAAAATCAACCAAACACCAAACACTTGCATAAAGCCTGCACTATAGAAGGAATCAGTTCTCGGTATTGACATTTCTCATTGATTATTCAGTTTTATCTAATGCTTTGAAAGGGTAATGCCATCATGAGTTGGTAACAGATGCGGGTGGTTGTCACAGTAGATTTTTCTTCTTTAAAAAGGAAAAAGGATTTAGTTTGATGTAAAGGTATACAACCTTAAGTTATATTTTAATAACTACTGATATTGTTTATGTAATCATAACCATGAAAAATAGTTGGTATAAGTTAAAAACATGATAAGCAAAAAATGTATTTCTCATTACAGATGTTGAATAAATTTTATCCTGGTTATTTTCCCATGTTTCCTGTGTTAAATAAAGGTGTTATATAAGATTGTCACCCTTTGCAAATGCTAGTATTTTTATGTTCTTGAAGAATTAGCTAGAATTTCAAAACATATTTAGGAGATGGGGTGGTATTTTGAATAGTAATGCTTAGAAACATTTATATTTATAGAGCTAATTTGGTGTTAGGCTTATTTCTCTACAAGATCTTTATATTCATGCAATTTCTTAACTGCTAGTGTGTAAATAAAACTAGAACGTGACCATTAGTGTTCTCATTTTTTGAGTAGTACCGTATGGTTTTTATAGGACTTTTATAATAAAGGTTTTGATTAATCATAGTAGGTTTTCAAAGTGAATACAACTTAGTAATAGACTATTGGAAATATAAATGATTTAGCATTTAATGAATTACTCAGACATCTCTTCTTAAATTCTCTCCTATATTACTCTTTGCACTCACGTAGATGGATTGGAGTGATGTTGCGTTGCTCTTTCAGGCAACTAGACTTAAAGCTTTCAGTCTGTGATTAGCTGATATAACTGCATGTCACATGCTATTTTAACTACTCGGTCTTTTTACTTTATATTCAATATAACAGAGTACAGAAAGAAAAATCTTGAGTGTAGATGCTTTTCTGTTTTTCTATTCTAATGAGAAAAGTATTAATATCAACTACAGTAAAATATTACTCTATTTTCCTCATTAGTGAGTTTCCTATCTGTCTAAACCTTTTCTGGATGATATAGTAATAATAACAACAACAACAACAACAAAAAAAAAAAAAAAAAAAAAAAAAAAAAAAGAGCACACATTTTTCAACTTCATTCGAGAAAATAGTACTGTTGATGATAATACTTACAGTGAATGTGTATATATGGGAAAGGGGCTCAAAAATACATTTGACCACAAATGGTATGTGAGAGTTTGTTTTCTATAGAATTAGAGCATAAAGTAGAATAGGAACCAGGTTCATATGAAGTGTTCTCGTTATATTCATAGGATTTCCGTGGTTCAGGTTTCACCCCTCATGTGCCATACGCGTTCCTTTTCATATTATCTATGAAAAGTAGAAGTCTATATATTTTTATGTTAAAAATGATATAGAAAAATGTAATTACTTTTTAAAACACACTTGCAATTATTATTAAAAAGTGATTTTTAATGAGAACAAAATGAATTATACTGTAAAATACGAAATTCCTCATAGACCCAAATATGGTGAGAGATGTCTTTTCGTGTCTCTATTGTAAAGATTTTCTCTGCTGAAATGGAATAATCTTGAAAATACTTTTTCATTTGATACATGGAGGTGTTCATTTAGGCTGAGAAGAAATTCTGTAGAGGCTGATATTATTTTTACTTCTGTAGTTGCAGCACAAGCCTCAAAGGAAGTACTGTGATTTACTCCTGTAATTGGGATCATCATTAGAACCCTGCTATTTAATACTTGATTATACTTCTATTATCAAGTGTAAAGGTTAATGTTTATAAGATATCATGAAAAAAAAATTTGCAAAGGCATTGTGAAATCTATTGGAAATCATGCATATATTTTATAGATCCTTAGGTTTTGTCTTCACTTTTCACTCACAAATTCAGGCTTCATTAGATGGCTATAAAGATTCCTTCCCTGAAAAGTTTTGAGGAAGTACAACAAGGACTTTCCTAATGTTTTATGCAGCTTTATGCATCAAACTAGGACACAGTTGCGAGGCCAGTATGGTAAAACTGTGAAAGCTTAAGTTGAGTAGATTTGGAAAAAAGAACTTCCCCCACTCTCTCCCACCTTGTGATACTACGATCTTCAGTTAATCAGTCTTCAGTATGTGACAAAGACTCTAGCTTTCTTGGAAGAGCAGTAACAAATCACTTTTGAAAGCTTTCAATCGGATTGGTATTTAGTGTTGTATCTGCTAATTCTACTTCAGCCATTTCAGAATGGACATAGAAAAATGTTCTAGTTTTGTAGAATGCAGAACTGAGTATCTGAATATAGCCACAGAATTCTTGTAGTTTTGGGTGCTTTCAATGTGTGAATAATCTTTGTTCATACGAACAATCATAGAGTACAATTGAATAACACTATTTATGTGAATAGGATGGAGTATTTCTTAGAGGCCCTTGGCTTGTAAATAACTTAATTTTTAAGGAAACTGTTTAATTTTTAATGCAAATACATACATATATATACTTAAATAAACCTTACTTCCTTACTTAATCTTAATTCCAAAAATACATGATATTTCAGTGAACACTGAAAAACTTAAGAACTGAGAAAAATCTCAAATATTTGACAGTTTATCTGGAAAAAAATATTAGCTAGTTGCTAAAAATACAAGTGCACTCCTTAACAATGTGCATCTTGGACAAACAGACGCATATTTTGTCATCAAGTTACTTAAGCTTCTGAAGTCAGGGCTACAACTGGGTCAGATGATAAGATGAGCACAACAGAAAAACGAAGAGTGGCTCTGATAAAAACTGATTGATTGATGTCTGGCTTCCCCACCATCACAAGCAGTTGACAGTTAGTTTGGGATCAGATGATTTGGCTTTTGCGATAGAAGATGGGGCCTGGTCGGCAAGTCTGAAGGACAAAAAGGTCAGTTTCTGTACAGTGTCAGGCAGTTCTGGGTTCCCACAAGGTGGGGTTTTGGATTATGTTTTTCTCTCGTTACAAGACTTAACTTTTCATGGTCAAGTAATCTGGTCAGTATTAATACAAAAATAAGGCCGTAAGTAAGAGAAAAGAATAAAAGCAGAGGGAGTATACCTGTTGGACAAGTGAATTACAGAAATAAACTATTTGTTGATATTTAATTTCTGTAGTTGCTTAAAATGTCATCATTTAGAGAATTATATGTTAAATAAGCTGTGCTTTAAAAAACATGTTTTCTGCTGTAAATTTGTCACTGCAGCTGCAAGAAATATTTTGTGTTACATATATACTGAGGGGCTGTAATGGAATATAGTGGATAAATTAATTTGTAAAATACTCATTGCTGTTCTGTAAGCCATTATGTGCTGTATAGCATATTGTACTTCATACAGAGAAGTATGTGTTTTTCACTAGATTAAGAGCAATTAGCATGGTATACTTAAATGTCATTAAAATTAATTTATGTGAAGTATATTTTTGTTAACTGGAGATTATTTATCGATTTGAGAGCATACCACGAACAGCTGAGTTTTTGTTTGTGGGTCTTTATGTTGTTGTTGTTTGTTTGTTTTGTTTTTCAGAGCACATTTACAATTAGCACTCTGTGTAATAGCCACAGAAGGGGGAAGAAAAATGTGTAAATGAAAATCAAGACATAATAGCTTTCAAACGAAAAAGGTTTTCAATGTAAACCATGAAATTGTGTACAACTGCCACAGAATTGGAATTTGGACAGCTTGGATTTGAATTTAGATTTTTGGTCAGTTGGATACTCTCTAGAAACCCTTTATAATGTATCATTTTTCTCTGAGTTTTAAGGGTCAGATCTCCAAAGGACAGTCGGGTCTCAGCTAATGCTGCTGGCTTAATATCAGTAAGATGAATTCTGCAAGGTGTTGTATTGCTGATAGTATAACTGGAATGCAATATGAAAGAACCTGTAGTATAACCTGGAGTGCTACCAGTAATAAGTGATCAGTGTAGGTGCACTGATGGTTGTTTGAACAGTGATTAGTTATACTTCAAGAAAGGCTGTTTTCTTACTCTTTAATATATGGAAACGTGTTTCATTTAATAAATAATAAAAATTATTATTTAACAAATACTCGGTTTTATCTTGGATATTTTGTACATCTCTTTTGAGGTGTGTGTTAAAGGAATGTTTAAAAACACAGAGCTGAAGGCTTAGAGAAATATTAATCTGTTCATATTAGTGAAGTATTCATGCATTTTTCAGCCAAGGCTGTGGAAGAGCTTCTTCCATTTTTACTAATATCTATCTAATATTACTATGCATCACTTGAACATCAGAGCTTTCGTGTGTTTTCATACATTATTATGCTGATCTATCTTTGTACTCTTACAAGTGGTCTGAAATGAGCTGTAGAAGTCCATGTGTAGCCTATATGCAGTTACGGCTCAGATTTACAGGTGTGTTTATTTGGCAAACATTGCATGAGAGATTAAGTAGTGCTTATATAAATGTCTTATACTGAAGTTTTTCCAGATACAATCATATACTTAATAAAACTGAAGAGAGCTTTATTTGTCCTTACTTCAAAATATGATACTTGTGCCTGACCAGGGACTGTACATGGCTTTATTCTTTTTACTGTTTTAGTGCTTGGGAGTTTTACACATTTAGGGTGTACAAGTGAGACCTGTTTAATTATACAAAGAGGAAAGTCAGGGCTGGTGAATCAAAAAGTGGGGAAAAAAAAAGAAAGTTGCATAACCAAAATAATCAAGATCATCAATTCTTATAAATAGAGAGTAACAATCAGCTACTTAGACCAGCTAGACTGTATAATTTTATGATTAGTCCTGCAGATTAGGAAATCTCATTTAAGTGGGAGTGTGCTTTGGAGATGTTATGACTGGTCTTGTTAGTCTGACATTCATTTTGATGTTCTTTGACTGTTGGTTCAGAAGTTTCACTGTCAAGAAGAGGTGAAATTCAGGAATGGAGTTCTTATGCCACCAACTTCTAGATGAATTTGGTTTTCCACATTGCATGCTCTTCAGGCATAAAATAAACAAGACAAAAACACTTGGAGCGGTGTTCCTGTTAGGCTTACATAGTTTCAAGTTGTGTGTCATTAGTGGCATGGTAGACACTAGGCAATACCTGTATAAGAAAAGGATCATACCTAATTTGCACTGCTGTACTGTCTTTGAAAATGAAAACCCACTTTCCAATTCACAGAAAAATGATATATAAAAAATAAATCAGTTTTGACTTTGCTGTTTTTATTTATTTATTTTGAATAGGTATAATTTTATGTTAATCTAGCCCCAAATTCTTCCGGAATGCTATTTATGAAGTATATGCTGAGATGTGATCTGGATTTTGTTTGCAGGGATGCTAAAAAAGTTTTAAACAAACAGACAGGTGAAGACTAATAACATATATTATTGAAATATTGATTTGTTGTAAGAAAAACATATTAAAATGCTGTGCAATTGGTTCGGAACTTTTTATCCATTTCCTCGTGGACAGATGTTCCTGTTACTAAAAGTACAGAGATGCATGTGGTAGTATTTGGCACCTTTTTAGAAGCTTCAGTATTACAATCTTTGAATTGAAAATTAAACAAATGTGAAATTCTTCAATAGTAGTTTGGATAAGTTTCTGACATTGTGTCGTGTCAGAAACAATTCTCTAAAATTAAATAGTCACAAATTAAATGGGAAGGTTTTTGTGTGTGTATGCATGTATAGAAATGTTTTGTCTAGTAATTTGAATTTGAGAATTATTTCTAACATTTTTTAAAGAATCCATTAAAACTATATATATTTAGATGTGTGTTTATGCATCTCGATTCACTACTAACGCCCACATATAGCGTATTTGTGGAATGAAGCATGCAACTTGATGCATAATAGCAACTTAATATAAAAGACACATCCAAGCGAAAAACGTGCTATAAGTAAAGATATTATCATAAACAAGTAGTTTCAAATTTTGGAATCCTTTCAAAGTTTTCAGGTAATTTTGTACATTGTATGTTAAACAGATTCTTTGAAACAAGTGTAGTCTGGAAATATTAACTCCATTTCAATAACAGAAAAATGAGTTTGTTTCCTGCTGTGCTCCATAATTTTTTTGACTATTTTAAAACTTTTTTTAATTATTATTTTTGTACACCTATATTGTGTATTTAAATACCTATTTAAATAAATATTTAAATAAAAAATACCAATACCTATATTGGTGTTTTTGAATACCAATACCTAATTTTAATAGATTCACAACACCTACAGCTTTTGTTGAAATCAGTTGATAATATGCCCTAAGTTGTGCAATCAGGAATAACTTCCAGATTCTGTCATGCCTTTTGCTGTCATTAATCTGCAATGGTAGCTTCCTTTTACTGGAAATTTCCATGTGCATTACATATATATTATATATGGACTTTAATACCTGGTCAAAATAGCCAGGTATAGCTCTTGGCAGACTTTCCTTTCTGTCTTCCAGAAGACCTGCAGAAATACTTCAGTTCAGATTAAAATCTTACTTTATAGCAAGATCATGAATAGGGGGAGCTACAATGAAAGCTCAGAGTTTGAAGAATATGCAGTGCATATGTTATTAAGCTCCTACTAATGATGTGGAGCTTTCTCTTGGAAATAGGTTCTGTGTCTTAGATTTTAATGTTACACTGTTACAGGCACAATCACACAAAGTTTATCAACCCTAGATTGTTATAATAAGTTTTGAAATTTTGATCCACTTTGCCTGAAAGAGTTCATCTTTTGTATGTATCAGATATTTTAAATCAAATAATTTTAAGTTTCCTACTACATTTAAACAGGCTATTATGCCCAGACATATTGTACTTTGTTTTTTATAAGAACACCAATGCCATGTCTTTAAGGTTTTGCACCTTAAGGATGATGAATCTGCATTGCTTAAATTACTTGCTTTCTATAGTTCTTTTTTGTTATATATCAGGATTGAAAACAATCTATCATTAAAAAGAAAGCATGCATATTATGGAAAAAAAATAGACTGCGTTTATAAAGATCATGAATCTTTTTGCTAATACAATTGATAAAAAAAAAAAAAAAGACTGTAAATGAAAAATTCCAGATTTTTATGAATTAACTAAAAGAAATGGACACAGATGAAATAAAACTAGCAAGTGTTGCATGGAACTAAATGATGATTTTTTTTCTCAGCTTTTTGAACAACAGAACATAGGGTTCAGTGAAAATAAAATATGGAAACTAAGCTATTGCACAACACTTAGTTTAGTTCTGATTGAGCTCATAGAAGAGTAGTTTGCTGATACATGGCCATCTTCTTATTTTAATTTGTAAGCTTTTTACAAAAAGTTCTGATTTTTATTCTTTAGCTTCTGAATTTTTCTCACATCAGACATCTTAAATATTTGTTATTGTGATCTTACTTATTTGCATGACATTTTTGTTTTTGTGAGGGGTGACCTGAATGTTGTTAGACTCAAGAAAATACTCCAAAAATTACTGAGAATTTGATCTCTTTCCTAGAAAGGAAGTATTATGTAGAAGGAAGCACATTATTCATTTGAGAGTAAAAAGAAAGAAAGAACTGAATTGAACCTACAGAATTTAAGACATCATGAAACTCTTTTTTCATTTATTTATTTTTTTATTTATGTCCATTTCTTTCTTCTTTTGGGGAGGGAAGAGCATTGAACATGATTGAACTATATGCAGGAACACTGAAACCTGTAAGCCATAATTATTGTTAGCTTTAACAGATTTTAAGTTAAATATATTTTGATACTTGAATTATGCAATTGCATTTATGTGTGAAGTCTTATGAAAAGTTGTAGGCACCTCTGATGTCTCTATTTCAGAGCTTAATTATGTAGTAGGCATCTTGTTAGAGGAATTTCAGGAGAGTCTGTGTTAAATGGTCTGCATTTCATATAAAATAGTACTTTGTTAGTGAAGTACGTGGGCTGAATGTTTGAATTCCATTTTATGTTACACATTATTGACACACTGCTCATTCTAATTGTAGATTTGTGGAATGGCAAAATGTTATGCATGTGATAACATGCAAATATGTATTTAGACTTCAATGCTATTCCTTCTTTTATGTGTGTTGTTTTGTGACTGAGTGGTTCATATGATGTATCTGTGCATACCTTGTATCTGAATGGTAGTTACTTATCTGATGATAATTACTTCATCTCTGTAGGAGTTGTCACTAAGTCTCACTTGAAATACCATGATGACCTTGCTATAGGAGTTATATTTTGACAGAGTAATAGGAAGATGTCTCATAGATTGTAAACTTTTAATTTTTTATTAATATATGTATGATCTTTCCATTCTTCTTTGGCCTTTTCTGATGTTAAAATAAACAGGAATGCTGAGGCCATATATCTTCTGACGGAGAGTGACTGACAACTCATTTGTGTTCTTGGCTTGTAATACAGAGTCATCTGTAGGTAGAATCCTGTATATACACTTCACTGCATTTTAGTGTGAAGCTTACCTGTACTTCTCTTACATTCCCTTACCATCCATTAAGTAATCATACTTTGCTTCTTTGTATATTTCCTATTTGAAGAGATGTAAATATCATTATATAGTTTTTTGCAAAACTCTAAGCCAGAGAGGAAACTTACCAGGAAAGTACTGATAGAACCTGGAGTAGAACCCAGGGCCTTCTGAGACCTGCCCTACCTGATGCAGTGCTGGTTTGGGACTGCTTTTGACCTTGCTCACCTCTCCAATAAATTTTATTAGTTGTAAAAAAACTCCTTAGTAAAAAAGTAACACGGAACCTGTTGCCTTGGTCACATAAATCTAATGAAGAAATGCCAAGCCCAAGAAGAGATTCCTAGGTCTTCGACATTAACATTCTCATAAATATATGTGAGTAAATAGATCTCGGAGCTGCACTGCCTGTACAGCTAGTGGGATTTCAAGTCCAATTGTTTGCTGAATTAACAGAAACTATGCAAAAGAAGTGCATAATACTTCCTGTATTAACTATATGGAATAGTTAAGCTAAACCTTATGCACACTTGTCACACCAAGCATATGGGAAGAAGTTAGTGATTATCATTTGGTTAAATGATGTATTGGAGAAGGCACTCCCTTCTTGGTCATCCCACTTGGCCTTTGAAGCAGTTTTTAAAATGATTTTAAAATATTTTTAAATGGACTGTAAATAAAAGTGTGCTGTCTGAGATTGAGGGATCGTCTCCCAGACAAAATAGAGAGAACAAAATATTTTTGTTACATTGTTATATGTATTGTCTTAGAGGAAATACTTTTCTAACCATTGAAAGTCAGTGGTTTATTAGCTCTTTTTTCATTAGTGGTAAAAATCTTAATTTGATTTATTGTTTGCAAGTTAGTTATTGCCTTCCTTTCCTGAGGAATATTTCTGAGAAACAGTCCCCCTACAAAACATTAGTTGTATCTCAGCCATTTATTTTGTTCAAGTTGTTCCTTTTTTTTTTTTTTTTTTTTTTTTAATATAACATCAGATAGGGTACTGTTATCTCATAGCAACTGGAAAATTCCAGCTTCTGATTACCAGTTCCTATAAATAGTTTCAGAATATTTCTTTTATAAGTGAGGAGCTAAAAATTTGTTGTGGCATAACTTCTGCAAAGAGACTGAAACTGTTGTTGTGTTGGAATCAATGACAAATTTTCAAGAAATCAAGGAATGTCCTTTGTGGTTCTCTTATATGTGGTGCTCTACCTTTGTTTTGGATGATCGGTCACCGAAGAATGAATAAAAAGAGCAAATAAGCAAAGTGACAGAAAACATTTTGGCCATCCTGTTTATGATTTTAAGGGTATTAAAAAAAGGGGGAGGGAAGGGGGAGATCAGGGTTTGTGCCCTTTTTTCTTGATAGTGCTCTGTGAAAAAGATTTGACATTTGACATGAAGCAAAAACAAAGCTACAAAGTTTGTTTTCCTCCCTTCTTGATTTTGCTTGCTGTTAGAAATGAAGGTCTTGTCAATGCTTTAGATGACTATGAGGGCTGCATGGGGAACCCTTGGAGTATGCCAACATAAAAGATTGAATCAGAGCATCTTAAATAGGGATTTTTTTTGCATGAAGGGGTCACAGGTGTAGGCAAATTAAAGCTTGCTGTTTTTCCTGTGCGTATGCATTAGGACCTGTTTAATTCTCAATTATTAGTTACTGATGTAAAGAGAAACAATAACATTGCATTAGACACTTACAAGACTCTTAAATCATATCAAAGTTGCCCCAGACACACTTCAGCAAAAGAACAAAGATCAAATTTGACAGTATTGGCATTTTTAAGATAACAGAAAGAGAAAAAATGATTAGGTTTCCTTGAGAAAAAAATCTTCCAGGACTGACTTGCATGTCTTCATTGAAAATGACATAATTAAAATACAGTTAGACAGAAGCAGGTCATAGGTTTCATTGAAATCAAAGTGAATTTTTCAAGTACAATTTAATATTAAATGTTAATTTAATAATTTAATGGAGATCAGTGAAAGGTCAAGCTGGAATGCAAAGGGTTAAAATGCTGAACAGTGACCTGAACAGGGAGTTGTTGTGTCTCTGAATCCCAGACATACTTTATTAGGACAATCCAGCTGGTTTTCTATTTCTATCTCCTCATTATCAACACGCTTATGGTATGGCCTCTTCCCCCTCACTTCCAATGCCAAGAATTTGGCAGGGACACCGTGTGAGGAGGTCAGAGAGTGATTGAGAGGAAAAATGAAGTTGAGACTGCAGCAGAGATGCAGAAAAAGTGAGTCCAGTCAGTGAAGAGCTAAGGTTTGTTGTTGTTTTCTGTGTGACTACCCGCAGAGCTTTATTTTTTTTCCCCTCTATTGAACAGTCGTTATAGCTCTGTGTGAAATTAAA
Source organism: Aythya ferina (assembly GCF_964211825.1). Lineage (NCBI taxonomy): Eukaryota > Metazoa > Chordata > Aves > Anseriformes > Anatidae > Aythya > Aythya ferina. The sequence goes on from NC_140297.1 coordinate 140,896,727, forward strand.
CTACTGACGTGAGGCTTGATAGTCATGAAAATGGTGTAAAACAGGAAGAATAACAGTTAACCTTAATAAATTGCAGAAGTATAATTAATAGAAATATGAAAAAAAATGAATCTTTGATTTCTTCATCATGTTCAACATCTTTTATTTTAGGAAGAAAGAAAAATCACAAATTCCAGTATTTTTCATAGAAAAAGCAAAGATTTATAAATAGAAGCAGCATACTGTTAAATTGCTGTATGTGTTGGATCTGGCTTTCACTGACTGAGAGGAAAAAAAAAAACAACAACCTCCAGCAAATGTTCAAAGGAAGGAAGTGGGAGGAAAAAGTCCTTCTCGCACATTTCCATAGTTTCCATTTCAAAATACATTTATCACTGCTGTATGACAAATACTTTACATCAACAGGTACATCAATTTATTATTAATATTGATGAAACCCACAGCACAACAGAATTGATTAAACAGCAAATAAATTGAACATATTGTGAGTGCAAACCCATGCAGAAGAGAGGGAAAAAAAAAAAAAAAGGCAAATGGAGAAAATCCAGAAAGATTTTCTATAGAAGATCAGTTTCTGTTTGGAACAGTCTCATTTGTGTTTCATCAAGACAATATGTAGTACTTCTCCTCAGTATGATGTGGATTATCTCAAATTGATCCATGGTTAATACTGTACTAAAAATATTTTTGTTTCATCCTTGTCCTGGCATTCTTCTTTTAGATAATGTGCAAGTGACTTAATTTCTTGTGGGAGGGGGGAGACATTGATTTTGTATTTCTTACGTTCTTAAAATTCCTATAGAAACAGATAGGGATTATGTGTCCATGAGGAGAGGCAGGATTTAATCTCAATGTTACAGATGTCTTCGTCAGAAATTTACTTTCCACTTTTTACATGATTAATACGTATTCATGACAAATGAGATGTCTCTGCATTTAAACTGTTGAGACTAAGGCTGATGTTTGGCCCTGTGTTACAGTTCCAAATTGTAGGGCCAAACGATCTATTAGCATCTGTTCAAACCCCATTTTAGATCTGTGGCATGTGCCATGCAGTATAGGGACTGCAGTCCTTAATATATTGTCTATGCACCCCTTGCTCCTAAGAGGCCTTGATCCTTGTAAGTTCTAGATGTCATGGGGAATTACAGTAGGGGAATATTGTCCTCACTAGCATACTGTCATGAATTTCTTGGAAGTGCTAGTGGTGGTGATGTTAGCTTGCATGCAAAAAACTAACACTTGCAGAAAGGCACAACTTTAAAATGAGATGGGGGAAAGGGAAGATGGGAGAGAGGGAGAGACTTACTTTGCTGAAAGGATGAAGGAAAAGAAACAAAATTCCTCTCACTGGTAAATTCAGGTACCTCCTTAATTGAACAACATGAGCACACAAGCAGGGTGCAGATAATAGACAAAGGAAAAAGAAAGGATTCACTCTGAGCTGGGATTAGAACCTGGGGCTTTCCAGATGTGAAGAATAATGTATACTTAAAGAACTTATTCTCCCAGAGGAAGGGAGAACATTTTAGTTGAGTTACGCCTGTAAAGCTAATATTTCTGTATTCCTTTGTAATTTTTAAAGTACTATTTATGCTTTTATTTTTATACTATTCACAATAAACTCATGACACTTCTGCCCCCTCATAACAGACACCTAACAATGAAGCAGCTTCAATTAAGAAGCAGAACATCAGCCTCTGGCATCTTATTCTGTTGTTCCATCTTTTTTGCTAGGGAGAATTCATTTGTTTCTTAATTAAGAAAAACACCAATAGCATGAAAAATCTGCTTATGGTACCTGAATGGTAATTAGGTGAAAGGTAAAAAAGAAACACACACATACATTCCAGTAGCAGCCAAAATGAACTTGAGCTGATAAAAATGAACTAAACTACCCTTGCATAAATCGAGGCTGAGAGAAGTGTACAGTCATTATGTCTAAGACAATATGCAAACTATCTTCAAAGAAATCAAATTGCTAGAGTGTTTTCATTTGCATGTATTAACTATTAACATAATGAGGAGAAGTGACATTGGACCCGGATTGTGTGTCTGTTCGGATTGATAACTCTACCGCATCTGCAAACAGGCGCCCAAAAATCAGACTTGTAGTCAGATCAGTGTTGAACTCTGAAGTGTGTGTGGTTTATTTTTGTTGTTGTTGTTGTTGTTTTTCTAAAGATCTGGAACCCAGAACAACATGCTGGGATGTTGAATACAAGCTGTCCTTTTATTTTTATTCTTTCCAAAGGTGATCCTTCTGCTACAAGCACTTCGTACTCTCAAGGTACGGAAAACAATTTTGAACTTCCATCATGAATATTGTCACATATATAGAGGGTTGACTGCTACTGTATGTTGATTTGGAGTTACTGAATGTTTGAGTAATTATTTAGCTACATTTTTGTCTTTCCAGACTTGTTCTTTTATATCAAAATGTCCTACTTAAACTGTCAATCACTGTGTTCATTAAGAGAGAGAAAGCTTAGTAGAACTCAGATTTTTGGGAAGGTCAGTTACATGGTATTTTACCTGATCACTTTGGACAACAGTAAGTAATGTTTATGATAAGTTTTCTGCTTAAATAATGGAAATTTGTTTAGATTGTTAGATGCTAATATAAGAGCCTTTAAATACATAAAAATACTTTTTGTTAGAGGAGAAAGTGGAAGTGACTTTAAAAAAATGAAGATTATTTTGTCAGATTATTCAGGTAAGGAAAAAAAAACATTAAGAAATGTAATTTTTATCATCATTCTCTTTGTCTAAATTTTCAAAAGGAAAGTTATTTCTTGCTATTGTGGGTCAAAATCATTAAAAGAATATTGTTTTGGAAGAAGGTACCCACTGGTGAAATGGAATGGGAAGCAGCCATATACAGTCCTTAAGATTCAGAATTCATGGTGTTAGCGTAATTTGAGGTAAAAATACTCAACAATTGTTACATTGTGCTTGTACATTCATGCCACCTTTTGATGTGAATTACATCATGTGCTATCCTTGTACTTTTAGACAGTGACAAAACAGTGAATACCTCTGCATTGCTGGAAGAAGCACATAAGAATTCCATCTGTGAACGTAAAGCCATCTTCCAAAAGGGCAGAAGGGATTCCCTGATGACTCTTGAAGGCTGTGTGCATCTGTTTCTTCACATAGCCCAGCAATCCTGTGAAAACTTGGGTTTTTGAAAAAAAAAAATTCTTAAGGCAGCCTGGTGGTCTGAATAGAAGTATGGGGAATATCTGTCTAAATAGTGGTTTATGTAGAAAAAATTAGCTTGCATAAGTAGTTGGTACTTAAATTTAATAATATATTTAAAAATCATTAATGAAAAACACATTATAATAATGGTACCATGACAACACAAACTTCTTGCAACTATTAGTAGTTCAGGAGGAAGGTGATAACATGAATTCTTGATTTTTTAAAAATTGTTTGTTTGTTTGTTTCATGTAGTCAGATGTCCAGTAAATGCATAAATTCACAATGAATTACATTTATGGATTTGGAAACTGACACTGAAGCATTCTGGTCAAAGTTTCTTATTTTAGGTTTCTGAATTAATATTTTTACTTTATATTTTTACTTTATATTGTAACAAAGATTTGATCAATGTAGGAACACTGAAAACAAATATTGTGTCTTTTGCAATTTGTGAAAGTTTGAGTAGGATTTCCCCCAGTCTTTATGGAGGATATTCCAGTCCTTATTATGGTTTTATTTAAAGCCTGAGAAGGGCATATTAGAGAATTCTGTAGAATAGAAAACTTTGCATAGGATAATCTGAAATTCAGATTATCTCTATGCATACAGTTGAGTTCCTGTTTAATGCTATCTTAAAATTTATTACACTAACTTTTTACAGAGACAATCCTGAGATCATGGATTAAGTTTTTTTTTGTTTGTTTGTTGTTTTTTTTTTCTTTCTTTCTTTTAATTATATATAAATAAATTACTTAAAGTATAGATATATTTTACCTGATAGCTATACATTTTCAGTGTCTGAAGATTTTACTTTAGGGCTTTTGTTTTCTTCTTTTGTAGCAAAGAAGTTAACTTTCCAAAGAAATTAAATGAAAGAAAGAAATGAATTTTGTTACATTATGTTGGGCACTTAATAATGATGAAAATATTAAGATGCAGCCACTAATTAGATAACACAGCTGCTAGCATGTGCCATGACTTTTTTTTCATCATGAAATAGAAGTGAAATCTGAAGTATCGTAAGGTATATATTAAATTTATCTTTTATTTGTATCCACCTCATGAATTAGTCAGGTGAAAAATCATAAGTTATCAAATTGTTTTAAATGTACTTTATGTTTAAAAAAGCATTACCAAGACTTGGATATCTTATGTGTAAAAAGACTTTACTTTTTTTTTTTTTAATGTGTATCATATTTTAATAATCCTAATTAACGTTAAAATATTTCTTAATATTCAAATTCTACATTTACATGATTCCACAAAGGGAAGCATATTCTCATTGGCTCCATTAGGATACAGAGTAAGTATTCATCCTTGTGTATCAGCAATTTTATCTCCTATTTTTCAAATTCAGAAAATTTATGTGTCTGAAATAGTGTATGTGCATGTACCTGTATATGGAAGTCCATGTGGGCGTAGGTCCATGCGCAATATTGTATATGGAAGTCCATGTGGGCGTAGGTCCATGCGCAATATTAAGAGGATTACAGGCAGGCTACTCTGAAGAAACTGAGAGGGAAGTTTTAAGGTCTTGTATTTTTTATTACAATTTCAGATAGATTTCGGGGGAGAGATTTTTTCTTCCTCCTTCTTGTAATACCACTGGAGAATCTTGAATAATTTTTTTCTGTTAGCGCTGATATCATAAGCATATGTGGGATACCAGGTTGTGATAGACATGCCGAAATTTGTAGATTCCATTTTCTTTCAGAAGCAGAATTGTAAGTGAAATTGCTTATCAATATATTTTTGTATATGATACAGGAATTTGAGCTGACTTTAAAGAAAAGAGGGTATTCTGTAGTGCTATGACCTCTTAGCCTTAGGCAGGATATACAAAAATACTGTCTTGAGGACCAAATACAAATAGCAAAGGTTTTTTTGTTTGTTTGTTTGTTTTTTCCCTACCTTACATTTATGAAAACGACTACATTTGTAGATTTGATTGAAAAATAACTTGTTTCACATTTTGGGAGCTCTGGTTATGATGTGTATGTTTTTGATGTCTGGATAGTAGGAACTGTGAAAAATGTTTAAAATCCACCTTTTAAAATTTGCTGCTTCCTGCAGAGATCAAAGGCCTCGGTCACTTCTTCCACTAAAATGGGAGCAGTTGATAGGAGAACTGTATGTCAAAATCTGTTGTACCTCATAAAACAGAGTTTGGAGTTTGGATTATGGAATCTGATATTTTCAAGCTGGTGGTCATCCATTCATGTATAATGGTAGTCCTGTTTTCCATGGAAAGTGGCATACATGCTGGAAGTAGTGTTACTGCATACAGAATCCCAGTCTCCATATACTGAAAGTAAATAGTAACAATAATAGTAATAAAATATTTCCTAAGTCTGCTAATGTTCCTAAAATAGTATTATAATTCGGATAATGTAAAAGAATAGCTATGTCTGTAGTAGTGGTCCTAGAATTATTCCCATTTTTTATAGATACTAAAGAATTCTGTTTGAAAAGGGAAGAAATAACCATAAATTTGTAATCGTTGGAGAGAAGGAAGGGTCAATACCAGCTGTGGTGGAACTGTAAAACTGACCTGTTCCTTACTACTGCACTGAATAAAGGCTCCTGGAAAGTTTACATTTCTTTGACCATGTTGTATGATGCGGTATTGTGTGGCTGTGTATGGACTGGCAAAACAAAAAGTAAATTACTTTTCCTTAGTAGATATGATTTACATATAGATGAATTGTCATATGAGTCCGTAGTGTAAAGTTTGAATTTGTTTAAAATCTTGTAAAAAAAAATGTTTTAATTTTTCCCTAAAGGAAAAATAATGGATTATCCCTTAGGAAAATTTTAAATAGTGATGGTATAATGTGTCTGCCCTATCACAAAGAAATGAAATTTTAGTCTTATGTTAAATGTTGTTTATTTATTTATTTATTTATATTTTTTAAGAAAGCTTCTCAAGAATTTCCAGAAAAAAAAAATCAGCTACTGAAGCACCATTTATATACAAGTTTACTGTATTACTTTTGACCACTGGTTGTACATATTTTCGGAACCTTAATGCTCCCACAGGTTTGAATGGTTGGTCAGATTTTTTATTTATTTTCTTTTTTTCTCCAATGTTTAGGTAGAAATTAGCTGTGGTTTAGTGACATGCTCATTGGTATGTATTGAGGTGTGTGTGTGTGTGGGGAGGGGGGGGGGATTGTTCGTATTTTTTTGGTTTTGCTTTGGGTTTTGTTCTTTGCTTTAACATCACTTAAGAAAGGACGTTTGCCCTGAGGTCATAGAGGGCCTCTCTGTGAATTTATGAGGTCCTCTGGTCCTTCAACATGCATTATCAGTCTCCTGTCTTTTTTTTTTTTGTGATAGATGTTAGAAGAAGAGTAATTCCCAGATGTCTTGCCAAAGGCTTATGCAGGACCTTACTACAGAACCTAGGTAGTTTTAAATTAAAACACCCAAAAAAGATTATTTGTTTAGTCACAAAGTTCAGCTTCTGCTTCCCTCTATCTGCACTTTCATACTGGATGTGCTATTTTGAATATCACATTGAAAAAGGACAAAAAAAGAAATACCAGAATGGGAATAGACCATAGAGAATATTGATGAGAGATCCTGATAGAACATTTATTTTTTTTCAAGGCATCAGAAGCAATAAAAAGCCTCAATACCATAGAAAAAAATGAGCTCTCCTCGTCTTCTAATTTCAATAATGTTATTAATGTGTTACTAGCTTAAACGTTCATTATTTTTTATTTAAAATATTCTTTAGAGAACATTGTAAAGAAGCACTGTTAGTCTACTTCGCTGTATCTTAGATTTTGAAATTTAACCTCAATGAACAAGTCATCAGTGGTTCCTCAGCTTTTGTACTAGGCAACTACTGCAGTGCTTACAATGCATGTCTGTGAGAACATTTTCTTCATTCTTTGGGCTGACACCAACCACTGGTCATGTAAGATGCTTTTCTAGTATAACCTCAAGATGAGATTGAAAACTGCTCTTAAGAATAGAGATATCTTAGGGACTTAAGTGTATTTCTTGTTGAATATAATATAATATTTCTATTTGTTTCCAAAATAAATATATATAACTGCATATGTCATTACCTTTAGAATTTAATGCATCATGACTTTTTTTCCTATGTTATTCCTGCTGAAGGTGCGGGGAAAGAATAATGTTAAATCTGGGGAGTAGAAACCAAGATACAGTAAAGATTATTCTGCATGTTTTTTATTTTTATTTTTCTTGTTAAGTTGTTTATATACCTGATGACCACGACAGGAACCTAAAGATACTAAATTAAAGTAGATTAAGGTTCTTATTAAAATTGTGTCTCTAATGTTTTCTTACTATTAATTTTAGAGGAATATTTACAACTTCAGTAAAGTATGAGAAATAAATAGTTTTTTCCCAAATCCGGTGTTGATATTGTGTATTTTTAAACACCTTTCTAATGTGGCAATCCTATATATACCTTTCTAATGTGTGTCCTTTGAAGCACACACATGAATCTTAATTTGGCTGATAGCCACAAGACATGTATCATACAATCCAGAGATAAGTGGAGGGGAAATATTGTGAGTGGCTCACAAGCAGAAGATGGGGTACCCAGTGGTACCACCATTTCATTACAAAACAGGTAAGCTGCCTGTGCTGCTGGTTCTGAGAACAACTGCATAATATCTTGAGCTCACCCTTCTGGCTCACCCTCTCCCACATGTGGGGATTGAAGTCTTCCATCAACCTTTTGCTGGTAAACTATACAATAGTTCCTGTGTCACAGCTTTAATATGCAGGTAGTACTTGTTGCTGCCTAACACAAATGTGTCCAAACACATTTCTTAAGCCACTTCTCTTCAAACGTAGGCATGCATTCCAGCCTAATGTTGTAAAAGCAGTATAATTTTCATATAAAAATTTTAAGAATATGTGTTCACTTCTACAGAGAAGTATATAAATTCAGAGTCTTGGAGGGAATAAAGCTTTTAGGGGTGAGGAGATCACAATAGAAATGCAAAATGTTACAGTCATTTCTATAGAAATGTGAAATTCACCTCTGTTTCTTCTTGGCTTTGTTTATAGTTGTAGGATTATTATTATTATTATTATTTTTTTTTTATTTTTGTGGAGAAGATAAGCACATGTGCAAGGAGAAGGCTGAAATCTAATCCATCCAAATGAAATCTTACTGTCTCAAGGAAGATTTAATAAAAGACAGTAACAGGTTTTTGGGTTGAGTTTGCAGTTCCAACTGGAATGATAAGTCACATTTAAGTGTTTTATCAAAATGATCAAATATATTTAATAAACTCATATTAATGTTTCATAGTTTTATCTTGATCTTTGAACACTAATGAAATACTCTGAAAGTATATCAAATATTGTCACAAGAAGGTATAGAAATTGGAAAAAATAGAATGTAAACTGTCAGGTAGAGGAAAAATTCAGTTTGTAGTTGATACCATAAAACCACTTGAACTTGCTTAAAATATTTACAGTGCTTTTGCTAGTAAATTGGCTCCTGGCAGTAAGAATGATATAGCTAGCAGGGTAGGTAGCAGGCTACCAGCCTACACTGGCTCGTTACCCATGCCGTGTACTAATCAGTGGTTAACTGTTAAGCTACAAATTGAAAGGCAAAGAAAAATTACTTTAGAATATTTGGTGCAATAAGGTAGCTAATATTTCTTCTAATTTTTGGAGGGGGAAATGTGATTAAGATACAAGAAATGGAAATCCATACAAAACCGTCAAATTGTTAAAATATTCAAATATGCCTTACTGTAACAAGAAAGCAGTGTAATGTACTGAAATCAGCAATAGAACAGCTGTGTTTTAAAGGACAGTACTTTGAATGTCACTTGACAATTTGCTTTCAATTAGAAGTAATTTACAGGAAGATGCCCACAAGCTAATCTTTACAGGATAATTAAGTTCCATTTTCTTTACTTTTAATTAAAAAGCAGAAAAGATTTAGCTGATCCATAAAAAATGTTCTGTTTAAACATTCATCAGACTTCACACTTTTTTTTTTTTTTTTTGTTATTTGTTGTAGCAGATGTTATCAAAACTGCATTCTGCTCTGTTTTAAACCCAGTTTATTTGGTAAGCGAAACACAAGTTGCAATAGGCGTGTACAGCTGAGGTATGATCATTTAGCTTCTCTGTATTTGAATAGCTTTAAAATGATATCCATACCCTGAGCTTTAATCTTGCCTTTTCCATTGCTTGCAGTTGTGAAAGAAAGTGAAGCAGATGAGCAGCTCTGTGGATGTTAATACTATTTGCTCTTGTTTTTGTTAATTTTCTAATGCTGTTAAAACCTGAAATAATGTAAAGATAAAACCAAGCATCTTTGCCATGAAACTTGCATGTTAGCAAAGTTGTCCACGTGCCTGTGGATTTGATGAAGAGAAGATTAAATAGTTAGTTTGTTGATTTCACATTTTTAAAAAGTGCAGTGTATGTATGAATGTCTAAACATCCAAGTGTACATAATGGAATGATTTTGTGGTAAGTTCTTAAAGAGAGATGTATCTGTTTCTTCTAGATATTTTGTCATCATCTTTGTAGCTTTAAGTAAGAGAATGGAAATGTAGTTCTTGATTTTGAATCTGTCATTTTAAAGCAAATCCAGACAGCGGAAGAAATCACACACTGAGGGCTTGTTTAATTTTAAATTGATATCAGAATGTATGCTGTGAAAGAATTCTGCATATAAAACTGAAGCTTTTCTTCATACTTTTCTGAAGTATGAGATCTAATTATTGTTGGTTTACACCGGTATGGCCCCAGTTACTTCAAGGGGCATTTGGGGATTTACACCAGTAAGAAACAGCGCTATCATAGAAGGGACCTTGGAGATTATCTAGTTCTACCCCTTGCCATAGACAGGGATGTGAGCTACTAGATCAGGTTGCTCAAAACCCCATCCAACCTGGTCTTGAACACCTCCAGGGATGGGGCATACACAGCTTCTCTGGGCAACCAGTTCCAGTGCCTCACCACCCTCTGAGTGAAGAATATGCTCCTAAACTCTAAGCTAAATCTACCCATTTTTGGTTTAAAACCATTCCCCCTTGTCCTGTCTGACTGAGCAAAAAGTCACTTTCCACCTTTTTATATACCCCCCTTTATGTACTGAAAAGCTGCAATGAGGTCACCCTGGAGCATTCACTTCTCTAGGCTGAACATCCCCAGCTCCCTCAGCCTGTCTTCATAGCAGAGGTGCTCCAGCCCTCTGATCAACTTCATGGCCCTTCTTCTGGGCCTGTTCTAGTAGACCCACATCCTTCTTGTGCTGAGGGCGCTCCAGGTGGGGCCTCTCAAGAATTGAGCAGAGGGGAACAATCACCAGCTGGCCACTCCTCTGTTGATGCAGCCTAGGATGCAGTTGGCCTTCTGGGCTGCAAGCTAGCTCATGTCGAGCTTTTTGTTGTCTAGCACTGCTATAATGTTAACAAAAATGCCTGAATACTTGTCTCATATCTGAACTATCTTCATGAATATTTAATTTTTAATTGGGCAAGTTAATGATTCTTTTCCATAATCACTTCTGAACTGAGAAGAAATCCACAGAATTATAGAATGTTTTATGTTGAAAGGGGCTTCCAGCAACTATCCAGTTTGACTTCCTGATCAAACCAGAATTGGTTTTGATCAGGTTCCTAGTCAAGTTTTAAATATCTCCAGGGATGGAGATTCAACAGCCTCTTTGCACAACCATTTCTACCTTCACTGTGAACTATTTATTCCCTAATATTTAATCAAAATTTCCATTGCTGTATCTTGTGTCCATTGCCTCTTGTGCTAGTTTGCTAGGCACCTCAGAGAGGAGTGTGGCTTTGTCTCCTCTTATACCATTGCATTAGATATTTGAACACTTCAGGAAGAACTCTTCCTAAAGCTGCACATTCCGTCTCTTTTGAACTTCCTTGCTGTAGCTCCCTGGCAATCTGTGTGGAGCGGTGACAGACTCACTACAGCATATGTATGTCCGTCTTGTACTGGGGAACCCCAGTCTGGACACAGTACTCTAGATGTGTTATCATCATTACTGAATAGATTGGAATAATTACTTCCTTCAGCCTTCTGGCTAGACTCTTGCTCGCATCACAGTACGTGTTTGGCCTGCACTGTGGCAAGGGTGCACCAATGTTTGATGCTCTTCTATTTTACCAAGATCTCTGAGTCCTTTGTAGAAAAGCTGGTTTTTGGTAGGTTGGTCCCCAGCCTTTACAGGTGGATGAGATTAACCTGTCCCAAATTCGGAGCTTAGTATTTGCATTTATCAAACTTCATAATGCATCTGAAAGCCCGCTTCTCCAGGTCTCCTCTGAGTATTAGCCTTGCCCTGCACTGTGTCTCAGGAGCTCCTACCAATTTGATACCATTTCTCAACTTACTGAGGGGACATTCTAGCCTATTTTTTAGACCATTGATGAAGTCATTAAGCCATATTGACTCCTGAGAGGAACTCCAGTTGGATTTGATACTGCTAACAACTACCCTTTAAGTCTGGTGATCATGATCGAGCTAGTTTGCACTTACTTTAAAAAAAATACTAATGCAACCCATATTTTACAAGGTAAATATTCTGAAAACATCACTAAATTTTGGAAATAAAATTATTTTATATTTATTATTATTTATCTTCCTGAATGTATACTAGAATTACAGTAACTAAATACACCAAACTGTTCTGTATAGCAATTGCTGACTTAAGTGTTCTTAGATTTTTCAGGTTCTGGATTTTCTCTTATGTTAGTAAATAGATGAAAGGGTTTATGGATTTAAACACAATGTCTTTCTAAATATACCTTAGCATGATTAAAAATATGATAGAATATTTTTTGATGAAGTCAAGAGCAGTCAACTTAGTCTGCAAAGAACATAAAAAACAACTTCCCAGAAATCATTCTCATATGGAATTTTTTGGTAATTTAAGGTATAGACCTGTCCTGCTTGGAGCAATTCTCTAGTTTATCTTTTTAATCTGTGTTAATGTTAACTAAGCTAATTGTTTGTACAGTGTTGGCCAAACATGAATTTTTAGGAAACATTTAATACAAGCTATCCAAATGTTGAACTTTTCCTTCAGTTCTAACAGGTTTTTACAATTACAACATACAATTTCCTTTTACAATTATTATTTTTAATAGTCATTAAGAAGCAGAAAGAAATGAGAATAACATTGAAATTTGAATATTTGTGTATGTTTTTTATAAGTATCTAAGCACGTTTGCTTTCATCAAAAATCATAAGGAAAAATGAGAATACTCATATGAGTCATGTTTAGAAAATAAATAAAAGGTAGACTGTGGAAATATATTTGAACACATGCTTGTTCAAAGAAAAGTCATGTCATATGCAGTTAAATAAACAAATGATTTGTGTGTTAGTCCTAGTGTAACAGTCTTTAGCTATCTAATTGTTTGATAACCAAGATAAGCTAATTGTTTAGGTTCCTCTATAGGAATGGAAATAAATAATTGCACAGGGTCATTCATTCAGCTTTGCACCCTAATTCAAGAATCACTTTAAGCTGGCTTGCTACTGAGAAAGACAGTGATGACCACTTTTTTTGGTTGTCATTTCTTAGTGCATTTCACATGCAGCACAAATGTTTGTCCACAGAGTGAAGTGGGGGAAGGAACTGATCCAAGTGAAGACCAGCTTTGCTCCCAGCCCCCGTAGTTTGATTTTAATTTAAATCAATTTCTTTATCTAGTTCACCTGATGGCTGTGCAAATACTTGTGCTAAACCAACAAGGAAGGCAGGGTGACTATTAGAGCAAGCAGGAGGGTAATACAGCCTCTTTTGGGAATGCAGGCTGCTGCTGTAGGCATAAGGAGCTAATATTACACAGCTAGATAGCCGTTTTAGGGTGGAATTGCTCTGTGATACTTTAAAATATGCTCTACTTTGTTTAAAGTAGTAGGTAGTGAGATGTAAGTAGTTACAAATACATAGGTTGTTCATTGCGTATACGACTAATGCAAAAAACAGAATAGTATGACTCCTGAATGAGAATTTTGTAAGGGATAACTGCATATTTTTTCTTATATGCTGTAGAGTCTCTTAACATATGTATACACTTATAGAAGTAAATGTTATGTGGATACTTTTCTTAAAGATATTCTATTTTTATTTTTTTTTCATGAATAAAGAATACAGGCTCAGATTAGTGAGAGAAATTATATTCTTTAAATACTTGCCTTAGAAGGAGAGAACTAGATAGAAGACTGTTAAGCCTTTGTCTGTGATACTAGTCTTTGATTTTTTTATTTAATTTAAATAAAATTATATTGCATTACCATGTTTGACCGTATAGAAGATTTGATTATGTCACTTTAGTACTGCAGTAATGTATTCATGTTACATTTGATTACTTTTTGGTAACTGGATAGTGTAAGTGAATCTTAACACTATAAGGGGATTCAGTCATAGTTTCAAGATAGAAGTCTTAAAAAATCATTTGAAATATATGCTGGGTCCTTGAATACTGTGGGTATATTTTGAGTTGAAGTGTTCGGTCACTTCATTAGTAAAGTTCATACTACTTGTTTTGAAAAATAGGGAAAACCAGGATAATTTGAAAATATATAAATAAATTATTTTGCTCCTTTGAATGCCAGAAGTTGATGAGAATTTATTTTAGCTGCTTATTTTTTACTAAATGATGTAAAAATTGCATTGACATGTCATTGAAATTTTTTTTTCTTGATGAAATTTTAGAATTACAACCGTAGCATAACTACCTAAATTTCTATGCAGAGCAAGTTTATCATTTTAAAAATGTTTTGCCTAGATTCAGAATAATTTGCACTTACCATCTTGTAAAAGTATTCTCAAATCAGGAAAAGAATATTATTTCAATTTTTCTTTCACAGAAGAGTGATCTCAATTCCTGTTTAATGCTTTTTTTTTTTTTTTTTTTTTTTTTTTCATATTTCTGCTGCTTTTCTTCCCACTATCAATTTTGCATCTGAAATTTTAGGGCTGTGGTGGTGGATCTGTCTCTCCTGTGTTTCATTGTGCTATGTGTTCATATGTAATTAAAATAACTCCTTCAGGAAAACAATTATTTCATGATATTTTTTCTCATCATTGCTCATAAAATAACTTTTTATCCTTTTGTTAAATAGGTTTCATGTTGTATTTTAAATTTATGGCACAAATTGTTTGGAAGGATGACTTGTTTAAGGTGAGGGGCGGAAAGGGTGCTAATAGAGTTCAGACAAACCGTAATTAGCTAGGCCAATAAATAGGATAATTTAATAAATGATTTATAAGAGTAAGGAGTAAGATGCGTAACAAATAATTACTGGATTTTCGTGCTTAATTTATGAGCAGAAAGTCAAAGTGTAAGCAGGGGAAGGTGTCTCAGAAGAAATGTCGTATACTGAATTACACAAAGTATAATACAATACTAAATTATGATAACTGATATTATTTAGTAGTTAAAAATATTCTTAGACAAAGTGACTTAATATTATAGTATTCTAAAAATCATATTTCACAAAAACAAATACAGTTTAGCATTGAGAACTGTGCAGGTTTGAACTGTAGCAAACAGTGAATCTGTGAGAATTTAGAAAGCTGAGGAATAGCTGGAAAGATTTTATAGTCATAATTCTCTTTTGTGTAAATTCAGCCATTTTGCGTTAGACTTGCTTTCCTGTGGAAATTTTTATGAATGCACAGAAGCAGTCAGAAAAAGTTCTGCATGTGTGTGAAGAATGGAGAACCAACACAAGAAAAGGGGAGAAAGGAACCTCTAGGGAAGTGGCATGGTCTGCATAGAGTTGAAGAAAATGCAGTATCATGTAGTGGAAGGACAGGAAAATTGTTGGGACAAGTTGCAGTTAATTTTCACTAGTTCTATGTATTATTTCTGTTGCTTCTGAAATTTCGTTCTTCAGTTGCAGTTAAAAATATAACTCAAAAGAATTTATTTATTATCGTAGTTACTACAATATTTTTATCCCAGGGAGGGAAGAGATGGGCCCACGGGGTAGGGTGTATTGTTGGATGTGGTTACTTTCTTCAATTCGCTTATGTTAGATTTGGCATATCTAACCTCTTCTACTGAATGAGTGTCAATGCAATACCTCCTACTGAAGAACAGTTTTGTACAACCAAAGTATTTTGTGTAAGCAAGTCATCTTACCTAGTGTTAATGATCTACAAGGTAAGTATTTAGTTGTCTAAGCTTTCCTTAGAGGTGGTGGTTGGTGCTTTCTGGGAATTGAAGTCTGCCATCACAACGTCCAAAAAAAACCTGCGATTTTAATCCAAAATAAAGTGGATTAGGTTAGACAGCTGACCTTTAGGTGCTTGTTATTGAGATATGAATTCATCTTTTACATGAGAGTTGAGCATAGAACTAATAGAAGGATAAATGAGTGCTGGCTGTATGTAACACTGCATATAATTTCTAAAAATCATAGTTTTTAAAACCTTACTCTTCTTTAAAATATTTAGCAGAAGTTAAACAACAAATCCTATCAGCACACAGAGCAAATTCTTACAACCATAAAAATGAGTGCATCAACTAATGGTGGTCTAATACACCTTTGCAAAAATTAAGCTGCAGCTAACTTTTATTTTATCCTGTTACTACAGGATAAACATTTTCTTCCGTAATAAAACAAAGAATGTGTTTGATGGTCGGCTTATACCTCTTTTCTTTTTTTTTTTTTTTTTTTCCCCTCACTTAGTTATACTTATATTTTTCTACGTACCTAATTTTAAATTGCATCAAGACAAAACCAAAAATTTCAAAAATACTTATTTAAGGTAGAGCTGTTTTTAAAACAAACATTAATCAACAATTGTTACATTTATAATAAAAAGATCAATTAAATATTTTTCTGAAATTTAACAAAATTAAAGACACTAAAATTTTTAAAATAGTCTTACTTTGTGATACACACCTTTTTGTGTAAATATGTGTAATATTTGAACATAAATGAGAAAGCCTACTACTACACAAATAAGGTGTCATCTTTTAAATTATTTAAATACTTAATAATTTTGTAAAATTGCATTGGCAAAATTCTAAAATATTTTTGGGTTTATTTTTGTTGTAGTGCAATGTTCATCTGCTTATTTTGGTCTCTACTAAAAAGAGGAATGTTGCTGGTCCACAGATGTCAAAAGAGTTATAAAAGTTCTTCTAGGCCTTTGGGAGGTATACATGTTTAAACCACATTAACATGCCATACATAAATATAATGTAATGTGTGTGTGTATATATATATATACACACACATTCTGAAGAAAAAGTTATACTGTGTACAGAATAACCAATTTCAAAGGAACAGTTCTCTTGATCTTCTCCTTTTGAATGTAAGTGCAAAAAGGAATTTATTTTATTTATGTAGCACCTTTCATTAGTGTCAAAAACCTTGAGGCACCATATAAGAAAATAAAATCAAAAGTGATAAAATAAATGCAAAATATAAAACAATGTCCCCAGGATTTTTAAATGGGGAAGAAGTTCAAAGGAATGGAATAAATACATACCTTGCAAATTCTAGAAAACAATTGTTGCTTTTGAAAAGAAGTGAAAATCAACTTTTCAAACAAGCTTTTGAAAATCAACTCTCACTTGTACTCGAGGTCATGTACCTGAGGGCTTGAAAATAAAGCAGAAGGGGATGTATACATGTATAATGTCACTACATTACTTTTAGACATACTCTTTAAGAAAGGCTGAGAGAGCTAGGACTGTTCAGCCTACAGAAGAGAAGGCTTTGGGATGACCTCACTGCAACCTTTCAGTACTTAAAGCAGACTTAAAAAAAAGTTGGAGAGTGACTCTGCTCAATCAGCTAATGACAAGACAAGGGGGAATGGTTTTAAACTAAAAGAAGGTAGATTAAATTAGAGGTTAGGAGGAAATTCTTCACTCAGAGGATGGTGAGGCACTGTAACAGGCTGCCCAGAGAGAGCTGTGGATGCCCCATCCCTGGAGACCAGGCTGGAGGAGGCCCTGGGCAACTTGATCTAGTGGGTGGTGTCCCTGTCTATGGCAGGGGGGTTGGAAATATCTTTGAGGTCCCTTCCAATCCAAGCCACTATATGATTCTATGAACAGAAAGTGGACTTATTATGATGCTCGTAGCCACAGATTGCAAACAGAGATTGGTTTGGCATTACACTCAAAATCCAAATTCCCCGACAGGTGTATCTGTTCTGGAGAATAGTTATTTGAAAATGCAAGCAAGGTTACTCATCTTTAGCTCCCAATAAACACTTTCACAGAATCACAGAATCACAGAATTTTCTAGGTTGGAAGAGACCTCAAGGTCATCGAGTCCAACCTCCAACCTAACGCTAACAGCCCTCCACTAAACCATATCCCTAAGCTCTACATCTAAGCGTCTTTTGAAGACTTCCAGGGATGGTGACTCCACCACCTCCCTGGGCAGCCTGTTCCAATGCCTCACAACCCTTTCAGTGAAGAAGTTCTTCCTAACATCTAACCTAAAACTCCCCTGGCTCAACTTAAGCCCATTCCCCCTCGTCCTGTCACCAGGCACGTGGGAGAACAGACCAACCCCCACCTCGCTACAGCCTCCCTTGAGGTACCTAAAAAGAGCGATAAGGTCACCCCTGAGCCTTCTCTTCTCCAGGCTGAACAAGCCCAGCTCCCTCAGCCGCTCCTCGTAGGACTTGTTCTCCAGACCCCTCATCAGCTTTGTCGCCCTTCTCTGCACCCGCTCAAGCACTTCGATGTCCTTCTTGTAGCGAGGGGCCCAAAACTGAACACAGTACTCGAGGTGCGGCCTCACCAGAGCCGAGTACAGGGGGACGATCACCTCCCTAGCCCTGCTGGTCACGCTGTTCCTGATACAAGCCAGGATGCTGTTGGCCTTCTTGGCCACCTGAGCACACTGCTGGCTCATATTCAGCCGACTATCCACCATCACTCCCAGGTCCTTCTCTGCCTGGCAGCTTTCCAACCATTCCTCTCCCAGCCTGTAGCTCTGCTTGGGGTTATTGCGCCCCAGGTGCAGGACCCGGCACTTGGCCTTGTTGAACTTCATGCAGTTGACCTCAGCCCATCGGTGCAGCCTATCCAGATCCTCCTGCAGAGCCTTCCTACCCTCAAGCAGATCGACACACGCACCTAACTTGGTGTCATCTGCGAACTTACTGAGGGTGCACTCGATGCCCTCGTCCAGATCATCGATGAAGATATTAAAGAGGACTGGCCCCAGCACCGAGCCCTGGGGGACGCCACTAGTGACTGGCCTCCAACTGGAGGTGAGATTGACACTAAAATATATTTTTCTTCACGCTTGACCACTATCTAAGAAGACTTTTGGAAGCCTTCACCTATGGCCTTTTCTAAGCTGTGAAGAAAGAGATCTGTTTTGATCATCATAGCTTATGGTGGTGAAAATCCTTAAAGGTGAGGAAAAAGGAAAAATGGCAAACAGTCAAAACTGAGAACACTACTGGCACTGTAATGTATAGATACAAGGAATTCTTATAGTACCAGTATAACACATACCAGTATAAGCCCTTCAATAAGTATGTTACATTTGGAAAGAAACTTAAACAAATATGTCAGATGAACCCACAAAATTTTTTTTTTCTTCCCAGAGAAGAAAACACCTTTATGCTTATGAGAAAAGAATATTTTTGTTGTTGTTGTTTACAAATATACTAGTCTAAGCCTAAACAACCTATAATGTGCTGTGGCCTATTAGCTACAAGGTACTTGTAGCTAATATACAAGGTATATACATGTACAGTATTTGATACTAATAATTACTGTTGTATGACAGGAATAGACTCTCATTTTCTTTAACTTATGTTTTTTAAAAAAAAAAAAAAAATTTACAGAGGTATTTATAACTTAGGCCTAAATGACTTCTCTGTTCTTTTTTTCCTTCATAGATCTCTTAATTATTTTGAAACTTTGGTGTCCTGCATCTGGCTTGGAGATACTTAAATGTGCAAGTCCATCGTAGCTTTCTCTATAGTGACTGGGGAGAATTCTACTCAGAATGATTTTCATAACAACCAACACAATCAGAGAGAGTTGCCTAGTAGCTATTGCAGAATGTGCCAATATCACATAAGAATTTACGGACTGTTTTTGCTTAAATTGGCACCCAGATGGTTAATTAGGTAATCGGTGAATAGGCAAGCAGAGTAATATATCTTAAGGTGTCTACTTGTACAAAACAGCTACTATACCTAAAACATGGAAAACCCTTTCTCCTCCTGAAAGGTACAAATCAACAGACCTTTTTTTCCCTGGAACGTATGCAACTGCTAGATGATAGGAATGCCCATGTACTAAATCCAGTGTACTACTTTATAGTCTGAGGGATGAGAGATATTTGTTATAATCTTAGGAGATCACACAACTTATTTGCCTCTTACTTTGGTCTTAGTTGTCATTCCACTATGCAATTTCATAATTGGGCAAGGTGGAAATGACCTTTGTTTGTCTGTGTTTTATTTTTTTTGTTTGTTTGTTTGTTTTTTCCTCTGAGATTTGTTGTCATTGATTCACACAAAGTGTACTCAAGTCAGGCTATTTAGCTGGAGAAATGTTTGGCTAGAAAATCATAATTCTTCTTAGAGATGAACATTGAGCTGTTCAGCCATGCCAAGTGGTATGTGCAAAAGCAAAAATTTATGGAATATTCTCTAGTGTAACTACAATTTTCAATAGTGCAGAAGGCTAGACAGAAACATCAAGGGTCATGATTTTCAATGCAAGAGTTCAAATGCTGTTCAAATGACATATATAGGTCCTAATTTCCCTTTTAGATCTGCACCTTTGGTGCTTGAAGTTGACTTTTAGCCTAGACACATTGACAGGTGTGTTTAACAACCACTTGTTAGAATGTATAAATCTCATCAGCTTTGTGTAATTGGTTTAAAGATCAGTGACTTAGCTTTGGTCCTGAAATCCAATAGCATTGACTAGTTTGTGACCATATTGCTTAGGGCTGAGACATCTATGGCAAGTTTTATCTTAAGATCTAGTTGGAGTGATCAAAACAGAGTCAAGAAGTGAAATTTTAGTTCAGTGATGCCTGTGACCATATATCCAGTGGTTCTGGGTCATTTCCTCCCTACCTTCTATTTACTAGAGTAGTTGTAGGTTTGATTTAGGTTCCATCTAGTCCAATAGCTGTAGATCTAAGCTGATTTTCAACAGTAAATCCAAATTTACTCACCCATGTATGAACATACTTGCTTTTCTTCTGGTAAATCAAGTCTGATTGTAGAAGCTTTCACATGAGCAACATCTGTGCTGCTTCTCCTCTTTACCTTTCTAAAAATATGTTTGAATTTAACAAAAATGTGAAATGGGAAGCCTGTCAGTCTTCAGATTATTGCGTAATCTCTGTTAGTGGCACATCTTTTATGAAAGAATTGAGATCACCATCAAATACATTTTTAAACCAAGCAAATACGACTTTTTGTTTGGGCAAGCAAGTGATCTGATCCAAGTCCTCAATAGGTTCAACCTTCTCTTCCGTATGATTAGGAAGATCTGCTGTTGTACAGAAATCACATTTATTCTCAGTGACACATTCTGGTATGATCTGTTTCTTTTAAGGTCAGGAATTTTGATTAGGATAAAAGATGCTATGCATATGAACTATCTGCAAATGAGAGAGTTACCTTCATCTTTGGAGTGAAGGATGCAGAACAGAGTTCAGGCTTGAAGTTGTATATAGACTACTTACAAGACGTAAAATAGTATTGCTCTTGTGGAAGAATACTTTTGGTGACTGGAATCTCATAAGTTTTTGGGAGTCTCATCAACATCAGTACATTAACTTTTAAAGAAAGGTTAAATGAGATGATCTGAAGGAATCATGGAACCATAGAATCATATAGAATCATAGAATGGCTTGGGTTGGAAAGGACCTCAAAGATCATCTACTTCCAACCCCCCTGCCATATGCACCACCCACTAGATCAGGTTGCTGAATATCTCCTCTGACCTAGTCTTAAATACCTCCAGGGATGAGGCATCCACAACCTCTCTGGGCAACCTATTTCCAGTGCCTCACCACCCTCTGAGTGAACAATTTTCTCCTAACCTTTAATTTAATCCACCTTCTTTTAGTTTAAAACCATTCCCTCTTGTTCTGTCATTATCTGATAGAGCAAAGAGTTGCTCTCTACTTTGTTTTTATAAGTCTGAAACATTCAGCTTGGTGTCATCTGCAAACTTGCTGAGGGTGCACTCAATCCCACTGTCTATGTCATTGATAAGGATATTAA
Organism: Aythya ferina; assembly: GCF_964211825.1. Classification (NCBI taxonomy): domain Eukaryota; kingdom Metazoa; phylum Chordata; class Aves; order Anseriformes; family Anatidae; genus Aythya; species Aythya ferina. Next base: position 140,918,181 of record NC_140297.1, read on the forward strand.
ACAGTACTGAAGAAAGTAGACTAGTTAAATCCCTGTATTAAAGACATATTCTGTAGTGTTTACAGTTGAAATCTAGATTTTTATTAATATCTAAACAAGACGTAAAGAAAATATTGCTTTACAGCCTCCTCATATGTTTTAAACTCTAATTTCAATCATTTTCTCTTAGTTTTAGCTTACATCTTATGTTTTGATCTGAACATAGAATTTAGGTGTAACTTTCTAGGCTTTCAGACAAAATATAAATTGCAAGAATACAATATACTTAGAAAATAGGAATCAGCCAGGTACATCAGCATGCACAGTTGCTTTTTGGGAATGATTATGAGATCCACTAAGTGGTATTTTTATTGGTGAAGTCTAGAAAATATGAGGTTTTGACATCACAGTGTTTTATTAATGACATGGGTTTTTCACTCTCTGATGAGACTTGCAGTGGGTGACAACTCTACCTTGTACTCCATGTATAAGTCTGTAGACAGGCAGTCACGTCTTCTTCCACTGTTTGGGAGTCTGTCTTCAAGTTCAAAATTGATACATATAGATTTTATATATATATATATATATTATTTTTAAAAAATTAAAACCTATTTTTGTTAGTGCATACCACGTATTTTGGTACATGGTGATAAAAATTGAAATTGGCTGAGGATAGATAATAGATATCTGGCTATCCAAATATGAACTACTAAAATTACTGCTATGTAGTCAAAATTAGTAAAACGAACCATAACTGTAGTCTGGGCTTTTTTTATTTTTTTTATTTTTATTTTTTTGTTTCTACCTTGTGAAATTCTGGAAGTCAGTTAGTGTGTACTCGGGTGGGTGTAACTGATGTCAGAATCAGATCAAAGTGCCATTACTAGTACTCTCAAGTAATTGCACTCTTAACTGCATCTGAAAAAATAAAGGCTAGGTTCAAAATCATTCCTGAAATGGCTGTGAAATTTGCTTCTAGTCTTACATGGCCATCTATCTATAATTAGCAGTCACTTCACATTTTTCGTATGTTATATTAAGGTTTTCTAGTACTTGCCTTTCTAGAGTTAAAATTAAAACTTTGATCATTGTTTGTCTTAAAGCAAAGCTTCATGAAAAGGCCCAAAGGTTTGAATTAGGAGCAGTTACAGCTTCTGTTCCTGGCTTAATTGTAACTTAGTTGATTAGCAAGTACTTTGTGACAGGCAGTAAATTTCCATAGGTTGATGTTGCAGGGCTTACCTATCAAACACAAATGACCTAGGGGGCTGGTACCTGACTGGTTTCTCTGACAGCATTTGTAGACAGGCTTTATTGTAGATTAGGACTCTTCACTTTCAGAGCTTAACAAGCAGCTGTGGGCCTAATCGTGAAGCTGAGTGGAGACAAGGGACAAATGTTTGTAGTCTGAGGCAGTGATACCTGTCCTTTCAAAGAGGCCAAAATGCCATTTATACACTGGTCTTGAAAGCTGTGTCCAGTTCTCATAGTGTTTATTCTGTTTTTTACTTTCATGAATGAATTAGAATTTTCTCTAGGATGTTCGAAGGCTGCTCTGTTATGTCAGAAGAGATAATGAAGAGCTTTAATATTAATGGTGCGACAATGATTCTGACAAACTTGCTTTTATACTTAGCTGAAGAAAAATGGTAAAATGATTGTATCTGCAAATTGAGTAGACTCTGATGAGCAACATTTTGAACAGGTGGAACTTGTTGATTCTAGGACTACTGAACAATCAGCCAGAAATATGTGCTTCATTCTCATGTGATCTTTTCATGGTTGATATCTTTAGTGATGACCAACTTGTTTTATTATGACTCAGGTATAAACAGAAAACCTTCTAAGAACATCTGAAGTCATTGGAAATACTTGTATCTACTTGTAATAAATATGAACATTTACAGGATAAATCATTTGTGTGATTCAGCACACATTTTAAAACTTCAGGAAATACCACTCAGCCATAAATACTCTCTACATACTGTTTCTCAGATTGGTGAATGAGCATATAATTGGAGAATTCTTCTTACTTCATTTTAATTTACAGCTTTTAGCATACCTTGTTTTTAATGTGTAATATTTTATAACCGATGGTGGAAAGTAAGAATAATTCTATGCATTTCTTTAATGTGTCATCCAGTGTCAAAGTCCTTAAAAGCACTATTTGATCAAAACTTGCTTTGTGACTGTGTGAATGGTAAGGACTCTTTCTGAAGTGAAATCATCACTTAGCAAAAGAGTTGTTTACAGAGAGGTTACAAGCACAGATATCACTCCAGATGTGTTCCTTCTATGAAGCCTTCTTTCTTTCGATATGTTCTGTGCCTGCCAAGTTTCTACAGATTGGCACCTCATTCTTTTTCTTTTTATCTTTTTTAAAAAATAATTTTCAGCATTTACAGTGCAATTCAAGTATTATCAGTAGATAGTTCCATTTAGGGACTGAAGAAAATGTAGGTTGTTCAGTGTAGATGCCACGTACAGGTGTCAGTTTTAAAAATGAAGGTATCTGCCTTAGCAGGTTACTCTGAGTACCTCTGCCGAATATTTTAGCTTCCCTCCCACCTTGCAGTCTGTAGGGAGACCTGTGTTCTTCAGACGATGATTCATTATTATCACAATAGAGTTGGAAAAAGCCAGGGGTACCTGGTAAGCAGTACAAGGACACTTCTGAGTTCTGTGGAAGTGTCATGACATTCAAGTTAGGTGCATCATGCTATCCTTTCTTCTGAGGCTGAACTCTTTTCTGAGTGTAGTGACTTTACCTTAATGTATCCGATCTCTATCAACTGCATGCTCTTGATGTCCCATGACACTTCCAGACTTGGCTAAAATTTGGTCACCCTTGAATAATTTTTCTTTTGGTAATAACATAGCATATTTGGTATTTCCTTGAAATGTAGAGCACTGAAACTGTGGCATTGTTTTCATTAGTAAGCTTTCTGCTATTGTAAAAAGGCAACTGTCTTATATTTAGTTCTACACTTCATGCTTTGTTTATCTGCCTTCAGTAAATGATTTCCCTGGGCAATATCTTATCCTTACATCATATTTCTGGTATCTCAGTAGCATATGTTGTACCCACTGGAGCACACTCGGTAGTAATGTCTTCATGATGTTTTCTAATGTCTTGTCATCAAATTGTACATCCATCTTGTGATTTAAGATAAACAGATAGAATTGCAGTAATCCAAAGATCATAGCCACAGCTCTTGTTCTGTGTAAGAGTAGCTCTAAGAACACTGCCTTTCTATGTCTCTCAAGACCTTAATATTAAATCCTATAAGCTTTGGATCAATCATACTTACAAACTACACAAAGAATTCTGCTTTAGCTCTGTAAGGTCATGTAGGACTGATCAGTAAGTTATAGCTGTATCAAAAAGCTGCATCAAAACAGTAGCAAGCTGTGTTCCTTTCCCAGGTGTAGTTAAGCTTATTGTAGGGAATGCTTACATTTTAAGGAAGGGAAATTTTGACCAAAGTATTTCAATAGACATTCAGTCCTTCATGATTTTTCAGACTAGGTGTCCTGGCTCCTGAAGTCATGCCCTAAAACACACTGCAACAAAGAATAAGTAAAAATATTGCAGGATTTGCTTGTGATACCAGTGAGAACTTATTTCTTGTCTTTTCATTGTCTTAACATTTTTTCAGGACTATAGAAATTTAGCGTGACAGAAAGCAAAAAATAGGGTCCTCCAGTGTTCATTTGTAATTTTGTTCCTTACAGTTACTGCAGATTCATAACAAATACAGAATATATTTAACAATATAATTCAGTAGAATTTTTATCAAAAATTATATATGCAGTATTTTAATGTAATGAATCAGGTATACATATTTGAATTACTACAACTGCAAAGCATCAACTAATAACACAAATAAAGGAAAATGCTACTTAAAAGTGAAATCCTAGTGTCATCTTACCACTGCAGTAAAATGTCAAATTCACAGAAGTGAGGTTTATACTTTGAAATAGAGCCTTGAAGGATAGAAGCTTGGCTTGCAGCTTAGACTAAAATTCAGATGAATATTTGTACTGTGTGTCTGCTGCTTTAGTCTTGAATAACAAGCTGCATCTGTTTGGATGAAGTAACAAAATGTGTTAAATACTTGTGTATTGACCAACACAGGGCTATGGGTAGAGTTTTTGTATTCAGTTTTCCAAGAGGTGCATGGCTTTCTTGTGGTTTAAACTGTAACATCTGGGGGAAGATTTATGTTGTAGCAAATTAAAATAGGCAAAGTCAATTCAAACAGTGCTAAAATATGCCATGTATTTAAAAATATACATATGGGATAATTTAATATATATATATCAGTTTTGTGTAGGTAAGCAGTAACTACAAATATGCTGTAGGAGTGAATTACAATCTCAGGTACTGAGGAAGTTCTGAATTTCATGCTTATGAATCTTTTTTGATAGTTATTTTGTTGCTTCTGTAGATGACAAGTTAAAGATTAAAGATTCCTGTGGAAGGCAGGATAGTGTGATTATAAAAAGAGATAGAGAATTGTGTTTTATATCATTTGAGAGTTGAGATGGAGAGATATTTACAGAATTACAAGAGATGAAAAGTAATTTGAACAGAAATTTGATACTGTCTGGATCTTCTGAGTTTATTTAAAAAATGTCTGTACTTAACATTAACAGCATGGCTTTACCAAGGGTAAATTGTGCCTGACCAATCTGGTGGCCTTCTATGATGGAGTGACTGCATCACTTGACAAGTGTCAACTTTGACAAGATGACCAACTGATGTCATCCACCTGGACTTCTGCAAGGCCTTTGACATGGTGCCGCTTGTCATCCTCATCTCCATATCAGAGAGATGGATTTAAGGGGTCAGCCATCCAGTGGATAAGGAATTGGCTTGATGGTCACACCCAGAGAATGGTGGATAATGGCTCTTTGTCCAGGTGAAGGCCAGTGATGAGTGGAGTCTCTCAGGGTCTGTCTATTTAATATCTTTATCAATGATATAGACCGATGATATAGGTACTGAGTGCACCCTTGGCAAGTTTGCAAATGACGCCAAGATGAGTGGCACAGTTGATACAACAGAAGGGAGGGATGCCATCCAAAAGGACCTGGACAAGCTTGAGAAGTAGACCCATGTGAATGTAACGAGGTTCAACATGTCCAAATGCAAGGTGTTGCACCTGGGTCAGGGCAATCCCAGACATGAGGACAGACTGGGAAAAGAGCTCATTGAGAGCAGTCATGCAGAGAAGGACTTGGGATTTCTAGTGGATGAAAAGTGGATGACATGAGCCAGCAATGTGTGCTTGCATCCCAGAAGGCTGACTGCATCAACAGAGGAGTGGCCAGCAGGTCGAAGGTGGTGATTGTCCCCCTCTAGTCTGCCCTTGTGAGGCCCCATTTGGAGTGCTGCGTTCAGGTCTGGGGCCCCCAGAACAAAAAGAATGTGAGTTTGTTAGAATCGGTCCAGAAGAGAGCCTCGAAGTTTCTTGGAGGATGGAGCACCTCTCCTGTGAAGAAAGGTTGAGAGAGCTGGGGATGTTCAGCCTGAAGACTGCGAGACTGCTCTGGGGCAACCTCATTGCAGCTTTTCAGTACTTAAAGGGGGCTTATAAAAGATGGAGAGAAATTTAAATAGCTCTTTGATAAAATGTGATATATTTAGTAGAAATGAAAGCAATGTTCTGTTGTTGTAGGTTTTTTTTTTTTTTTTTTTTTTTTTCCAGCAAAAGTTGTTTTCCTGGATGTTTTGGGAGTGGTACAACATTTATGCAAAATAGTGTATGTCTTCCCTTAAATGTTCCTGTAGTCCCCTCAGAACTCAGGTAGGCCACGTGGCAGAGTCTTCAGATGCCATCAGTTTCTTTTCTTGGCTTTTTGTTCTTGATGACTATTGAGTATATACTGCATATAGGAATATTTGCTAGGAAATTCTAGGATACTTGTTTGCAGTAGGAGATATGTTTCAGAAGTTGGGAGGCCTAAGAAAATGAGTTATAATTTATAAACTACAGTAAATTATAGACTTTATTGTCTTGGAAAAATAAGAAATATGTTTTTATTGTTTTCATGTAGGGAGCTAGTGTTCTATTCAGAACTTTATGGTTTTATACAGAATTATTATTATTATTATTATTATTTTAATACAGAATTTGTTTTATACAGAAATTTTCAATTGCAATTTTCAATCTGCATTGATCTGATATTATTAATTAGGTTTCATCATTTTGTAAGGGTTTGGCACTGTGAAATTAACTTCACTTTTCACTAGATCTGCCATCATATACACTATCAAAGATAAGCACTTGTACTAGTGCAGGGCAGAAGAGCTAGTAAAGGATAGTCCTAGACATCTGTCTAAAGATGTGTTGGCACACTGGCATTAGTCAAACTGTTATGTTGTACAGTGCCCAAATGATGCAGTGCCCAAATGATGCAAAGTAAATCATATAAGGCTCAGTTGTCCACCTTGAAGGTGAAAGAATCATAGAATGCTTTAGGTTGGAAGAGACTTTAAAGATTATCTAGTTCCAGCCCCCCTGCCATAGGCAGGGATACCTTGCACTAGACCACGTTGCGCAAAGCCCCATCCAGCCTGGCCATGAACGCCTCCAGGGACATCCACAGTTTCTCTGGGCAACCTGTGCCAGTGCCTCACCACCCTCTGAATAAAGAATTTCTTCCTGATATCTGGTCTAAATCTGCCCTTTTATTGTTTTAAACCATTATTCCTTGTTGTATCACTACAATCCCTGACAAAGAGTCTTTCCTGTAGCCCCCTTTAGGTACTGGAAGGCCACTATAAGGTCTCCCTGGAGCCTTCTCTTCTTCAGGCTGAACAACCCCACCTCTCTCAGCCTGTCTTTGTAGGAGAGATATTCTAGCCCTTTGAGGCCTTGAACCATTCCTGAAAGGGTGTGGGGTTTGTTTGTTTTTTAACCCCGTGGTTGCAAAGAATGCAGGTCTTAACAGTCAGGAATTAAACTTACTGGCTAAAACCCTCACTTCTGTTGACAGCAAATAATTCTTCTCACCTTTGAGGTGAATTTGAGGCGTTATTACTGTGACTTGTACTTTACAGTTTATTTCAGTATTTCCAGAGCTATTTGAATGGTCATAAGGAGGGTTCATAAATGTTCATAAGGAGGGTTTATGAGACTGAAAATGTGTAAACCTTCTGTATAGCACTTAAGCTCATCTTAGGATCAGCTTAGTACCTCTCTTGAGCAACATTATAACTACAAAATAATAAAACAACCCTCAAAGTCAGTATAACATAAAGCAATATTATTTTATGGTGTACTTAATATTTTATATTTACTTTATTTATTTATTTATTTTAATGAGGAAGACAATAGAAAATCAATACAAATTAGAAAAAGAGCAAGAAACTAAGAGAAAGAAACATGGAAATGTTCTGCCAAAGGAGGGAAGTATCACATGCATCCAGCAAGCCATTTTCATATAGTTTTCCACTAGTATTCTGGAAATATTTATCTACCTCAGAGACCCAGCATAATACCTATTTCCCTTTGCAGTTCCACAGGGACTATCCTCACCATGGACATTTGTCACAGTTTAACTACGTATAAACACCAGTGTAGGTATGCAATAATTAACCTTTTCACTTCTACTTATCTGTGATTCTGGTTACTATCATTGTTCAGTGATGAGAGGTTCTTATTGTCCATTTTCAAATTAAAATCAATCTTCAAGAAGTTTCTCTGTGCTTAACATATGCTAAAAGTAACCACCTGAATCTACGATAATGTAAGCTACAATAGACTGTGATTTGAAGATTTAATTAAACTTCCTATTGTGATTTATATTTACAAAATATGTATGTAGTATTGCTGAATTCAATTGAGTAACATATTTTTATTGTTCCAGTGATTATTTTCACTAGATTGTGTTGAAAACCATCAAACCTTTGTGGAAAGTTTCCTTTCTCTTCATCCCGCACCCCATCTGCAATAGTTAGTCTTTGATAAAGATTTTTAGAAACCTCAGCTTTTAAAACCATTGAAGTAGTTTTCTTTAGGTTAAGTCTTAAGTAAGTACTGAATAGTTCTTAGCTACAAAATTTTCCAAGATTTGTTAAAATATATAATATATATATATTATTTCCTTTTTTGCTCTTTAGTTGAAATAGGTTATTTTTAAAGATTTCTTGTGTTACAATTCACACTGTATAGCTTTGTTTTCATCAGATAATAGAGCTTCACTTTAAAAATGCATGTTCCAAATGCATTTGGAGAGGAATGGTTGGAAAGCTGCCAGGCAGAGAAGGACCTGGGAGTGATGGTGGACAGTCGGCTGAATATGAGCCAGCAGTGTGCTCAGGTGGCCAAGAAGGCCAACGGCATCCTGGCTTGTATTAGGAACAGCGTGACCAGCAGGGCTAGGGAGGTGATCGTCCCCCTGTACTCAGCTCTGGTGAGGCCGCACCTCGAGTACTGTGTTCAGTTTTGGGCCCCTCGCTACAAGAAGGACATGGAGGTGCTTGAGCGGGTGCAGAGAAGGGCGACGAAGCTGGTGAGGGGCCTGGAGAACAAGTCCTACGAGGAGCGGCTGAGGGAGCTGGGCTTGTTCAGCCTGGAGAAGAGGAGGCTCAGGGGTGACCTTATTGCTCTTTACAGATACCTTAAAGGAGGCTGTAGAGAGGTGGGGGTTGGCCTGTTCTCCCACGTGCCTGGTGACAGGACGAGGGGGAATGGGCTTAAGTTGAGCCAGGGGAGTTTTAGGTTAGATGTTAGGAAGAACTTCTTTACAGAAAGGGTTGTGAGGCATTGGAACAGGCTGCCCAGGGAAGTGGTGGAGTCACCATCCCTGGAAGTCTTCAAAAGACGCTTAGATGTACAGCTTAGGGATATGGTTTAGTGGAGGGCTGTTAGCGTTAGGTTGGAGGTTGGACTCGATGACCTTGAGGTCTCTTCCAACCTAGAAAATTCTGTGATTCTGTGATTTTTCTCAAAATATATCTTGTCTTTTTTTTTTTTTGCTTTTTTTTTTTTCTGCTATTATTATGACTTTCCTCTTACTTTTCATGTAACTGATTTGATGAAGTTCCTTATAAAAAGCTATTGGTGCTTTAAGTGTCTGACCATCAGGAATAGGACATATATGATTTTGAAGATGATCACTATCAAAATTTTGAGTGTCCTAGGGTGACAGAGTACACCAGTAATAACCAGAGCAAATAAATAGCCAAAAGTAACAATGATATTGGAAGACAAGGTTGTTAAAGAATATCAATCGAGTAATTTGATTATTTTTATTAATTTCCAATAAATTAATGGAAAAATAATTAATCTCTCAACATAGCACAACTTAGTTCTATACAGTACCAGCCATGTTTCAAAATGGTTTTGTTTTATTAAGTTTGGTTTTAACTGGTATTTTCTTGGTGCTTCTAAGTCTTTTGCATATGTGTGGTCATAAAAATAGCCATACTTTATCTAGACCAAAGTGCTTTTGTTTTCCCCAGCAGTGGCTAGCAGTGATCTGCTCTTCCACTTGAACCAGGTCTTGGGTCTGGGGCTTAAATCAGCTGTGACATTTTTATGTTTATATCTGACATTGGAAGACTGTGCCCCACAGAGCATGAGATTTGAAAAATATTTGGTTCCTAGGCTCAAAGGCTTAGGAATTTTGTGATGGACTCCTGCAAGGACTTGTGTATATGAGGAAGAGAGCACCATGAGAGAATCTGGTAACAGGGAAGAAAGTATGTTTTTTGCTTTGAAGGCTGATCCAAATTTCTGCACACAACCTTTCACCCTCACCCCATTGCTTTCTTTTCTAAGTTAAGGAAATAAACAGATTCCTTCATCTGGTATTACCTGTTTTGGTGAAGCCACAAATATGTTGGGTTGTATCGAATGCTAGTCCCTGAAATTTGATATTGCTTGCCAGAGAAAACTGGAAGGACATCTGAAGACATTAACTGGCAACAGAATAACCCTTTAAGGATATTTCAAGCCTGGATACTGATGATGAGAAAAAATCCTAATTTGAGTGTTTCTTTTGCTGGGATATCAAGCAAATTCTCAAAATGTTACATAAAAAGAAAAAAAAAAATCCAACAACCTTGTGCTAAATAGCTAGCAATAAAATCTTGGCAGTGACATGATAACAATAGTTTCTCCAGTCGTATTAGCACAATAATCTAATATTAGTCGATAGTCATGATATGTGAAGCCACTGTAAAATGCTTCAAATTAAAATACACTAAATTGATTTATTTTATGGCAGTTGGGTGACGATGGCAAAGGAAGAAGAGCAGGAGGAAAGTGGAACATATGACAGAATTACTAGTCAGTAAAATTGCCATCTACTTCTCACTGACATTCCATTGTCTGTTTTTCTTACCTTACAAGTCTTTCTATATTTTCTGTTTCTTTGCCACACACTGTGGAGATAAACCACAGGTCCTGTCCTCCTTAATCCTCATCCACAAAAGTAACAAAATATTGTAATGTATGGTGACACTTGATATTATTGCAGACTATACTGTTTCACACTTGTATTTTTAGTAACAGTGTCTCTCCTATAAAAATGTCCATCTTGAAAATCTAATTATTTCCAGAAGAATTTCTGTTACTGGATGGCATGGCAATCATAGAATGTTACGCTGCTTGTGACAAGTAGAGCTGCCAGCCATTATACTATTTCTTTCTTTATTATTAACAATAGCAGACCATTATTCTTAATATTTCAATTATAATTTATACTTTGATTTAAACCTCTCCTCCCCCCATTTTCTTCTAAAAGCAGTCTTGAAATTGACACTGTTCAATAATACACCTTAGTTGTCTGTTGTGTCTATAATAGATAACATCTGATTCAACCCTTAGTTTAGTCTTGGATACTTGTCCTTCTGCAAGTATAATGGGTCCCCTCTCCTTTTCCAGACCTCTCTGTGTGACAGTTGCTTGTAATGCTTGCTATTTTCTGCCATTTTGACCAGTATGAAGCAAAAATAACATGCAGGAATTACGCTACATTCAATTCTGTTCCTGTTTAGTAGAAGAAAATGTAAGGAAAAAAAATTAAAAAAAATAAAAAAAAAGATGATGCAAAAAAAAGATGGTGCTCAAAGGATTGACCAGTGTAATATTGTAATATCAGAGAAAGATACTTATTTATGTTAGCCTAAAGTACTCAAGAAAGATTATATTCTGAGAACACTTGCCTTTTAATAAGGTAATAATTTGAAGGATCGTGACAAAAAGCTGTTAGTATTTTAAGGTATAAATGTAAAAAAAAAAAAAAGTCATATTTTTAGAGGTGTTGTGATGAAAAGGAATGCATTGAAACTGAAAAGAAAAACTTTACTGAATGTTAGGCAAAATGTTACAATGGCTTCTTTTATATTAAAGAATAATTGTTTTAAGGAAATCATAAAAGCAGTGTCTTGATATTTACAACTGAAATGGACAAAGTATGACAGACAATATTTGAGGATCTGTTCCAGTTCAACACTAGCATGTATAGTATAGTCGGTATAGTATAATAGGTTTCCTACAGGCTGAATTCAGTGGTACCAGATGCAGTTAACTAAGCATTATTCTTTTATGAATACAGTGTGAGACACTAAATAAAATTCTGCAGTGGATCTTGTATGATTACTAAACATATTGAACCTTTAATTATACTAAACTTTCAAAGTTAAATGGGTACCATGTGCTTTATATTGTAAAAAAATAATTACTTCAGTTGTTAGAAAAGTAAGTTCAGCCTTGCATTTCAGCAGTCATGCAGGGTGCTGGAGCCAGCTTATGAGAAACGTAGCTTGTAGTTAATTTAAGTTGCAACATGCATGTAAATTGAGCTTTGTCTCTCTAGTGATGTGCTTGTTGTGCATGTACAAAGATGAGATGAAGAATGTCAGTGAAATCTTCACAGGCTTAAAGTAGATCACTGGCAAACAGAAGACTCTTAAGGTGTAAAACTAAAAGAAAGATAGGGTGAGGAGCCCAGCCAACTTTCCATGGCCTAACTACAGGCAATGTTGATTACACATTCTTGGATTTGTTGGAACTATTGCCTCAGTACTACAAATGGCTTGCATGTAATTAAAATCTCACTAGAACGTTCTTTCTTGATCTGGTAGTTCCGGGGGAAATCAAGAACATTCTACTTATTTTTCACCTTTAATTCCATTTGATGCTGGGTCAGGAAGTGCTGGAATATTCTGGACATTCTATTACATTTGGCTTCTGACAGTATAAGAACATGTGAAACATATCCTGGTATTACTCCAGAATGGTTGACTTTGGAAGGGATTTCTGGAGGTTATCTTGTCCAGTCTCCCTGCTCAAGCAGGATCACTCTAGGTCAGATAGGTACATTAGTAAATATGGCAGGAAATTTTAATAAGGGGAGTTATTTATTGGATATTGTTTTGGCAGAGGAAAAGAATATATATATATTTATTAAGGTGAATTACATTTGACAAGTCTGTTGGGGGAAAGACTTCTGGATTATTTTGTAGATTAGTTCTTTAGTCATATTTTGTCATTATTTCATGATAAACCAATAGAAGTATGTTCTTATTTACATCCTAAAATGATAAAATCTGATAGCTGCTAGAAAAGTTTTCTTTTTTGCATATTGATACAAACAGGAAACATTATGATGTAAGAATACTAACCTGTTTCCATAAATACTAAATGCCATATATAAGGATTTTAAATATAAACTGATAACATTCAGTAATAAAAGTTGATAGTAGTGAATGTGTCATGAAATGTTTCAGTAGCCCTGGCTATCATGGGAGGTTCCAGTTGACTGGCAGCTAGCAAATGTGATGTCCATTTACAAGAAAGGCTGGAAGTGGCACATGGGGACCTACAGGCCTCTCAGTCTGACTTTGGTGCCAAGGAAGGTTATGAAGCAAATCATTTCTAGTGCCATCATGTGGCACATACAGGACAACCAGGTGATTAGGCCCAGTAAGCATGGGTTTATGAAAGGTGGGTCCTGCTTGACAAATCTGATCTCCTTCTATACAAGCTGACATGCTTAAATTAGAATTTTGTAAAGCTTTTGACACTGTTTTCCACAACATTCTTCTGGAGAAACTGGTTCATGGTTTGGACAAGCGTATGCTTTGCTGGTTAAAAAACTGGCTAGGTGGCTGGGCCCAGAGTGTTGTGGTGAATAGAGTTAAATCCAGTTGGAGGCTGGTCACAAGTGGCATCCCCCAGTGCTCAGTATTGGAGTAAGTTCTTTTTACTATCTTTATCAATGATCTGGACAAGGGGATCAAGTGCACCAGCAGTAAGTTTGCAAATGACACCAAGTTGGGCGGGAGAGTTGATCTCTTTCAGGGTAGGAGGGCTCCAGAGGAAACTGGGTAGACTGGATCGATGGGCTGAGGCCAACTGTAAGAGGTTCAACAAGGCTAAGTTCTGGGTCCTGCACTTGGGGCACAACAATACTATGCAATGCTACAGGCTGGGGTTACAGGCAATGCTAATGGCTGGAAAGCTGCCTGGTGGAAAGGGATCTTGGGATATTGTTTGATAGTTGGTTGAATGAGAGCCAGCAGCATGCTCAGGTGGCCAAGAAGGCCAACAGCATCCTGACTTGTATCAGAAATACTGTGGCCAGCAGGACTAGGGAAGTGATTGTCCCCTTGTACTCTTCTGAAACCGTACCTCAGATACAGGGTTCAGTTTTGGGCCCCTCACTACAAGAACATCGAGGCCCTGGAGTCTGTCCAGAGAAGGGCAATGATGCCGGTGAAGGGTCTAGAGAACAAGTCTTATAAGGAGTGGTTGAGGGAAGTGGGGTTACTTAGCCTAGAATAAAGGAGGCTTAAGACCTTATCACTCTCTACAACTACCTCAAAGGAGGTTGTAGGAAGGTGGGGATCAGTCACTGCTCCCAGGCAATAAGCAATAGGACAAAATGGCCTCAAGTTGCGTGAGGTTTAGGTTGGATATTAGGAAAAATTTCTTCACTGAAAGGGTTGTGAGGCATTGGAACAGGCTGCCCAGGGAAATCGTCAATTCACCATCCCTGGAGGTATTCAAAAGATGTGTGGAATGTGGTGCTTAGGGACATGGTTTTGTGGTAGACCTGGCAGTACTTAATGGTTGGACTTGATCTTAGAGGTCCTTTCCAACCTCAAAGATTCTATGATTCTATGAGTAACAAAAACAAAAGAAAATAACAACAACAAAATAGGACTACGGCATTTAATGACATAATAGTCCGTTAATCCTTTTTTAGACAGCACAAACAGTTTCAGATTATTTACAGTAATCTCCAAGATTAGTAAAAATAAACACTTTAAGGTGATGTAGTTGTACTGAACTTTGAAAGGCTTCTTTGAATTAAACTTCTAGCTATCTAGTACTACTAAGGGATCAAAGCATGTTTGAGACAAATACGGAGTTCTAGTTGTAGGCTGAACCTTGTACTTTATGTGAAGATGAAAGTGCTTACTCCTTAACTGAGATGAAAATAGGAAACAACTCTGTTGGATTTCTTTCCTAATAAGCGAAAATCTTGACCAAACTAAAACCAAAAAGTAAGCCAGTGAAGGATAATTTGATAATCAAATTGTAACAGTAGTGGAGCTAGTAAATGTTTAGAGTAAGTAAGTTTACAGAGAAGACTCAGCATGGAATAAGACTGCCTCATTAAATTGGCATGCAGAGCAAGATGTCTGGAAGGGGTTGAAAGTATAGGTGAAAAATGTTTTCAGACTTCCTATTTGCTATTAAAAGGAAGTGGAGATTGGATTATTGACTCATCATCATCATCAAAGCATCCAGTGACCTAATTTGAAGGCGTTGTATTATTCCACAAGTTGGTTCAGCAAAACAACAATCATGATAAGAGTAGATGAGAATGAATTCTTGTTTTGATTTGATGTTTATTGCTTTGAGATTTACATAGCCTCATAATAACACTTACCAGCCATCTGGTTTCTGGAGGAAAAAAAAAAAGTTTTTTTCCTTACTGAAAAGGCTAGGACATAACATGCACCGTTTAAAAGCTCATTGTCTGGAAATGACATAATGACTTTGTGTTTTCAAATTATTAATTAGTGATTAACTCAGAAAACCAGCAGGTTATGACAACTCTAGGGGAAATGCAATGTACTTTGTGCAACCTTGCAATTCCTACAAGTGAGAAATCAAAGTAGTAAAAAATACTAAGCAGGGATATTAAAGAAATCAAATATGCTGTAACATGCACTTTTAGTTTATTTTTTAAAGGGTGTAGTTTGCTTTTTTAATTTGTATTTTTTGGGGTTTATGTACCTATATACATAAAGATATATAAATGTAAATGACATACAAACATCATTTTTGAATAAATGCTATTGTGTATGAGACATGGACTATGGTATGTTTATATAATGTATTCCTAAGACATCATGATGAAAGTCAGATTTTTTGTAGTGATTGTAAAACATATGTGCTGATGAAGCACGGGTTATAGTCCATTATATTTTTCAGTTAACACAGTAATGTAATACTGTTGTTTTAAAAAAATCTTAAAAAAAAAAAAAAAAAAGCACAATACACATTTCATCTGTATGGAGTATTGCTGTAAACTACAGCAACTGTAATTATTGTAACTAATCATAAGTGACAATCTAGTCAGCAAAATGACATCTGAATATTCACAGAAAACAATCTCTGCACTAATATTCCTTGGCTGTGAACCCTCTGGTTGGGGTTGCTTTACACTGGAGGGACCCTGTTGATGCCTGTTCTGTGGCTTGTGGCTAAATACTTCATTTTATTCCACCTGACTTTTCCTAGATTATTCACTTTCTATTAAAAATATGCAGTATTCATTTCTGTTACAATCAGATCTAAAGATTTAGTTCTAATTTGAAACCCTTCAGTTTTGTTCTGCATATTGATAAACTCCATTATGGGATTAAAAATACTGAGTGAATCCCCTGTAGTTATTTCAGATTCAAAGTTCTAAGAATATAAGTAACTAATTACAGAATTCTGTATCTCTTAGATACTGTTAAGTGCTATTTTTATTATATTTTTCAAATTATAAGATCCTTACTGTGTATCTCCTAGACAAAGAGAAATGAGTTTGGTTTAACTTTTTCTCAACTTCTCAACTTTCCTTTGGTGTTATTTCAGAACTAGTGGTTACCAGAAGAAAAAAATAAAAAATAAATATATATATATATATATATTAGGATAAGTCTTGACTGGCCAAGATAAGGATAAAACCTTTTTTTTTGAAACCTTTATTTTAACCTTTTTCCTAGGTTACTAGGAGGAGGAAAAAAAAAAAAAAAAAAAAAAAAAAAAGCATGGTACCTTTTCTGTGTGTCTGTTATATTGCATGTTGTGTTTTAATTTTTTCTTTTAACCATATCATTGATTATAGATTATTTCAGGTGTGCTTACATTTTTACATTTTATTGACCCAAATTGGCACCAAATTCTACATACAGCTTTGATCATGTTATTAGAGATTGAATTTGGGTTGTCTTTAAGGGGTTCCTCCTTCAGCAATATTCTCTGTTTTGCTTATATTGGAAAAGACGGGGGGAAAAAGCAATAATAATTTGAAGAGATATGGTAACATGTAAGAGAAGTCATGTGTTCACTAATGATTTCTGGACCTAAAAAGTCCAGATTCCTTTTTTTCTGCTTTTTTGATTTAATTGCATGATGATGTACAGAGATGAGAGACCAGTTTCCATCTGAGGAAACACGGCTATAAACAAAAGACAAACAAGGAATAATTTGCAGCTACATACAAAAATAGAAAATATTAAATAAACAGAAGAAAAAAGACCTTTAGTTTTCTATAGCAGTATAGGGTGGCTTTCCTTTATGGGGAAAAATTTGAGTATTTTGTCTTGAAACTGGGGATACAAAATTACAGTGAGTAATGAGTATGTATTCCTCTGATCCCTTAATGTACTTGATGTGTGGTTCTTCTTTCATTGTCACTAACATGCTGGCCATTAAATACACTGCTGCAGCAGCATTAGTAGCTTCAAAGTGCTCCTACTTGCATCGCATTTTTCCCTCTATCAGGTGAGTGAGAACAGTGATTAGCAAGTACCAGTATCTGTCACTCACTCCTCCTGTGATTGCCAGAGAAGTACTGTTTGGAGTAAGGGCCACAAAACTACTGTAGTTGGAGGCAGAGTGAACTCTGGCATCCTCCATTGCTCTGAAAAGCTTTATGTAAGATAAAATTTGTCTTGTTTAGAGTATGGTGCTTTGCCATAGACTTGGGGAAGGCTTTAAAGAAAGGCTTCCTCAGTAACAGGCAGTATGTTACATATTGGAGATCCTGAATAGTCGTAGTAGGACACATGAAGTTCCTGTTGCTTGCTGGTATCGCAGTTCACTATGTCTGCAGGAAACAATCACTATTGCACCTTTCATTTTCATATATATTATGTCCATGGTTGGAAAATGCTAAAGAAGGGAATTTCCTTTATTGGAATGGTGAATTATCAAATCTTAGAATACCTTACCTGGGAAAACAAGAAAACATTATGAACATTTATTGTTTGTTTGTTTAAAAAAAATCCAAATTTCTGATACATTTTGTCCTCATTTATAGAAATCAATGGCTCTACTCATAGACAAGGTATCAAATATTTGAACTTTTATAATACAGATATAAATAATTTTATTCATCTTAGAATAAACGGTAAGAACCATCTTCTTACAAACTGTTTTTTTTTTTGTTTGTTTGTTTGTTTTTTTGCCTTCTCTTTTATTATTTTTAAAGCCTGTGAATTTAAACAGTATTTTCATACATATTTATTTAACTGCAGCAATCCACTTGAATTGGATAATATTTGTATCGTTATTAGCCATGTATCATGGGGCAAATTATATTGCCAGTATTTTGAGTTAGATTGCCAACAGTTTCACGAATTAGTTTGTAAAAGTTAGCAGATACAAATCATACAGAAATAAATGATGGGTTTAAAAACTATAAAATAATCCAGGGAAAAAATGCTTCAGGGAGAATATTTTTGTATAAGCAAAGAGGGAATAATTCTTTGTTCCTATGTTACATTTAAGAAAACCACTGATAAACTACCATTGCAAAATTACTCCTAATGTAGACGATTATCTACAGGCATCATGGATCTGTCTCTGAGATCTCTATGACCAGCCTCCTGTTTGCTTTGCAGGCTTTAGTTAACAGTTCCCTTCAAGAAAAGTGGTGCATTGTGGTACTGCACTGTTTCTATGCTGCTGCATAGATTTTTAGTAGGGCTCTGAGTCAGAATACTCATCCTGTCACCTCTGTTGTTCTTTTCCTCCTTTCATACAATCAGAAATACAAAGAACAGCATCTACTAAGGAGCTTCCCCTTTGATGTTGTTACAACAGTAGGTAGAAGAAAGACAACTATGGCAGAAAGTAGGTCCTCTTCTCACTCTGTATCTTTGACAACATCTCTCTGAAAAAAATTGCTCCTCCTTATTTCTTTTGTTATATCTCTAGTGTACAAGAAGATAAAATCTTGACTGGCTGAGATGCCATCTTCTAACAAGCTCTTCCAGAGAAGAGTCCATTGTCAATGTTCTAGGGAGTAAGTGCTGCTGATTAAAAGAGTGATCAAGATGGGACAGCAGTAGGAGGAACAGGGCTATGACAATTTGTGGGTGCACTTTATAAAATTAGTGGCAAGTGTAACTATTTTGTCATAGATAACACCTGTTAATAATGATATTTTAAACTTTTTAGTGATTATTTTGGTTTTCTTGCTCTCTAATACAATAACACAATGCTTGTTATTTATTTATTTATTTATAAACTGAAGTGACAAACCTGTACTAAATAGTCCAGACAGTTGGAAAAACATATTTAAAAAATAGCTTATGCAGTTTAATGTGTACATAGTCACAGAATGTGTGTTCTTTGGTGCTCACTTCACTGCTTCACTGCTCTGCACCGAAGGATGAGGCCTTGACTATGTCAAAATATTTCAAATTGGGAAACTTGCATCAATGAACTACTTGAGTGAAATAATTGTGGTGGTAGAGAAATGTGGTGTTTTTTTTTATTTATTTATTTTTTATTTTTTTTTTTATTGCGAGCTAAATTCCTGTGGGAAAAGAAAAACAAAACAAAACTAAAAACTTTTTTAGCCTTTAAGATAGGCTTTGTCAACTTGTCTTATTTACACTGCATGGATTAAAACCAAAGTGGACTCAGGAAATTACTCTAAGTGCACACTTAATAGTAGCAAATTCTGTAGCAACAGAATCATAGAATGGCTTTTGTTGAGAGGGACCTTAAAGACCATCCAGTTCCAACCCCCCTGCCATGGACAGGAATGCCAGCCACTGGATCTGGTTGCTCAAAACCCTATCCAACCTCATAGTGAACATCCACAATTTCTCTGGGCAACCAGTTCCAGTGTCTCACCTCCCTCTTAGATTAGAGGTTAGGAGGAAATTCTTTACTAAATCTCCACTCATGGAGTTTAAAACCATTTCCCTTGTCCTATCACTATGTGCCTGAGAAAAATGTCACTCTCCATCTTTCTTATAAGCTCCCTTTAAATATTGAAAAGCTGCAATGAGGTCTCCCAAGAGCTTTCTCTTCTCTAGGCTGAACATTCACAGAATTTCTAGGTTGGAAGAGACCTCAAGATCATCGAGTCCAACCTCTGACCTAACGCTAGCAGTCCCCACTAAACCATATCCCTAAGCTCTACATCTAAACGCCTTTTGAAGACTTCCAGGGATGGTGACTCCACCACCTCCCTGGGCAGCCTGTTCCAATGCCTCACAACCCTTTCAGTAAAGAAGTTCTTCCTAACATCTAACCTAAAACTCCCCTGGCTCAACTTAAGCCCATTCCCCCTCGTCCTGTCACCAGGCACGTGGGAGAACAGACCAACCCCCACCTCGCTACAGCCTCCCTTGAGGTACCTAAAAAGAGCGATAAGGTTGCCCCTGAGCCTTCTCTTCTCCAGGCTGAACAAGCCCAGCTCCCTCAGCCGCTCCTCGTAGGACTTGTTCTCCAGACCCCTCACCAGCTTTGTCGCCCTTCTCTGCACCCGCTCAAGCACCTCGATGTCCTTCTTGTAGCGAGGGGCCCAAAACTGAACACAGTACTCGAGGTGCGGCCTCACCAGAGCCGAGTACAGGGGGACGATCACCTCCCTAGCCCTGCTGGTCACACTGTTCCTGGTACAAGCCAGGATGCCGTTGGCCTTCTTGGCCACCTGAGCACACTGCTGGCTCATATTCAGCCAACTATCCACCATCACTCCCAGGTCCTTCTCTGCCTGGCAGCTCTCCAACCATTCCTCTCCCAGCCTGTAGCTCTGCTTGGGGTTATTGCGCCCCAGGTGCAGGACCCGGCACTTGGCCTTGTTGAACTTCATGCAGTTGACCTCAACCCATTGGTGCAGCCTATCCAGATCCTCCTGCAGAGCTTTCCTACCCTCAAGTAGATTGACACACGCACCTTACTTGGTGTCATCTGCAGCTCTCTCAGAATTTCTTCATAGGAGAGATGCTCCAGCCCTCTGAGCATCTTCCTGGCCCTCCTGTGGACCTGTTCGAACAGACCTACATCCTTTTTGTGCTGGGGGATGCAGCACTCCAAACGGGGCATCATGAGGTCAGAGCAGAGGGGGACAATCACTTCCCTCAACCTGCTGGCCTCTGTTGATGCAGCCCAGGATGCAGTTGTCTACCTGGGCTGCAAGCACGCACTGCTGACTTTTCATCCACTAGAACTCTCCTTCTCTGCATGACTGCTCTCAATGAGCTCTTTTCCCAGTCTGTCCTCATGTCTGGGATTGCCCTGACCCAGGTGCAACACCTTGCATTTGGACATGTTGAACCTCGTTACATTCACATGGGTCTACTTCTCAAGCTTGTCCAGGTCCTTTTGGATGGCATCCCTCCCTTCTGTTGTATCAACTGTGCCACTCATTTTGGCGTCATTTGCAAACTTGCCAAGGGTGCACTCGGTACCACTGTCTATATCATTGATAAAGATATTAAATAGACAGTTTTACACTGAGAGACACCACTCATCACTGGCCTTCACCTGGACAAAGAGCCATTATCCACCACTCTCTGGGTGTGCCTGTCAAGCCAATTACTTATCCACTGAATGGTCCACCCTTTAAATCCACCTCGTTCTGATATGAAGATTGGAATGTCAAGTGGCACCATGTCAAAGGCCTTGCAGAAGTCCAGGTGGATGACATTGGTCATTCTTCCCTTGTCAAGTGATGCAGTCACTCCATCATAGAAGGCCACCAGATTGGTCAGGCACAATTTGCCCCTGGTGAAGGCATGCTGACTGTCTTAAATGACCTCCTTGTCCTGCATGTGCCTTGACATTGCTTCCAGGAGGATCTGCTCCATGATCTTCACAAGCACAGAGGTGAGGCTCACTGGTCTGTAGTTGGCTGGGTCTTCCTTTCTATCCTTTTAAAAATGGGATTGTTTTTCCTATTTTCCAGTCATGAGGGACTTCACCTGGCTGCTATGACTTTTCAAATATGCTGAAGAGAGGCTGGGCAACTACATCATCCAGTTCCCTCAGGACACTGGAATGCCCCATAGATTTGGACCTGTTCAGTTTCATCGGGTAGTCTCAAACATGCTTTTCACTTACAGTTAGAGGGACATTGCTCCCCCAGCCCTCATCTACAGGTTCGGGGACTTGAGAGACTTGTGAAGGCTGACTGGCAATGAAGACTGGAGTAAAAATGTTGTTGAATACCTCAGCCTTCTCCATGTCTGTCATTACCAGTTCTCCCTTGCTGTTTATCAGAGGGGGTATATTCTCCTTGGCCTTTATTTTCTGAACAATGTACCTTTAGAATACCTTCTTGGTATTAATTATGTGTTGTCTCAAGCTTCTCTGGTAAATCTAGCAAAAGTTGCTGGTGAGACTGAGGTGTGTTGTTGGTCTACCTTGGGTGAGGGATCAATGGGAGCAAACATCTGGCTTCCCAGGGACATAAAAAGGTCTGTAGGGAATCCTACAAAAAAGTTTTTGAAAATTTGTAGGACTAAGGCCCATAACTTGCTGAGAGATGTAATACAGTTCTACTGCACATAGAGGAGTTGGGAAACTTTTGAAGTTAGAACCTAATTTGCTATTTTACTTGTATATTCAGCAAGAAAAACAGTGGCTGAACCAGGATCAATGACCGCACAATGGGTACTTAAAGATGCAAAACACGTTGGCCCTTCTTTTCTAGTTTAAATCTCTATATTTCAGTTACCTGAGAGCAAAACCAAATAATATTATTTCTGTTATTTTTTGAAATGATGCGAATACATCATAATTAATTTAAAAAAAAAAAAGAGAAAAAAAGAAAAAAAAAAGATAAAAAACACCAGACTTTCGAAGATGAAATTTCTACTGACACTTTTTGTTCAGAAGGCTGAAAAATGTCATTAATTCTAGAAGATCCAGATAACCTTCTGTTTCATTCTTTATTGAAATACTTTGCAGGTTTTATTTCAGTACAATTGCATGGGATCAATTAAGATCCCGCTGGATTCATACCCTTCACTGCTACCAGCTTTGAGGTCACATTGGCATCATAATACCAAGGAAGTTGCTATTAAAAATTCCACTGGCTCTTATTCCTGGGAGTAGAATTACAGAATGAAATTGCAACTATTAAGTCTTTTATACTGTCACTGTCTGATTTTATTTTAAGAAAAAAAAAAAAAAAAAGAAAGAAAAAAAAAAAAACAAACAAAGGTTATTAAGGTTATTCCCTATGGTATTTATAGACATACCTGGAAAAATCCTTATCTTGAGAGTTTTGTAGTAAGGTGACACTTTGACAGGTGGGAAGGTTGGAGGGGAAGATTCTGTAAGTGCCTTTCATCTTATTTCAAAACAATTTAAGTTCTTTGGAAAAAAATGATACCCTTCATTTGGTAAATGAGTATGATTAGCTCTACCTGTGTTACAGTTTGTGTAATAACAGTACTACACACCACTTACCGTTTCTTCATATTCTTTCTGTTCATTTTGAGGTAAAATTGATAAACCCCCAGGTTCATCTGCAGAGTAGATATATATTTCTTGGCTCATATGAACCAGAAAAGGTTTACTTTAAAGGAAGAAACTGTGACTCTTTTATGGATAAAGGTAGCACTAGTCCACTATTTCAACATGAGCCCACGCTTGAAATCTGGGGTCTGTAATTTATTTGCCAAGGTCTTAAAGCTCATTTTCCATGGACATATTTAATTTTTCCTATGCAAATGAAACTTTGGTATTCACAGTACACATGCATAGTATTTTCTTTAAACTATGTTTCCATAAACATGTTTTGAATTGTCACTTTTTTTATCATTTCCCTTTTATTGATTAGAAATATTCTGGCCTTGGCTCTAAGAGCAAACTGACTATAGGCACTTGCAGTTTTGTTGTGGCCTCTTGGATAATACTATGAGAAAAGAAGATGAGCATAAATGAAAGTGAAGTTCCAAATTACTGGAACATTTAAAGGTCTTTGAAAAGTTTATACACAAGCACAGTTAATACAGTCATGCACTGAAGTGCCAAAAGACCTAGCAGAGAAGAATATTAATCTACTTTTGTAAAATCAAAGGGTTCATATTTTTTGCTGTAAAGAAATAATTTGAATAAAATTTGACCCTTTCTACAATAGTCTGTGGGTCAAATTGAACCTACTATTAAAATTCTCTAATATCTTTCTTGTATTAGCATTTCAAAACTCAATTTAAATATTCACAGAGCTCCTTTTTTTTAATAAACTTAACAAAATTCAGGTAATTTCCTTCAACTTTCTTGATTGAAGGAAGGCAGTAGGTGCAGATATAAAAAAGATGTACAGCTACGAGCAAAACCTGAAATCAATTATATATAAGAAATAACATAACACATGGAAAGAAATTAATCAAAAGGAAGAATTTCTGCTATATGATTTTCTTGGTCTGCTACCTGCAGGCAAGGAACGTAAATGAAAAAAAAAAAAAAAATAAAAAAAATCAGCATTCTTCTTACAGATAAGGGGAAAATTAATAAAAATGTTTCCTTCCTACCAGATCCCCTGATGCAACTTATGTTAAAAGTGAGTGGCTGCAGGAAGAACTTGCACATATAAAAATAACTCCTTTTTTTATTTTTTTTTTTTCCTCCACAGAAATATACTTTATTCTTGTTGTTAAGCTCAATTACATCAGGTTGGTGTGGATTTATACTGTCCAAAGAGCAGCTCTTTTCCATTCCTTTTTCTATTAAGTTGGTCATTAAATCATGCTTACAAAGTTTCTACCAGTCTGAAAGTAAGAGATGGTTTATTCTGCTATGATGCCACAATTAAAATGTAACGAATAGCTCACAAATTGGTGCAATCTTTCAATCTGGGCAAAACTTTTTTTCAGCCAATTTACATAACAGACTGGAGACATTCAATGGGCACAGGTAACATTGTGTCTGTTGAGTATAGCTGTAAACATGTGATATGAATTACCAAAATAACTTAGTTTAGCTAAATAGAAAACTCAGTGGACTGAAGAGGGAAGCATTTCTTTAAAAGTGGGAGTGGTTTGACAAATATTGGCCTTCTTAAGAAGTATATTTACATTTTTCTCTAAACTGATTAGTGCTTCAGTTTGTGCTTCAGTCACCTACTGCCAACAGCATGCTTATGTTTTAAACTATTCCTGCAGCAGTCAGTTTGTCAAGATTAGGTATTGCCATCTAATGTCAACCAGAAGTGTGTTTAGGAACCTCTCTTGGCCCTTCCTCTCTGTTCTGGAATTACGTAAGGAAAATATTTTCAGTTCTCACAAGGAGGAAGGGAGAGGCGGTAGTTTTTACAATGAAAATTGGAATCACTGCGAACTAAAAGCTAAGAGAAAGAGAAGTAATGTGGGCTGGACAGTCATGGGGTCATGTGGCTGGTGCAGGGAGAAAGTGCATAGGAAAGCTTTTGTTATCATTTTCTTTTATTATCATTTATTATGTCATTTGGAGCACTGTTGTGTGCTTCCATTTCTACAATTTATCCATGCAGTTGCAGTTGGAGTTTCTCCTTCTGAAAGTCTCAGTGATTAAACAATATCTGATAGTCCTAGTGCTTTGAAAGAAACTGAAAATTTATTTTGATTACATCAGCATGTATTCTTGTCCCTTATTTTATTGTTCTGTGTTTCTACCCTGGTTGAACATACAGGGCCTGAAATATCTGATCCTGTACACTAAAAAAAAAAATAAAAATAAATCTACAGAATGCAAGAGAAAGCCAGTTTCCCAGAGAGGGAACCTGAGAGAACTTTTTGGGTAGTAGCATAAAATTTCTTCCTCAAGAAGTTGTACTGCTTCTGTTGCTGTTGATGTTGTTTAGATTGCTGTTAAACTTGTCTTTAGGCTGTTTTAAAAGTACAGTGATTGGAAAAAACAATTCCTTTGAGTTAATTAAAAGACTGAAGAGGTAGCTAAGAAGTCCTGTACAGAAATTTTCCCAGGAGGAGGGTAACTCTGAATGACCATGAAATGTCTTCACCCTCACTGCCATATGAAAAATGGAATAAAGTGCACCCTTTTTTGTTCTCAGTGTTCCTGACTGAATTTTTAGGAAAAAGATCCCTGTGTATCTTCTGCATGTGAATCAATATAAAGCGTTTGCCTGCTGGTTTTCTTAAGTCACTGTATTTGGAAGAAAACCTTGTTGAAAGAGGAGACAGATGGATTGATTTTTCTGCAGCTTTGCCCTCTGTAGTCATAGAGCATTGCATACCTGAGTTTTACTGTAAGCTGATGATAATCCTTGTGTGGCAGCATGTTTTCGTAGGAAATACTGGATAGGCTGTGCAGAACATGCAAAATGCATGATGTTGATCCAATGAATTTCAGGCCTCTCTGATTTATCTGAGTTGTTATTATTTAATGCTACTACTACTAATTATACTCATTAACGTCTCCCCAGCCACTCACTGTCAAGTATTGTAAGATTTCTGAAGCATTCTTATTTTATTAAGAGAACTGATTTATGTTGCTGCTTTGGGAATGCAAGAGAATACTGGTAGGTGGGAAGGAAGCTAACCACTTAACATTTCCATGAGATAATTATTTCAATGAAACTTTCCCACAGGAGGGTACAAGCATTTTAAGCTCAAAACACTGAAAAGGAAAGCATATAAGCATGTGGTTAATTTGAGCATGCGTTAAAGTGGTTTCATTTACAGAGAATTCTGATGAATTTGACTGTGATAAATGATTAAAAAACTTCCCCAGTTTAGTGCTATTGAATTTAAATTATTTCATTATGGTTATACTACCATAAAACTAGAGTCATGCATTGCTGCATGAAGACTAACATCCACAATAGGTCTAAAGCTCAGATTTGTCTTCAGAGGAGTGTTTAGCAAAAGATTATTTTGTTAAGGGGGTGTAAACCCTTTTAGGTCCTTCATTCTCACATTTTTCCATGCTGTTAAAATGCTTACAGCTGTTTTGTTTTGTTTTTGCTACATATGGTCTATCCTTTAGAGTGTTGAGGTATCATCTATTTCTTATTGTGTAGAGTAAAAATTGCCACTTAGCTAGCTATCTTTGTATGTTTGTATGTGTATTTTTACATTTATATGATTATTTAAGAAATATTTTTTCAAGCGTTTAATATATTAATAGTTCTAAAATATATATGTGCCTGAGTATCTGCAAATTTGGTACAAATTAGGGAGTTCAGATTTCCCCACACTGCACTGCCAAGTGGCCTCAATCAGAAGTAATTTTCTCCATGAAGGCACATGCAGTTCACTCGTCAGCCTCTCCTCAGTAGACACTGTTATTTGTATCAAATTATGCGTGGTGATTTTTTGAAGTGGACTACTGTGTCCACTAAGCCATACAGTCTTCTACCGTATTCATTTCTTCATTGCTGTCAGTAATTGTAATGTTTTCTACTGCCATTTGTTTATCTATTTTATTAAAAATAAACAAACAAACGAATGGATTTATTGTCATAAAAATAAATATTAATAAAATAGAGTAAGTACCAAGTGAATAAATAAACTATCAAATCCACCAGAATCCAGAATCTCTGGTGTTGTGTGCAATACAGGTGTTTGCTTCTTTTATGAAGGAATATTTTTCTCAGGCTTTGTGAGAAGTACAGAATGAAGTAATGGAACCTTCATTTGTCTTCAGTACCCCCATATAAGATTAGAAATTAAGCTTTTTATCTAGTGCTTTTGGAAATTGTTAACTGTTTATGATTTATCTAGTTAATCTGAAGCATTTCAGATTCACCTCTCTTTACACAACATCAGATTCTTTCACAAAGCAGGCAAAGAACTGTTGAAATGAGAATAGAAGACATTTTGATGGTCTCTCTGGAATTAACAATTCCCCTAAACTCTTACACCATCCCAGTTTGAAATTTTGCTCTTTTATCTCAGAGCTGTTCCCTGTCAGATCACTGTGACACTCAGATGAATTTCCATGGCAGGAATTATTTGGATTTGCATTGCTCTGTCATTATGGCAGTGTTTTGTTGTAATGTCATGCTTAATCAGCAGTTACTGGAAAACATTTTTCAGCAGAACAGGGATAAGAACTTGAACCTGTTCCAGTTTAAATTAAAGCAGACATCATACACATGTGCCATAGGTGCAACATGGTTGGTATAAGTAATGCATGTACCACTATTAAAGTCAATCAACAATTTAAAAGAAATACAGAACATAAAGTGTAGTACTGAAGTATACGGTATAGTATACTTAATTAAGTATACTTAATTACTGTAGTATATTGTAGTATATATGCTACTAAAGATTAAGCTGTACTTAGACCGTTTAAGGTAATATATCAAAATAATAACAACTGGAAAAAGAACCTATCAGAGAAAATGAAAGAAACTTTTTTATAAAGGCTTTTTTTTTTTTCTTTCTATATGTCTTCTGCATTTTAAAATATTCGACATTTGTGAAAAAGTTCAGCAGACAGAGTAGATTGTCCTCTAGAAAGATGAGTTAGAAAACTTTGAAAAAACTACCTTTACATTTTTGAACCAGAGAACTTCAGGTTCTCTTTAGTAATACTTCAGTTGATTTGATTTACCAATATCAGTATGAGGCTGCTTGAAACACATGGCCAAATTAGGTGAACATAAGCATGCAAATGTATGTATGTTTTTACATTAGTCCAAAATATATAATTCCATTAATTTTTTTACTGTGAGATTCTGATTGTTATTTTTTTATTCAAATGCACCATCTATTTATGTGCAAATAATGGCAGAATAGTCAGGAATAGAAAGTTTAATCTGTTTTTATTGATTAGTAAGTGGCTTTTGATTTTACTGTTTTCTTTAACTCTGTGCTTCAGTGGTAATTAAAAATAACCACAGAAATCAGGCATAAATATTTCAGTTTACATGAAACTAGCAACCAAGTGATACTTAATTTGGCTATTGTCCTTATGGACTAGTTTTACTCGTAAAATAATGCCTTTTTCTTTAGTTAGTTCTATTAAAGTCATCAGTTTACAGGTTGGAGCATGAACAGAGTGCGTTGGAATCCTTAAAAAATAGAAGAAAACTTGATAGGAATAAGACAGGTTTCATCCCAAGGATCGGGTGGCAGATGTATGAATTAGACAAGGTGGCAGCAGCAGCATGAAACTTAGAAAAATATTTATGCACTGATCGCTCCATTGCAGCAAAAGTATTGCTGTTTTTCAGAGTGCAGCATCTGATGTCAGCCACTGATCTAAACCATTATGGAAAGCTCTGTCTGATCCATGCCCATACACAACTGGATAAACACCCCTGTTTTTTACATGTAGGCTAGCATATCTGAAACAAAACCTAGTATAGATGCAAAAAGACATCTGAACTTGTTTAGATATGACAAAATTTACATTTATGCATACAAATGCTAAGATGTTACTGTTACGAAATGTTACATACATATTCATACGTATGATGTGTCCATGAAAGCACTCTCCAATCGTTTCTTTAGCCTGAGATTTGTTTGAAAAATTAAGTCCCAGTTCTCAAATTGGGGAGGTTTATCAACCTGCTCTGTGGGTTGGTTCATACATTGGTTTCCTTCTGCCTTCTTGGAAGCAGTGTCAATGGCAATTATAAGGTGTGTTTCCATGACTGCTGCAAATGATAGCATACCCACTGGACTTTTGTTATTTTCTTAATTAACGTACAGTTATTATTAGCGTGCTGATTATGTCCTAGTGACCTGATCAAACAAACTGGTTTAACATCTAGAAACAAACCAAAATGTCTTATACACCTGCCAACTGGATTACTTGCACATACTTCTATGCTGAATTTTGCAAGACACATTTAAAAAGACAAATGACAAAGAGTGAGTCATTCAGGAAGAGGTCAACTTTCACTGAAATGTGTAGGTTATGTTTTATAAACTTATAAATGAAGTTAATATCTTTTCCCTGGATTAAAAATACGTGAAAAAAATATTGAGGGAGTATGGCTGCTTTTGAGATGATGTAGAAAATGGTATTTATCCATCTTTATACCTGGCAGAAATTTCCATTTCCCTAAAATAGCTTATTTTTTTGTTTCATTGTGTGCCTCCCTTCTATTTTATTTATACAGATGCTTCTAGGAGTACACACCAGTAAATGGCCCTACAGACAGTGTCATATATTAATAAAATCATGAGATCTGGAAGGTATTTTTGATGGTCATTCAGATGCTCTTGTGCTTTCATTTCTGAAATGGAACTGGACATATTTGAGGAGCCCAAACTGCCCGTATTTAGATGCAGCACATTGCTCACGGCTCTTCCAGTGCGTGCTTTGTTCTCAATTCTGTGCACTGTGATATCCACTCTTCATTCTGTGTGCATATTCAATTGCTGGATTTTTTCCCAACATGGCTAGAAAGTGCAATTAACAGTAATGGATACTTTGACAGTGGGAATCTTTATTTCTTCAGCCATAATAATAACCCCTTATTTTAGGAGATATATTGTTGAATGATAGCTTGCATTGGTGAGTATGGGTCCACAAAAGTGGGTTCATTTGGTCAGATTCTCAGCTGGCATAAATAGTTATATTTCCATGAAAGATAGTAAGCTATATTAATTTATGGAATCCCAGCTGGGAATCTCAGTCAATTACAGTAAAAAGTAACCATCATATTCCTCTGAAGCAAGAATTATGCTAAAGTGAATTTTGCTGTTTTAATAAATGTTGGTAGTCCCTGGTTCATAATAAATTACATAAAATTAGAGTGTAGTCAATATTTGATTTCTTTTAAAAATTTATCTCTCTCTTTTAATCGAGTGCAACAGAATCATTTACGTATTGTATATCAATGTGATAGATTATGTAGGAATAGTGTATTTAATACTGGAAAACTATAATATAAATACAAATTACATTTTTTTTCATTAGCTAGCTAGCTTTCATTTCAAGGAAGAAATACTCAGTCAATTATAAATGAGACTGTGCTTTCATTGGAGAGTGAAATAAGTATTTTTTTTTTCAAGCCTCAAACACGTATAATGAAATCCCTCTTTTGAAATCCAGTCTTAAGATGGATTTTGAAACATACTGACATTTAATAAAATCTTAGTTAAATTCAAATATGTTTAGTTCTTTCATATCTCTATTTAAATCTAAGGTGAAATTCTACACCTGCACAGGAGATGTCTTTAGCAAATAGTTGCTGTTAACCAATGGCTGTGAAGTGTGTATATAAGAGAGAAGAAATTTTAATTTTGGAGTACATTCCGACTGGTAATCTGCGAGTTATGTATTACAGATCTACAAGACGCTTTCTCTTCAAAAGGCTTTGTAAGAGTGGGATGTTTAGGTATCTAGGAGAATCAAAGACTAGCTGCCATTTCAAATTCAGACTCATGCCCTGCTCTTGTGACTGCCATGTGTTGTCGTAGCCCACAGCTAGCAGTTTACCACACTCGTTGTTTGGCCTCTGTAAAAGGAAATGAAATAATAGTTTGTCTGAGTCTCACCTATTGACTGGTAGTCTATTAAAGTCTAGCAAATGGATGGTCGCAGAGAATATGAAGCTCTTTTTACACTCCTTCGGGTGCTGGTTGAAGGAAAATAGCAGAATAAGATGAAGTTTATATTGTCAATACCTTTATACTAATTTACTGTCATCTGTACTGCTAACTCTGGAAATGAAGCTTGTGAAGGGAGTCTATTAAGTACTGTAACTCAGCATCAAAAAACAATGACTAACAATCAACAAGAGAAGGCTCTTGACTGTTTACATGGTTTTACAAAAACAGCTTTGATTTCCATTGTTAAAAGTGTCTGCTTTTAATACTACAGCATGATGAATAATGAAAAAAGATGTGCGAGTATTATTAATACATATTGTTAATAACACTTTGCATATTATGAAGTCCTCAGTTAGGAAAACAATCACTTTTAATTTCAATGTCAATTAACCATTATTTGGTCAATTCTAATAAATGCTGAAAACAGCTGTGGAAGAAAGAACTAGCTAAAGACCTGTGGTTATAAGTTCACTAAGGTTTTATTTCAAATTGTCCTTTTAGATGGTTTTGCCACAGTGTTCCTGATTCTTTTTAAAGGGCCCCTTGAGGATGCCATTGAGGATGAAGAAGAAGAATGCCTGTCTGAAGAAAATGATACTGTCTCAAAAGAAGACTTTCCATTGGAGGAAAGCTTTTCTGCAGAGTTTGAGCCTGAAAATCTGAGCTGCGAAGAAGTGGAATACTTTTGTAATAAAGGTAATCATTGTAGCCCACCTCCTGAGGGACTTCTGGCAGAACTGTGTCCAATTGGCCAAAAAGCTTCTTCTTTTGGTTTAAAAAGTATAAAAAGACCTATTAATTTGATACCTTAAAAACAGGAAAATTGTGACTTGTGGAGGTTAGCCTGCTAAATGGTAAATATTTAAATGTGATGGAAGATTTACTTTGCAGGGAGGTGTATCGTCTTGCCTTTAATGTTTTCTTCCAAGAATGTTATTTTCTATGTATTTAACTGTAGAGAACAGGTCTCAGAAGTCAATTATTATCAGATCTGAAGCTAGCAATGCAGCATGTCTGTTCATTGCTTCTTTGCCTAGGAAACATTGCTAGAAAAACAGATTGTGTCTGTAGATTCTAGGATTAAAATAGAGCTTATTATAGAACTTATTATGCATGGTGGAAAACTAGTGATTTGTGAAAGGATAACTTTTAAAGTTGCAGATGCCTTTTTGATGCATTCTTTACTTGCAAATTATTGAAGATATATATATTTTAGCATAAACCACTCCAGCTTATTCCTACCCAATGTTCAGTCTTCAAAATTGTGCTGTTTCCCATTCAGCTGATAGAAAAAACACACTGTTATGTGGAACATTGATTAACCTTCTTCCTACCAGATTTGCACTTGATTGCTTTGTTGTCTGTCTTCTGCAGGTAAGGATGCCTATCAAATAACTGGAACTGTTGGGGTGATATTCTTCTTAGTCCACAGCCCCCTCAGGCAGTTGGAAATCAATGGTTTCTTTGTCTTCCTGTTCTTTCCCAAATATCAACATGTATTTTCTCATGATAGCTTTGTATGTTCCTTTTTTTTCTCTTTTTTTTTTCCTTTTTTTTTTTCCTTTTTTTTTTTTTTTTTTGGTTGTTTGGTTTGTTTTTTAATTATTTTTGGCTGTCTTGGACAAAGTAAAATAAATCTATTTGAAGAATCAAATATGACTGCAAAATATTAGTCCTTCCTACAGTCTTCAGTCAACAGCAAGGGAAGGCAAGATAAAATATTTTCTACATGTCCTCTAAGGTAGTTTACAGATTTTTGAAAAAAATAAGTTATTTTTGCAGTAAGTTCTTGATACTTACTAAGAAGCAATCCTAAAAGACCAAAACAGTCTAGCCCATAGTTTAAACTGTAGCTGCTACAAAGTGAAGTATGAGCGACCACATAAAAGGAAATGCTTTACAAATATGGGGGATTAAATGCTGAAATAACTGTGCTGTAGACAAATACAGCAATTACTTTGTGTTAACTTGTTGTTCATGTGCCTTTCAGATGCCATTTTTCTTAGCTGAATAAAAACCTCTATTTGCATAATTGTTATATCAGCATCTCTTGAGTTCCTTCTGTCAGCAATGGAAGGCTATGCACCACTCTCAGTTCATATCAGTTTGATTCAGTTATTTCTCTGTACTGCTTGCTGTATTTCCAGGACCCATAAATGGAAATACTACAGTTTTGGGTGAAATTCAGAAAAATGCATGATTTATTTTTTGTTCATAACAATCAATATTGCAAATTCATGTTGGATTTCAAATATTCTTGACAAGTATTCTTCAAGTATTCTTCCCTTTAATGAACGCATCTTTCAGGGAAAGCACTGAATCCATAGTATTGTATTCAACAAGATCAGGAATTAAGTGGGAATACATTTAAACCTGAATCTTAATTATCATATGTTTTATTATTTTATTGATATGAGTCAATTTGGATGATAATGAGCCTATGTGTGAGCCTATCTGACACTACTAGGTAGTGAGCATCTGTTGATTCTTCAGACTGAATACCTTTTGATTCCCCAGCAGTTCTTTTTTCAAGTGTGTTGTAGTTATAAAAGAATCTTAAACCTATCCACTGCAACTGCTACAGAAGAAAAGTTGAAAAGGAAATTTCTGAGGATGAAGGGGCACATAAAAACCCTAATCTACTTCCAGCTGAGGCAGTGTGACAGAAAGTCCCACTTTGAAGTAAGTTGAGAATATCCCCGGAAAAGGATGGAATGGGAGACTAGAAATGTATTGTTTTTTAATAATGTCTCAGCTTCTGGTGAATGTCCAGCTTAGCCAGTGTCACATTTAAGTGTTGTCATTATGAGGCCACATACATTTTTCTGAGGACAAAACACAAGAAGACAAAACTGATCTGGAAAGAAAATAAATTTATTTTTTGTCCTTTACTCAGTGGAAGGGTTTGTGACTATATTAAATAGTGAATATTAAATGTGAGACTAATTCTCATGATTTTTGTCATGATCTCATAATCAGTAAAAGCTTTCTTTATAATGCTCCAGTTAAAATGTTGCACATTAAAAGGTGATATGAGAAATCAATTTCTTTCTAAAAATACTGCTTCTTTAACATCATGAATAAAGCTTGAAAATGATGCATGTTGGAGAATGGTGAGCAAACCAATGTATTTTAATTTCTTTGTTGAGGGCTAACTTTCTGTTTGTTTATTTTTTGTTTGTTTGTTTGTTTGTTTTACTGGTTGGACAGTATTGGAAGCCTGTAAAATGCAGATATCTTCAAATGAGGGATCTTCTCATGATCTGCAAATATAAGTGCAGATATGTGTTTTCTCATGCTACAGGTTTCATCGTCCTAGAAAATAACAGGATTTGCATGGGAATCCTTTATGCTATCTCTGCATTCTCCTCTTGCTAGTGGAGACCATGAAAAGTTCTAGAAACTGAGGGGAGGTTATTGAATGTTCATCAGTTGTGCATTCCCATTTTCATCCCCTGGGAATTCTTCCTAGAGGATAGGTGAACTGAGGAGTATTCCTGCATGAATGCAGAGATTTGGGCAACAAATGACATCAGTGTTGGGAAGGAGGTGTTTTCAAGGCTCACACATGGTCTGCTTTTCATAATTCCCCAGCTACGTAAATGTAATAATCATCTGAGAACAAAGGCTTTTAACTATAGAACCTGGCTACTGAAAGTAAAAATTTACTGAGCTAACAATTCATTGAGATGAGTGAAAGTAGAGGACATATGGATTCATGATAACTTTGGCTTCTTGACTGAAGAGATTTTCCTGTCAAACTATTCCTGATTGTATTATAAGCAGAGAGCAGTCCCTTATTGTCTAAATTACAAACAGCTAACCTTTATAAAGCTATACTTGTCATTCACACCTTATTAATTTAGGTTTGTGAGATTGATTCAGCAGAATAGTTGCCAGAATTAGAAGGCGAAGGCGAAAGCCTTTGCAAAGTGTGAAGCAAATTAATCACATTGATTGAGCTACATGTCATTTTACAACTTCCCTGTTTTCAAAATTATGACTTTTGGCTATTATTTTTCTCTTCTCCTTTTGCTCATTAATGGCTTTTACAATAAGAAATCTGGAAAATTCCACCCCCACCTCCACCTCCACCCCCACCCACCACCACTTTTGCAATACAACAAAACTGCAATTAACTTTGCCACATATGAGTAATTGTTCCTACATATTCTACTTACACACAAGCATGAAGAAGTGACCAGTGTTTAAGTACGTAAATGCTAAAAGCAAAAATGGCCATTAGCAACCTACTATCAGGTATAGTTTTAAGCTTGAAATGATACATTTTCAACCTTTGAGATGAATTTTCCTATCCAAGAATGGATATTTTAGAAGAACCTCAGAAAAAATGGTATCTAGAAGTCTGATTTGTTTGTAAGCTTGATAATGAGATGAGGAGAAAGGTATTGTGTGTTTTTTTGTTGTTGTTGTCGTTGTTGTTGTTTGTTTTGTGTGTTATTTTTTTTTATTTTTTATTTTTTAATAAAATATAGTCATAGAGTGCTTCCATTAGGAAGCTCAGTCTTTGGAGTAGAAACTAAAATATTAGTGGGAAGTTGTCTTGGTGAAGATGAATTGCATTTTGTTAGTTTGGGGCCTTTGAAAGTTGCTGCTTATGCTCAGTTACTGCAGATTTCTGTACTGCAGATAAAGAGGGTATCTCATGATGCCTCCACACAAAGGCCATATCTTCCTGGAACCTCTGCTGCTGAAGAAGTCTTTCTGTGCAGTGTTCAGATAGTGGGTATCTGGGGTCAGATTCTGTACCAGATTACGATGAATTTAGATTAAATTCAGATCTAGAAGATTCATTAAATTAGCCCCAGGGTTTGTACTCTACTCAGACAAAGATGGTCTGGATGAAGAGAAAGCAGCGTGTTTCCTGTGCAAAAGTGATAGATAGACTAGATAATTAGGTTTCATAGGTAGAAAATGGAGAATAAGGAGATGTTAACAAAGATGATAAAAGTGAACTGGAGCCTTGATAGGACTAAAAAAAAAAAAAACAACAGAGGAGGGGTACAAGAAGGGAGTGCAAACAGCAGAGCAATACGAAAGGCACAAAGTTGGAGTTCAAGAGACAAAAGCAAAGCATTAAATCAAGTTCATTTGAACTGTGAAGTAGTTTATCAGTGGCTTTTGAGTCTCAGATTGCTATCATCCTACTTAGATACCCTTAGCAAAATCAAAAATGTTCTCATCTCTTACTTAGTAAGTTTGACATCCTCCTGTGGGTGTAACACCTCTTCCTCTTTGTACACAGCAAAGACAATAGGAGCTTTGTCCACGTCACAAGGGTGAGAACCGGCTGAACAAATTACAATTCCTTGTGACCTTCTTAGCAGAAGTGTTCAGTGAGGGATTAACTTTCAAGGGAAAAGTTATCTTGAGCAATGAGAGAGATCACTTGAGATTAGTAGATAGTTAAGTAGCTGTGTTCAAAGAAGGAAAATGGCAAGAGAAGAAAATGGAGGGACAATAGAAAATGTGGGACTGTTTCTGTGAATGGAGGAACATACATATACACATACGATAATTAGAGAGAGAAGACATATCTGTCTCTTGATTTCTTGAATTAAAAGGCAATTATGTTGAATTCTCCAGCTTGTTGCTCATAGCACAGCTATTGTGCTTGTTCCTCTTGCATAGGCTTCCCATAGTTACTGTAAAGCCAGGTAGCTTTGGCACCAGCTCTCAAAGGGAGGAGGTTCAGTGGCCTTAACGCCAGCAGTGGTAGCTTGGAAAGCAGATGGCTTCTGGTTCCCACTACTAACTGTGCTTCAGTTAGTGACATAGGAAGATTCAAGCAATGCAAAGGATGGGATGAGCATGGATTGTTTCATGATGTGGTGCTTCTAGGTTCTCTAGCACAGACTGCTACTTACACCCAAAGTAAATCAGTGTTGCTGCATGATTCTAATGCCTTCTGAAACTCTCATAGACAAATCTTAGCAAACAAAATCCAGAGGATATATGGGCCTAAACATACTGAGCATATGCCTACTGCTGTAATCTTGTATTCTGCTTTGGCTGGAAGAGTTGTGCTAAGAACCTGAATGAAGTTTTCTGCTCATGTACAGTATTTTGTCACTAGGCTGCCAGACCAGTTTAGGACTGGATTTTTTTACATTAAACCATGTGACCTGATTGTGCAGCCAGGCTTGAGATTCAGGGAAACAGCTGCAGTGTGATTCTTCGTATAAGAAAAAGCATATGCAAAGCTAAGTTCTTCTGTGCATTAATCTTTCTCTTCATACTTCATGTGCAAAGCTATCATGCCACTGTCTATAAAACCAGGCAAACTCTTACCTTGAGAATGGTTTCTGTGTGTTCCTTTTCTCTCTGGAGTTTGACTTTGTGTGTGTATGCCTGTGTTCATCTGTGTAAATATTCTTTGCCTCTTTCATGTTAGTCATGTAATGACTAACAGTGGGCTTGCTATTTTTGGTTTCTGGATCAGGAAGTAGATTTATAGCTTTTTTTTTTTTTTTTTTTTTTTCCCCAGAAAACTTTTAATCAATAATGGTTCCTTCCTTTTAGTAATGGATTTCATGACAAATTCTACCTCTTTTACTATAGCAAGTGGAAGTAGGATAAGCATAAGGCAGCTATACCATTATCACTTTGAGCTCAATAAGGAGATCTTTACAGGCAACTTTGTTCTTATTTCTTAACGGGATTAAGAAGCTCAGCTCTTTAAATTCTTGCATATAACACTGACATTTCCAGGGTGTGTTTGGACCGGGGAGTTCAAAGAAAAGGAATAGAAAAGAAAAGCCAATATGACTTTGTTTTTTACCTTGCTGGAGGAGCTGTTTGTGCAAATCGCCTATAAGCTTATTGACCTGAATCTTTGACTCCTTGTTTTCTCTGGATTTGGCTGGAGTGTAGACACTGATAGAGCACTGATAGAGGTGATTGCACAGCCCTCGGCTTTGCTTGGCACCAGACACCCCCCACCCGCGCCTGACATTATCTTTCCCTGGCAATACTTCTGTTCTCTTGGAGCTCATATTCCTTTAAATTTATTTATTTATTTATTTAATTCATTACATTTTATTTATGTAGGCTGCCTGAGGAAATAAAGGACACATTAATTGTTTTTAGTAAGCAGAAACAGGATGTATGCGTGGTACTATATTTTCATCTCCTAGGACAACAAAAATCTAAACAACACCTCACAGGGCTACTTCTTCCAAAAATACAATCGTTACCTCTTACTGACTTTTATGCACATTTGTGAACCTGTATTACATTCTCATGGTTCCCAGAGTGCGGGTTCTTGTTTGTTTGTCTGTATCGCATTCAGCCGAAACAACCCATTATTTTTAACTTTTTAAAATCCTGTGCATCTACTTTTTGTGAGATGCTAAATAAGCAATAAGAAGGATCTCTGATAATAGTCTTCAAAGGTGCTAAGTCATTTAGATTGGATCCTGTTAAGATGAAAGGAAACCTTTCTTTCTCTTATGAACATCAGCATTTGTCTTGTGCTCTACCACTTGTGCTTTCTCGTTTTCTCTAGTTGCTCAAGCTCAGAGGACCACCTCTTCTCTTGCTAGAAGAGAAAGAAGATATCTGAAAATGTTGGAGTGATTTTTTTTCACCATTCCCTTGAAAGCATGGAAAGGCATTCAGAATAGCAACTACAAGATTGCCTATCATATACTCCTTTATATTTAGTGCTAACCCATATGTAAATCTCTAGGGCTGTATTTTCAGCCCAGCTGAAATCCATGTCAGTATTAGCATCCATTTCAGTGGGATAAAAAATTGTCCCAAGATAGACAAGCAAACCCTTCTTTTAATCAAGAAATGAAATAATTGGTTATCAAGCAGATGACATGAAACTGTATCTGAAAAAGAAACTAGCAAGCTGTATCTCAGGAAGTAAATACATAGAACCAAATAGAAAACATTATTTTAGCTTTACAGAGTTATTTGAGAGAAACACTTCAACAGCTTACTCAGTTTAAGCAGTTTATCAAAGCAACTCCAGCCTTTTCAGTCAGCACATTTCGATTTTCTTAAGGACAAAGAAATTGGGAATTCCATCACAGCTATGAGTAAAGGGATTATTTGGTTACAACAAGTAGTGTAATGTCCCCTTTCTGGAAAGTCACAAAACTTGAACTTCAATCGACTTAAATTTGAGCTCAAATTTGACAGAATATGAATTGCAAATTAATAAGGATAATCTTCTTTAAAATATGAAATGCACAAAATGACAGATTTCACTGCATGTTCTTAGTTCATGTGTACTATACCTCTATTACTAATTTTATTTATAATGAAGGTCTATATTGCCTTTTTCTTCTAGTTTGGTGTTCTTAACATAATAATTCTGAATGCTTTTGAAATGTGCTGAGACATCCCCTGAAAAATCATTGTCAGTCCAGGACTGAAAAGCAGAGTTTCTCACAGGCTATATGCTATAAATCAGAAGTGGAGATGTCAACAGTAATTTAACTCCTGAGGGATCGGAAAAAAAAAAAAAGAAGCAAATTCCACATTTATGACATATTTGGATAAATGTTGCTAGGAAAGGTATTATTGGTAGTACATAACAGAAGGGGAAGCATTTATTTATGACTGCTAAGTATTTTTCTTTAGTTTGACTCATGGAAGGCTAAACTGTTTTTGAAGCCATGTATAATGCTTAAAATGCATATATATGGAAATGCGCTCCAGTGGTAGCAAGTTGACAGTTTTTGGTACTGAAGCACCTAATACTGATTATTACAAATAAAAACATTCAACTGTTTACAGCAAGGTAAATTAAAGTTTCACTCTGTAAAAACAGATATGCACTGCTTATGTAGCAATTTATGTGGAAAGCACATGAAAGCAGGAGGTGCGTATAATAGATGATTTCAGATGATTTTATAAAATTAGATTTTTTTTTTTGGTAGGATGAAGTATTCTTTGAAGAGATAATGTTTCTACAGCAGGGGAGGAACTGAATTGTTACTTAAATAAGTCAAAATATGAAGATTCTGCAAACTTACAGTTTGAAAATCACTAAAGTCTCTCTGAAATCATCTCTCTATTTTGCTTCAGCATGTTTTAGAAGCTCATAGATTGTCAGTTTCCATTGAAACAAATTTTGAAATATTTTTTGACAATTATACTGAGTAACAGTCTTTGTTTGGGGCATCTAAATATCTTTAGAAGTGTGCTTCTGATGTTTTTGTAATCTAGTGCTTAGAGCTACGTAAGTTTGAACCAAAGGTTGGTACTTTAATATCTTGAATAGTGTTCTTGCAGTTATAATTTTAGTAGGGAAGGATTGAGAAGATAGAAAACATTTTTCCCCCCTTTAAATCTCTGAAAATTGTTAGGTAAGCAAAATAGCTGAATGTCACTCCTTTGTAGTACTGTTGCCACAAGAGTTGCTCCCTAAAAATGAAAATACAAAACTGATTATTGGAAGGTAAGTCTGGAAAAGAATTTGCAGGGACACTTTTACTTTTCTGCAGGAAATACATTTGAATGAGTGATCTGCGTCTTCAGAGGACTTCAAAAGGAAGCAAGATGATGATGAGGACATGTCAAACATTTAGAAAAATAGGAGGACCAAACTAAATCTAGATGAACTTGCTGCACAAGAATTTCTTATCCCATGAGAAAAGTGCAGTAGCTGAAATGGTTAGAAATAGTTGATGCTAGTTTTTTAACACAATAATAGTTTTTTAACATAATGATTGTTTCAAGATGTCATTTTGTTAAAGTGATGATATTGATACAAACCAAAACAATTTCCTTAGCATTCTTTTGGAGAGTTAACAGCTTGCACACATGTAGGCACTCACTGACACATGGATATTCACAGACTTTTCCTAAAAGTTAGGGTAAGAGACTGATGCGTACTGGATAAAAAATTTCAAGAGTGCTTAGCACAACTCAAAATATACAGTTACTTCAAATGAGATTCATCCCAGGAGAAATTATGATTGTTAATCAGCATGACAGAAAACAATAATTGTTTGCAAAGAAGCAAACTACTGAGATGATTAATATAAGCTAAAATAAAGGTCAGGGAATTAATGTATATACAGGTGTTGTTTTTTTCCAGGTATGTTAGCAAATCAGTCATCTGAGAGCCAGATTTTGCTCAAACTTACTGTATAAGTAGAAAAAGGAATCTCTGTTGACTTTGGTATGTATTTCTGATATGCATCACACTAAGTGATAACAGTCTTGTGCTGATAGCACCAGATTTCTCTCTCACTGTTTCCCACCATCTCTCCCTTCATCTCACCCCCAGTACCCGCAAGGCTTGTAGAATAAATCCCTCTGCATGACACCGTAGTCTCTGTAGTTGTCTGCCTTGTCCTCACACCTGATGCCAAACACAACAAATTAGGGAAGCTTCCCTCCCAATTTACTTTTTTTTTTTCTGTTTTTTCTTTTTTTTTTTTTTTTTTTTTTCTCAGAGGTATATTTTCTGCTGAAAACTTGCATGACCATCAAAATTAAACACTTCTGCTTGTTAAATATTTACACAGAATCCTTTAAAAAGAACTAATACACATGAACAGCTTCATCCTGTTAGATCTCACTGGTAGTTTTTAAGAATAGCATGTGCTGCCAAAAAGTAAGTTACTTTAAATGAACAAAGTACATTGCATTTGTATTTTAAGTTGTATGTGCTTTGTTTCAAAGTTATATAACTGTTGTTTCTGAAGAGCTGTTCCTGCATACTATGTGTTTCAGAGGATTCAAGAGCAAAATTTTCAGTCTGTATAAGCTCTGTGACTGGTCTTAGGTGCTGTGATAAAGCAAATAAAGCAAACAGTGAGGGATGATGTTTGTATACTAATTTATAGTTCCTGAAGCTCAGGCATCTATTTTATACAGTCTTGGAATTCTTCTCTAGGGTCTGGTATTATTGCCACTATAGGTTGTGGTAGGAAGACGAAAGAGCCCTTTCTCCTCTGTCCCCTGGAAAGCCTGCCCCTTTGTGAGCAGTTGCACTGGCATACTTAAGGTTATGTACCTTGCTGAATGTTCACTCTACAGTGAGTGAATCCAAAGCATCTGTATCAAGCCTGATTTTTCTTTTAGCAGTGCAAAATGCTGCAGGCTTCATAACAATTTATTTCTGAATTGATTTATAATAATTGAGAAGTGATTTTTCACTCCAAACAGCTGTATTAGGATGTTAACAATTTAAGTTTACATTTATGCTGCCAGGAAGAATGAGCACAAACTGAATTTCAAACTTTTAATGTTCTCTCACTCTAATATAAGCTGCAGTGCGCTGTTTGTAACTGGTACAGTCCTTCACCCAAAGCTATTTTGTCTGATGATAAAACCATGCGTGTATGAAGCTTGCACATTTTTCATCTCTTTTATGACCTTATCTTCCACAAGCGGCTTCTGTGAAGGTATCCTAACTACAGGAAGCACCTGGAAAACATATATGATATCAATGCTGTGATAAGCAGTTGTGAACAAGAAAGTAGATCTGTCAGTTCTGAACTGCTCATTGTTAAAAATACTTTGTTGATTTAGCTGATTGAAAAATACATTATGGAGTGACTAACAGCTGCTGTAACATTCCTAGTCAAGAAAGTTCAATAGTTATGTTGTATGAGAATTTTTGTATGAGCCTAATATTGATAGGAAACACATGGATTAAAACAGCAGGGTTGAGAAGAATTGCTATCCCATGTGATTCTTTAAAATACTGCAATAAAGTGTTATACAAGCTGATTAAGTACAAATTGGGAAGTATTTAATTTTTAAAAAAGATTGAAGTGAAATTACTTGTATATTCAAGTCT
This sequence comes from Aythya ferina, assembly GCF_964211825.1. Classification (NCBI taxonomy): domain Eukaryota; kingdom Metazoa; phylum Chordata; class Aves; order Anseriformes; family Anatidae; genus Aythya; species Aythya ferina. The sequence continues at coordinate 140,960,960 of NC_140297.1, forward strand.
CTCTTTTACTATTTGGCAGTATTCCTAGAGATGTCAGAGTTCTTTCTTGTATGTTTCTGGTTATATGTCTCTTTTACAGTGTTCAGACTCCCTGACCAACTGTACCACATTGAATTACAGTGGTTTAGTTTTATTACTTGTCTCCCTTGAATAAACACTAGGATAAAAACAACATAAAAGCCTCTTCAAACTGTTTCTGAAGAGCAAAAACAAAAACAAAAACAAAAACAAACAAACAAACAAACAAAAACAAAACAAAACAAAACAAAAAAAAAAAAAAAAAAAAAAAAACAAAAAAAAACAGTTAATTCCAGAAAGAAATAGTAGGTCAAGATGAAAATTCTGCTCATATTACAGTACTGAAGTTGTTCACGTATGAAATTCATTTTATTTTTCCAAGTACTATTTTGTGTATTCAGCACCTAACTGTAAGGTAGAAATTTGTTTTACCTAACTTCAGCTGGCTAAAGATAGGTTCCTAGTGTGTTTCAGAGGATGATTCATTTCTGCTATCACCAAGAGTGGTCTCCTGTCTCATCCCAGAATGGAATGAGTCACAGTGGAGGTTTCTCTCTTCCCTATCTATGGGAGTGCCTACATAATTAGTCTGGACTAGTTTAATTTTCAGATATCTACTGATATCTGAGATGAATTCTGCCAAGTTGCTAAGAGTCCAGAAGGCTTAATTGACCCTTGACTAAACATACTATATAATATAACAGATTCTTGTTTATGAGTGTTTTTGTAACCACAGTAATGTTCTTTTAAGGATGATGTTTGCTTACTGATCATAGTCACTGTAAGGAGAAACTACAGTAGAAGCAGCATTTATCATTGATGATACTTCTGTAATGCTATTTGTTGTTCATGGTAAAAAAAAATAATATTTATCCTTTAACTTAAAAATAAAATGTAACTGAGCAGCAAAGCAAATAAATAAGCATGAGAAAAAAGACCTGGTGGAATTTGAAATGATTCAACAGGTTAGCAGAAAAGTAGGTGGTATATATAAAGCACTTGTTTTGGCATGGAAGAAAGAAAGAAAAAAATGTGTCCTGGATCCAATTAAATGTCTACACTTATAAAACAGAGAAAAATGTAATCAGTTTTAAAACAAATATTAAATAAATAGTCTTATTGAGACTGAAATATAGTCTGTGAATGAACAAAAAGAGTAAACAATGGAAAGAAAAGAAATACTGTGAGTAAATAAACTCCTTTGTGCTGAACAAATGTTAGTTGCTAAAGCAACACTATGGGGACAGAAAAGAAAAAAAGCTTGAGAGATGTATTTTGTTATTAACTCTTGAGCTAAGCCTCCTTTTGGCTTTTTAAAGTTGCAGTCTATGTAGCAGCAAGTGGATCAACTTGGACATTTTCATCTGACCTTGATACTCATCTGAGCCTAGGTTAGAATTGCTTCACAGTACTATCTAGACAGTTGGTTTCACAAGGAGATTGCTTCAGTATGGAGGGATAGTAGTACGGGGATACAGTAGTCAGTGTTGAGATATTTCAGGTGTGTAACATGTGGCCTTGGAAGATGCTTAGAAGAAAATATTGATGTAAATAATGAAAAATAGCTTTAGATACAAAACAAACTTTATCTTTATTGTAAATTCTCCGTATTTTGTTCTATTTGCACAGGACATGCATTAATTCATGAAAACTTGGTTATGGAGAACACGTAACACCATACTTCATGAGACACTGAAAAAACAAGTTAATGAAAAGTTAAGCCATCTGCTAACATAAATTTTCAGATCTTTTCTCATCTCCCAAATACTTAATTACTGTATGCTGTAGGTTGTATACCCAAGCTGTAACTCTGTCCTTCTTTTACCCTTCAGCCCAATCTTTTCACATAAGTTTCTCCCCCTCCTCTTTCAATTCTAATAGTTTTGTTTGTTTGATGTTCTGGTTGGTTGCACTGGTTGAAAGAATGCTCAAATTTGCATGCTAACACCAGGTTTGCATGTATTATAACCTGGAAAACATTCTATATTTTGGAGCTAAAATTTTCCATCCTTGGCATTTATCTAAAATAATTGTTGTTATTCCTATCTTTTTGTTATTGTTGCTCTCATTTAGTCCATAGACATCTATTGTTTACAGTGGAAGAAAATAATTTCCTTTAGTATAAGAATTCCATGAAAAGAACATTTGAAGAGCTGTATATGGTGATTATACAGCTTGAGTTAGAAACTCAACAGAATTGTCTGATATAGAATAGTACTGTGAAGTGTTCTCTAGCATTTTGGAAAGAACTGGAGTTGATTTTGCCAGGTTTGTGTCTTGGCGAGTTGTCCTTTGTGTCCCTTCAATAACAAGCAATTTGTTGCAGCTGTAGGTAGCTATGAAGGTAGAAATAAGAAGGTAAAAATATCTGATACATTCTTTAGTCCACAAACTTGCAAAGAAAAAAAAAAAAAAGGCAGAGCTCTTTTGGTTACTACAAGCTAACTGCACAAATGCTAGTACAAAATAGGGTAGTTGGTAAAGCCAAATAATCGATAAGACTACTTGATAACTTTTTCTGCGTTACTCCTTATGAACGTCTTCTGAAAGGTAACTTCAGATTAAACTTCACCACGTCAGCTTCAAATGCCTTGGTAAAAGTATACAGCATGTTTAATAAAAAATTATACTCGTTATTCTTGATTTATTTTAGCTTTAAATGACAATGAATACACTGAGCTATATTGTTATTACTTAAGAATTAATTTTCATTATCAAGAGTCTAGAGTGAATATAGTGTTGTGTTTGTGTGAGAAGTAGTTTACCAGTTTACCTTATACATAGGATTTCAAAAATTGTTTTCAAGGAAGAATATGTTAATATAAGATGTTACATGTGCTCATGAAGTTTATACTTTATAGTGCTTGTATATGATCATGTACTTGAAAACTCTGTGTCGCAATCTTATCTGGTATAAATATAGCTCCAATGATAATGTATGGGGATCTGGCATGGTTTGTTGTAATCACATTTCTCTACCTATGTTGTTAATAAAAGCTTTTGTTATCATAAGTGGGGAAAAAAATGCAAGTTACTACTTAATTGTTCTGCTTTTTTCTCCTCACTTTACTGTTGTCAAATCAACAAACAGTCTGATTTCCAAATTTGGAAATATTATGCATTTTTTTAATGCTGCCACTTTTCTGTGGAACTCATTTTTTTTAAAGTTTGCTTCTAGATTGTTATAAAATGTAAACTGCAAATCAGTCCTCTTTGACCAATGCAGTTAATTGAGCAGGTTCAACTTCTCCCATTCTTCAAAATCTCTTCCTATTTAAGGATTTTTGGATTAATTAGTAGTAAAAAAATAAATAATTTCTATAAATGCACCAAATTACTGGCTGGCATAAGCAGCCTGACAGATCATTTAGCACATTACTGTGGCCATACTATTTTGTGTTAATATTTTAACCCTTTACCTTCAGTTTGTATGTTTGTAGTGGTTATTTCAAAGTATGCTTGCATAGAGCTCAATTAGTAACTTTCTTTAACCAAAATAATTTGACATTCAATTAATAATTCTTCAAATAATAATAAAGTGGCCACCTCTAAAAATTTACCTGCTTGTAATGTTCAGTATGCCTTATGTGCTACCTTGAACTAGATAGTTTCTGAAGGCAGACAGATATTCTCAGATTGGTGGTGAAAACTCTCAAATTCACTACAAATGTTATTTTTTTTTAGATTAAGCTCGATGGGGAGAAAGCTGTCATAGGGTAGCTGGCTTGAAACCTTTAAGCAGAAATTCCTTAAATGCCTAAATACCATAGATTAGGTCTCCCACTAGTAGCCAGGAAAGCCAGCATAGTTAGTAGACCATGTATTTGTACAGTGTCATTAATCTGCAAAGCATAAACAATAGTTAGGTGTCAGGTGTCAATTCAAGAAAACATTTAAGTGAAAGAATATTTTCCTTAATCACCCCTCTATCTGGGGAGTAATGAGCTCATTTGTTTCTCTCATTTATGCATATAAACTTAATGACTTGGTATGTAAGTTTACAGAATAGGTGCTAGTTGTGATTCTTTTTTTTTTTCTTTTCTTTTTTTTTTTTTAAGTCTATGGAATATACACTGATTACCAAGACTTGTCTCTCCACAGAACTGGAAGGATTGGAGCTTGTTTTATTCATTGGAAACTCACAGACATTTACATGTCTAATAATACTTTTTTTTTTTTCTTCCATTTCCTCTCTGTTTATCAATATGAATATATTTTCACTTACCTATAAGCAGTTGTTTGGATATTGAAGAAGAACTGCCTAAAAGTCATTATTTAAATATCTCAAAAAGGTACTTCTTGGATTGTTTTTTTCAGGCAATGAAGAAGGCATCCAGGGGGTAGCAGAATCTGAGGGTGATTCAAGGTCAGAAAAACCAGGGCAGCTTGCTGCAGAGACAGAAGATTGGGATGGGCCAGGTAGGAAAAAACAACTGAAAGCCATGAGAAATCTCTTAAACTAGAGATTTTCTATATTATTGTTGTTGTTTTTGTTATTATTATTATTATTATTGGCTGTGTTCTGCCTTGTATTGTTTTTTAATGAACTGTTTCTTTAACGATCGTTTGGCATCCAAGATATTAATGAATAAGGACTAAGAGAAAGATCTTGAGTAAAAAATGGTTTTGGCTATACCATTGTGTAAATTGTTTCACATGGAATGTCTTACACATTTTCTTGATATAAAGGAAAGTGTTGATGCTTAATATTTTAGGATTACAATTTATCAGTAAATTCCCAGTTCCATGTCTGTATTAAGATAGAAGTTTTTCTGCTATATTTTCTGAGGCCAGACCAACCAGACACCATTGTACCCCCACAAACTTTGTGCTTATATTTAGCAGCATGTTGAGATTAACAAACAGGCATGGAAACTACTGACATTTTCAAGGACTTTGATTATCAGTTTGAACTTGATATCATTTAGTAAACCTGGTCATTGATCTTGGTTGAAAGAGAAACATAGATTGTAGACAATATGCTGTTAGAAGTTCACAGTAAAACATTAATTCATGTTAATATTTTTCTATTACGCACTTCTAAGGAGGTGCAAGCACAGTATTGCTAAGGTATAAAAAGTGATGGTAGCATGGGAATACTTTCCAAATATCTGTTCAATATAAATATGTAAAACCTCTGTTGTATCATAAAAGTACCTAAGACAAAGGGGTAAACTGTATTTTTGAATGAGGTGATTTTGCAGTTAAGTTCATCAGTGTTTTCATGGGTATGGACTCTAGGTAGGGCCTTAAAAATCCATTATATTTAATATATTTTAATTTTGCTTTTGGAAAATGTGCATCTGAAGCTAGACATACACTTAGAATAGCTGTATCTCTAATAAACATTTTCCCTAAAAAGGATGAACATGTCAGAAAAGAGTTTCAGAAGTGTTATATTAATAATTTATAATTCAATAATAATATTTCATTAGAAAAAAAATATCCTGTATTTCAATCACATTTTCATCCTTGCTTGATTTTGCAAATTACTGTGTGCTCTTCATGAGGAAAAGAATAACGCTAATGGTAATTTTCTGAAACCAGCACCTGGAAAATGCAATGCAAACAAAAATGAAGACATAGTAAATCTGGTTGTTATGATGTCATTTAAAATGGTCTTAACGATAATATACAAGTAAGTTGATACTTTATATAAAGCACTATGGTGTTATATGAAAACAAGATCTTGTAATAAAGTACACTACAGTACATTTGAAGTAATACAAAGGGCATCCGTGGATGGACCAGAATAACCTTTTTTAACTTAACTGCAGATTTAAAGGCTGTCAATGATTAACATATGGCTTGAAAAAAAATCATTAGAAATAAATTCTATCTTAAATATATACATTTTTTTCATTGTTTAGTGTATAACATAGTATTCAACATAGTTGAAAATGTATTTGTGTTGGCTGTTGTCTTTTTTATGAGCTATTTTATAGAAACGTTTAAGATACATTTTTATGACTTTTTTGTTGGAAAAAAAAAGTTTGGTTAAACGGCAAGATATCAAACAGTAAGATGTGTAATACATATTTATTGATAGCTTTGACATGGGTTGCGGTTTAACTTCTGCAAATGATTGGCCAATGACATGAAATGAAGAGCTTTGTTTTATTTAAGTACAGATTTTTTTAAAGGGAATAGTATGTATGAAGGTTGGAAAGGAATGGATATATACCCCATGACATGCTCTCCATCATGCATGCTTTTTGAAATGAATTTGGTTATTTATTGATATGGGAAAAACAAACAAAAAAACACCACAGAAATTAATTTCAGCCATGCAGTACAAGAAAAATGATAACTTCTTTTAGATCTTTAAAACAAACAAACAAACAAACCCAAAGAATGAAATATTTTGCTTATTTAGGGGTTTATGCTAGCACCGCAGAAAAAAAAGCCATTAAAAACTTAGGTTTACTTAACTTCACCAGCTCACAGTATAGATGCTATCTTTATGAGTAGCTAGTCATAGTTTGTTATGGAGTCTACATCTGGTCTTCCTACCGAGATAAAGCTCTCTCAGAAACCAAGGAAATGTGTTCTTCACGATGCAAGTTGATAGACTGGAAGTCTGAACTGTGACAACTTGACAACTCAAGGAAAATTCTTTATAAATTTAGAGCTCTTCCTTCCTTCCTTCCTTCCTTCCTTTCTTCCTTCCTTCCTTCCTTCCTTCCTTCTTTCCTTCCTTCCTACCTTCTTTCCTTCCTTCCTTCCTTCCTTCCTTCCTTCCTTCCTTCCTTCCTTCCTTCCTTCCTTCCTTCCTTCCTTCCTTCCTTCCACTTTATGAAAAATCTACAGTTAAATGTGCTGTAGCTTCAAAGAGTTACCGCTGATGCAGTCTTTGAAATCACATAAACTTGCAACCTTCACTGACCAATAAAGAATTTCTGCAGTGATAATGCGTACTCTATGTAGTCACTTTGTTACCTGAATATACACATATTTTGTTATCTGTAATTTTCATTGGTTCATTGGTTTTGTCCTTTTTTTTTTTTTTTTTTTTTTTTTTTTAAGTTCTTTTTAATGAGAAGACAACTCCTAAATAATGGAAACTGAGGTCAATAGACTGTGTATAGATACACAGTAAAGGACCTGATTCTTTTTCCTGTATGGCCAACAGCAGAAGGAATAAATAAATAAATAAATAAATAAAATCTGCAAGACTGGGCTTGAACAAATTTTATATGAAAAGATTTATTCTTTAAAAGTGGAAATAGAGACCATTTTACAGCCTTAAATATACTGTTTGTTATCAGATGCATGCCTTGATATGTGTAGATGCACATAGTATATGCATATAGCAATATGCATGTATTATATATATGATAATCCTTTGTATTATTGCTAGGTTATCAGTGCACATGAAGAAAGTGATCAGTGTTTTAACAGATAATGAACAAAAGGAGTATCTCCTACATGTCTTCTACAGACTATCAATCACACAAGAATAAGATCATCCCCTTTCTTACTGCATATCTATTCTATGTAAGCCTGCCCATCTTGGGGAACTGTGAATGAAATATCCTAGAGGTTCCATGCTTCCATACCAGAACTCTTCTTAATGTGAATGCATTCACTATATTGTCAACTATTTCATCCTTATTCCCTATATAAGCTATTACCTTCACAGCCATATAGGAGCACAGCTTTATTACAGAACACGTTGAATTTGTGAGTTGGATAGTCTTGAAAGTCAGTGTCATAAGTTCTTTTGATATGTATCTGAAATTATCGTAGAAAGTGAGATAATGTGGTTTGTCCACATAACCAAAATGAAAAAAAAAAAAAAAAAAAAAGCAATGGAACATAAGACTTACAACTCTCTTTGCCATTTTATGGTTATTTTTTATGTACTGTTTACATTCATCTACACATTAAGTGAAAGTTTCCCATGTGTAAAATTCTGCCTCGAGTAAATTGACAGAATTTCTACTATTGATAATAGTAAAGCAGGATGAAGTCATAACTCATGTGAAATCTCAGGAGACTCATCATGACTCATATACATATATCAAGGAATATAGAAAAAAACATTTAAGATGGTTAAATATAACACAGTGTAGTTTCTTTTTATTACCATTGCAAGTTGGTGTTTTTCTTAAAATATATCAGAAAGGGTAAGAAAAATAGTAAATACAAAGTTAAATAGTGCTTTAAAGTAATGATATGCTGCATGTGACACTGCTATGAATTTTTAATAAAAGATACACAGTCTTTCATGTGAATTCTGAAGTATTGCTTTAGCAGGATGTGGATCAGAAAGATCCTTGTGAACATTTCACATGCCAGGTTCACATTTTTACCTGTTACAAAAGGTAGCTTGAAAAGCTTTTCTGAATAGACTTCCTGTAACCATTCATAAGAACTGCTGTAAATATGTATTGATTGTTGGGCTAAATCTGCATTATTTCGTAATACTCTAAGCAGTTTGGGTTACAAAGCAAGAGTGTATAATATGGATTGGAATGGTTGGTAGGCAGGCCACTGCAGGATGGAAACAGATATTAATGATAGTCTTTCTTTTTTTTTTTTTTTTCCTTCTTTCCTTTTTTTTTTTTTTTTTTTTTTTTTCTTTCTTTCTTTTTAAACCAGCCCTAAGAAGGACTTGGAGATTACTGTCCCGATTTCGTTTCTTTTTTGATTGGGGGATGTGGTAGATATAAGATCTTGGAAATGCTATTTGATGTAAATTAACAAAAATCCATGAAACATAGTTAACCATAGATATAGTCTGACAGTAAGAAGAATATTGTGAAGAAGCAGAGGAAATCATAGAACGACTGTGTGTTACTCTGACAGTGAATCGGTATTATCTCTGCTATCAGATAATGCAGTTATCATTAATTTTCACATTTGCATTTCAATCTTTGGAAGGAAATGACTCTTGCCGGATGAAGATAAGAGCTCTGTACCACTATAATGAACCATCATTTTATCCCGATGCTTTGTATCCATATGAAAATGAGGCTGGGTGGTGGTGTGGTATGTGAGGAGGGGGTGGGTGGGGGGTCACAGAAACATTATAACAAAGTGTCAAAATCACTACAGACTTTTGGAGCCCTTTATGAAACAAGAGGCAGTCTAAATAAATCTTCTGTAGTGAAGTGGGTATTGGATTAAAAGAAGAGAGCCCAGCTCCTATACCAGGGTGTTTGGAGGGGGGATACAGGAGATGGGGAGAATTTCTGTGGATCTTGATCTGGTTCTGTCATTAGTTTGGAACTAAGAGGGGGCCATGTAGGGGGGTAATAGTCATCAAATTAACTTGTGGAGTGCAGGTCTTATTTTGACACTTGAATACTATTGAGGTTGGTGAAGCTAATGGGAATGAACCTCTGACTTCATGGTTTGGTTCTGATACTGGAGCTGTTTTGGGAGGTCACCACACCTGTGTGTTAAGTGTTTCAAATAATTTTCACTCTTGTACATAGAACTGAACCAGGTCTTCAAGGACTGTGGTGTTCCCAGGCCTTTTCATGCATAGCACAGCTTACTGTTGATTACCTGAAACTGTCAGCAGTGCAGACCTCTGCAAGGCATTGTTCTATTTGAGGTCTGATTGCTTAACTAAAACCATTTTTCACCAAGTACTCTTGCATTATATTCACCTTGTTTAACCTTAGTAGTGTACTTAGTGATTTTATCCATACATCATTGTGACTTGCTATCAAATGTCTGCTAGAAGCATGAACTCTTGAAGACATCCCCCACATTTTTTGTGACAAAAGCTGAGATTCTTATATCATCAAATGATGGTAAAAACTGGTATTTAAATATACAATATTTTAAAAGTCAATATTAGTGTATAACATGCAAGCATGTTATATAGGAGCCAAAAATAAGAGCACCAGGATGTGGTACTTTTGTCCAGGGGCAGTGCTGAGGTGGTGGGACTGAGAAATTATTCTGCTGGCTGTAGCAGCTGGTGCAAACCCTTCTGAGGGCCCCACCTCTCTGCTCTAACCTGATGAGCATGTTCAGCATGTTCCTCTTGTAAAGAGAAGATGCAAGGCTAAGAGCTGTAAGGAAAACTAGGCTACACATATGTTAGTGAATTCAGTAGTCACAGAAACTGAAGAATACATACCAGTGAAGTGCCAAAAATGTCCCTGGCATGATTGTGGTTGAGGCCAGCTGGCACTCTTCCAAAATAATTCCCAAATTTCAGGGAGCATTGCAGGGAGCCTTCTCAATAGGTAATTTGTATGCAGTAACCTACTGAAAGGCTAAGGGAGTCTCCCAACACATAGATGTGGCCCATTTCATATTATTTAGCCTCAGTGCCCAGAACTTTCCTTTGGCACATGTAATTAGCTTTCCTTTACCAGAAGAAAGGTTTTCTTCCTTCTTTTACACCCTTGAACAGATGTTGCTAGTACAGAAACTATCTCTTCTGCAAGGCAATTGATCTTGTTGCCAGGCTGTTCCCTCTAAAACCCTGAAAGATGAGAAAATGAGAGTGGTTGTGTGAACTAACATGGAAGTAGCAACCTAGTATTTGCAGCCATCTTTCCTACATGCAAGTCTGTTTGTAGGTAACAGACTGTTGCATGAGCTACTGAGTAGGTGTAAAAGATAAAATCAAGTCATGAGGAGAGTTTTTAATTCTATGTCCACTCCTGACCATATGCCAGCTAACCAGAAATGGCAGTCACCAAGGCTTTAAAAGAAAATTGAGGTGTTTTCACAATAGGCAGTTCTAAGTATTGAAAACAAAGAGATATTTACTATCTTGAAGTCACTTGCTCTTATGGTGACTTCTGTGGAATCCTTTTCATGGTTCAAGGTGCAAATATTGTAAGATTCTATAAACTTGGAGATAAACCTTACCATATTTGACTTGTGACATAAAATATCAATGAAGTTAATCGCTGGCTACTGGAGCCCTTATCAAGCACTCAACTGTTTTGTCATTAGAGATGCCATTTCCTTAACATCGTTTCATGCAAGTAACATTTATGTAAATTTAAATTATGTTTAAAAATTAGGTGCTATGGAAATGCACCTAGTTTAGAAGTAACATTTTCTCATTCTACACATTTTAAATGTGTAGAGCTTTAATTTTGTTCAAACAAGTAGCCTTTTAGAATATTTTCAAACACAGAACTTCATTTTAATGTTTGTCCAAATGCTTCAGAAAAGTGAAACTATCTAAAACCTTCAAGTCTATTAGTGTTTAGTTTGATGGCATTTGTATAATATTTCTGGGCCTTTCTTTACCCAGTTGTGAAATATTTACTTGAGGTAGCATGGCTTTTCATTTTCAGTATTTTAGGTGTAAATTGTGCTTTGGAAACTACCTTAATCTGCAAGTGAGCAAGTTTTCAGACTAAATAGACTCAATTTCATTTGATCCAGGACCTTCCTAAATTCTTTTCTACTTGTATATGTACATCATGAGGCAAGAACATCATCCTGAACTGTAAAACTGGACTCTGAATGAAAAGTGATACACATTAGAATTGTATTCTATTTTGATTGGCATTTATGTTTCAAGCACAAAAGACTTCTTGTTCTCTGAAAAAAGTTGATAGCTGGGAAAGGCATGTGCAAGGGACAAATGATCAGATTTACTCGGTACTTCACTTTGGACATGATACACTATATAGTGGATATTATGTGAAGTACAAATCCCTGTAGGTCACACAGTGAAGGACTCGTAGTCTGTGAAAGTCTGCAGGGAATCAATGAACATCTGCATTACAATACATTGTTTCTTGTAGTTTCATGCACCAAGGGACCTGCAGAGGCTGGCAGAAAGCTTTGCACTTTTCAGCTGTCTCTACTGTAGTGTGGTCATAAAAGCAATATAACACCCCGGTAATTGCAAAGGACTAGGAGACAATGTCTGTTTTGGGAAACAGATGGGGTGAGAATCAAAAGGGACATTTAATTGGTTCACAACTATTTTGCTCTTTGTTGTATTTTCCTCGTTAATTCAACTAAGATTATTGCATGCGGAATACTGCATAGGAACATTGCCTTGAACAGCTGAAGGACGGATATGTTAATACAATGAACTGTATGCACAACTTAGTGTTATTTACCATGCAACGCAATAGTGCAGCAGTTGGGTGCTAGTACCTACTGAGCAATGCTAGTGTCTTTATTAATTAAGTTGGCAGCTTTCTTTTGGCTACAGTGATGTGTTATGTGTTCAGCATATATAATTAAAGAACATATTTTGATTTTCAGAATGTATTTTCCTCTTCCCTCATTTACTTCCTTCCTGTTAAGACATCATAACATAAAATTTTAAATAATGTAACCAACCAAACACATTATCACCAGAAGCCATTATACCTCCATTTGAGAGAATCAGCTTTTGCTGAAAGCAAATTTAATGTGACGTGTCAGTGACAAACTGGATATGAATATTTACCCAATAAAATTACACAGTTCAGAATGGTTCTGAGTCTGGAAATGGAGCTGAATAGAGTGGTCATGGGATGGCAAGAGTGTCCTAAAGGCAATATCCCTGTCTAAATTCTGACCCTGACTTTAGTATTTGTGTTTAACTTAATGATACCAGATTAACACACATTTGATTTTATGTTTCTAATTATCTCATTTCATTTTTTAGGTCATTTTACCATTGCATGTCCAAAGGAAGGATATGGATTGAATAATAGATCTTACTTTCTCTCCTTGATGTAGGCTTCAGACAAGGGTGTGTGTAAACCATCTTTGTATACAAAGTGCAATGGTGGTTGCTGGAGAAGTGCTGGAGTAAACTTCTATGCAATCATTCAACACTTATTCATCAATATGATAAAAATAAGCATGGTTATCTTAATAGAATCAGACCTCATTTTTGTTTAGTTAAAATAGTTTTTAGTTATTTAAATATGTTCTAATGAGAGTCAGTGAAGGAAGAAAGGAAAGAGAAAGAACGAAAAGAAAGAAAGTAAGAATCTAATAGTTAGAAACATGGCCCAGAGTTAAAAAAAAAAATAAATAAAAAAATATATAATACATATATTTGGTTAGGCAGATAAGAATTAAAGCCTTTGTGTCTGGAAAGCCGTAATGGCACAATGGCACTAGTGCCTAGTTTTTCCTACAGTCAGCTTGTTAGTTTAGACTTTCCAAAAGAGCTGTGCAGAGGCCATCTGGGTTCTTGGCTTTTTTTTTTTTTTTTTTTTTTTTTTTTTTTTTAACCTTACTCTTTCCCTTCCTCCCTTATACCCTTTATCTCCCTCAAGACCCTCAAACAATTTATTCATGCTGGAAAACTTGAACTGATGAACAGACATACTTGGCTTCTCAACATATTCTTGGGGATTACAAATAGAAAAACTTTCCAGTATTTTTTGTAATTTTGTCTTGAGTGAGTATTCCAGGACTATGCAGTGGTTTACTGGTTTTTTATGAAGAAAAATTGTCTGATACATTTCAGGGATTGAGGATGAAGTTGTAAAAATGATACGTTACTTAAAGAAAATACTCAAGTGGGATGATTCAGGTCTGTGCTTCTCTGATTTTATGGCGATATAGTTTCATTAATATCAAAGGTACTTCATCAGCATAAAACCACAATGATGGATTATTATGGATAATTTAGAAAGATAAGATAATGCACACTATGAACATAATGTTCCAGAGTGGTTCATTGAGAGAGTGGTGTTTGGGATGGGTGGTTCTTAAAGGAGACTGAATTTCAAATGACATCTTTGTGTGAAGAAAGGACTTCATTAAGTTATCTGAAATTTAGTACTTGTATTGTGGTGCCAAAGCTACTAATCAGTTAAGAAATCTTTGGCTTACATCTATAAAAAAATACTAGTTTTTTTTTTTTTTTTTTAAATATATATTTAAAAAAAAAAAAAGAGAGAGAGAGACTATCTGGGAAGCAGTCATGATTAGCATTCACTGAAAGTTCTTTTAAGTGTAATAGAGTCATGTATACAATGTGTATAAATGTATACAAAAAAACATATATATTAATATATAAGTGTATACATTAATACATATATATATTAATATAATTATATATAATATATATTAATATAATATATATATATGCTTCATATTGTTTATTATGTTCTGATTAAATATGTATAATTTTAAACTTTATTATTTCTAGTATTATCATTTGTACTTTGTGGATTTTCATTGACTTATTCTTTGGCCCAAATTACAGAATTTGGACTTTTATTTGGACATTTTGGCCCAAATTACAGAATCCCTTAGTATTTGATATTGATTACTTTTCAAAGTATGTATTGGATCTCAATTTTTCTCAGAAATTTTCTTTAAAAGGTACTTTCCAAATATATGCCTATTTCTAACAGAAGAAAAAAAAAAACACCCTATAACAAAACAACAGATAATTTGGTGTGTTGCAGTCTGATAAGAGCTAGCATTTAGTTTAATTACTATACCCATAATATTTTAGCCATCAAATTTTGAGCCTCTTCCAAGGAAATTAATTTTTCTCTCATCTTGTCCTGCTAATCCTTGTTTTAGTAGTTAAAACTTTCTTAATTTTCTTTTCCATATCATCATGCCATGTGTGAATCATATAGAATTGAAGAACTGTGTGAAAAGTTTGTTGACAGGGAAGGGAAGAGGAGAAGAGCAATACAGAATTTAAAATGCCACATGCTAGAAGACATCTTTAGGGGATGCTGGAGAAGTGTTCTTGCATATTACTGGGGTACCTTCAAACACAGTATCTGACAGAGTAATGTACAATGAGGAGCATTGAACTCTGTCCTATATGATGTTGAAAGTAAGCATTAGATTCCTTTAATAACTTCCAGTAGGAATATATCCAATTATATAAAACCTGTTCTCCTTCAATTCTGCCTGTTCTTGTTATGTTTTGCAACGCCACATGCATTTTGACAGGCGTGATGCAGTGGATTAATTGTTCTGATTCATTGGTTTCATAGTGTTCTGTGTGTTCTACATACACTGGGGGAACTCAGTCAAGAAGTTAAATAATAGTTCGGTAGTACTTAGAAACTGTGATCCTACCTATTAAAATGCCTTTTACCATTGCCTGCTTTTTATTTTTTCTTGTAAAAGAGACAAAAATCACTTAAATGTGTAGCAAAGCATGTCACATTGCTATCACTATTTCTCAGCTTCTGGGATCATTGCCCTAGAAAAACTCTATGTGCATTTCCCCAAAGCTTGGACAGATCATGACGCTTATCTAAAGAGAAAAATGATATATTTTTAAAAGAAAAATGCTGACCTAGTTAGTAAGGCTGAAACCATTCATTAATTAGAAGTCATAATTGCAATTACATGGTAAAATTAATTTATCACGAAAATAATCCTATCAGTTTTCCTTTTTGGAAAAATGGAACCAAATGATTTTAGCAGCCCACGTTGCTTAAGGCTGATATTTCAGTGATATCGGTTGAGAGTGAATAAAGTAATCAAATTCCGTTTTCAAGATCTGAAATTCTCATACTGCATCAATGATAGTTTATATATTATATGAGTTTCACTTGAATTGTAATTTTGTAATTACATATAATATATAAAGCATATAAGCACTGATAAATGCATAAAAGGAAAATAGTGTGCTGAAATTTAAAGAGTGAATTGAAGATAACAAAGCACATAATATATAGAAAAAATTATGTAACATGGCAAATATGCTACAATGTATAAAATTCAGAATGCCTTTTCTATCCTCAGGCTATTTAGAATTCCTTGATATTCAAATCTTAATGTACATTAAATGGAATTTAAGGAGGTCCACTTTGCTGGACCTCAGGCAGACTAAGCAAGTAGTACTCCTTAGGGATACCACTTAATGTATATATTTGCAAAGATGTTACAGCCATGAAATATAGTCCTTTGATGACATCATAACTGTGAAATATGACTTTATTTTGCTCACCAGCAGTCAGGGTTTTGCTTTATCTATATTAAGCAGTCTATGCATAAATAAAGAATACCAAATACTGAGGCTGATTGCTCTAACCCAACATGACCACCTTCAGTTGAAGTACTCATCACTCCATGCGATGCCCGATGGGTTTCAGGGAAACTCTATCTGCAGAGTGAAGTGCCATCAAATATGGTAGTTTAACATTGTCTTCACCCCATAAATGTGGTAATAAATAGAGCGGATACTGTTAGACAGCTATATGCCCAAATCCGGCAATTATTTACACTGATTTAAATTTTAACAGAGGGCAGAAATATATTATTTCACCTTTGGGTAGGCAAACTTTGCATTCACATTTTTGGTCCTGTTAAAGTAAACAGAAAATCCACACATAGATTGCAATGGAGTTAATACCTAGTTTATTAATAGCTAGCAGTCTATTAACTACTAATTAATTTGTAAATGCATATGTTGTTTGTATAGGACTCACAACTACACTCACCTTATAGGAGAAAGACCAATAGCCATAGTCATGAGGTATTCACCCAAGACATTGTTATGAATGGGAGATAGGAATAAGTATACTCTTGAGCATCAGAAAATCTCTTAAGTGTCCAAGAAAGAGTTCATAGAACAGTGCAAGAAATATATACTAAATACATTTTTTCAGATTAACCAGGGGTCGGCCTCTTCTCACAGGTAACTAGTGATAGGACTAGAGGGAGTGGCCTCAAGTTGCACCAGGTGAGGTTTAGGTTAGAAATTTTGAGACATTTCTTCTCAGAAAGAGTAGCCAGGCATTGGAACAGGTCTCCCAGGGGAATGGTGGTGTCACTGTCCCTTGGGGTGTTCAAGGAAAGGTTGGACTTGGAGCATAGAGACATAACTTAGTGAGTGATACTGGTAGTAGGGTGATGGCTGGACCAGATGATCATGGAGGTCTCTTCCAACTTTAATGATTCTATGATTCAAAAATAGTATCAGTAAGTCCCTTTTTATTTATTTATTTTTCTCCAGGTGATAAAAAAATCTACATTTATAAGAACTTTTCTGGTCTTCCAGGTTGACACCCTGCAAAGCACTTACAAACTTTTAATTTAATGCATATGAGCATGCTGTTGAGCAAGGAAAGAACTACTCACATGCATTAAGTTAAGCGTACATGTAAGTGTTTGTAGGATTGCGGCCTTAGGTCATAAGCTCTTCCAAGCATGAGCTGCCTTTATCATTGTACTTTCTACATACTAAGTGACCTGTTAGCAAGCACAAATTAATAGGGATGCAAATCTAAACAACGCTAAAGGCCCGTTTCCACTCTTCTGACAATGTTAAAGGGCCTTAAAGTAAATTACTTCAGTAAGACCCAGTATTCTGAATACAATAAATAAGGAATTCAAATTGCATCTTGAGTTTCTGTTAATTACAGAGTATTGTTTTATGGATTTGCTTGGTTTTCTAACTTTCTGTTTGGAAACTTCCTATATTTTATGAAAATATTTATACAATTATGCAGGATGTTTGATTTGTATATATGTTTAGAAATGTACAGTTTTTTCTTTTTAGAAACAGGAGATTAAATCTTGTGGCTGCTGTTTAGTTTGATTTCACAGTGGCTGTTCATTGTGGGTGCTGAGATAATACATTAATTTTATAAATAACAACTCATTTGGGTTTTGCAATTTTTTTAAATTTTTTTTATATTTTGTTTGTTTTTTAAAAAAACAACCCTCATATTTCTTGTCTCTGATAACAGCTGTGAAATACAGACATGGCATAATACACTTATAAATATGTTGATATTACGAGTAGGCACTGGTTGAGGGGAGAAGATGTAAAAAATATTGCCTGGGATTAGAAAAGGATTGTGATAGATGATGTTCAAAATTTTCCTAGGGACAAATCTTTTGTTATTGGAAACATTTAACATTCGTTTTATTACCTTTTACATTTTTTTTTATTTTTAAATAAAATTTGGCTGAAGGGGCATTCTGAAATAAAAAGTGTGTAAAACAGCATTGGTTCTTAGTTTCTTCTTCTGAAAGTCAGTCAAATCTCCTGCCTATTGTTTTAATTATTGTTTAAATTGGTATTTAGACAAGAATTAAATACTGACTCATAGTTCAGTATTGCAAAGCTGACTGTTGCATGATGCTTTTTCTAGCATTAGCTGACAAACTAAACCTTATCTTAGTAGGTAAGCGGAATAAAAGAAAACATACCCATTTAAAGCTCATATTTTTCTCTATGTGAGTTTTTTAATTGTGGCTCTTTCTGTTTATATTTTTCATTGACTTTATTTCTTTTTTACTTACTATTCACCTTTCACCTTCCTTAAGCAATATTTGTAACAATAAAGCAAGTCCACATATGCTGTTATTCATTGAACTTAACATTTAGTTATGCACAGTGAGATATTGAGTTTTAAATTATTTATGTGAATAAGTTTACTTCATAGGCAGTGTCCTATGATATGATTTCCTAATGATTTCCTAACCTTGATATGATAGTTTTTTGTGATAATTGCTCAGTCTTACTTACCTGTTGTATCTGTCATCCCTGTCTTTCTGTCTGCATTTGTGTTCCCCTTCACACATGCACACGGTCACAGCACAGTGTTTGTTGAGATGGCAGTCCAGTGGTACTTCATGGAACAAGTGCTTTTACAGTTTGGTTGCTTAACAAATGAGTCACAGAAAATATGTTCAGCAAAGAGTCAGTTTCTCCAGTGTATACACATGCTGGAAAAAAAAACAACATTTTCCTCTTCAAGTTTTGTTTCCTTAAGTAAAAAAAGAAAAAAGGAAATCTTTTTGTTCTTTCTATTCCCTTTTGATCATTCATAATTTCTGATCATCTCCTTTTATATTCCTAGTCTGACTTTGTTCATGCTCTCATTTTTGCTCTGCTCTTCATTCATTCTCTATTTGTCCTTTATTTCCTTTGATTCTGGTAATGTCATTTTTCCATGTGTTTTGTGTCTTTCATACATTATAATTATAAAATATTTCATTTAAAAAAATTATTTACCTAGCTTTCTAAGTTTGGATGCAGTGTTTCGTACAGTATTTATCAAGGAGACTATAGTGAGAAATGAGCACGCTATTACTGTTCTTGGCTTAGCTGTATTTTCAAAGAGCATCTGCTGGTGTTCATTTGATTTTTTTTTTTCATCAGCTATGTATATAACACACATACATATCATCAATTCAATGAAAACACCACAGAGAAAATGAATTTTATGAAATTGGAAGGAAGTTTGCAGCAAACAGTGGATTATATTGGTGTTATATAGCTATCTCATCAAAAGGTAGCAAATGCACAAGACCTTTTGCGCTTTTCAATTTGAAAGAAAATGATTTCATTAGAAAAAAAAGAACCATCACTCTGGATGTTGGAGAATGCCAGAGCCTGATGAAACCAGCTGAAGAGACAAACTGAGTGTACGGATGCAGATTAGCCTTCAGAAGATGAGGGTGTAAAAGGGATTTAATGGTAGGATGGATTATAGAAATCCTTGTAACAATGTTAAATAATTATAGTTCCAGCCGAGATCAAAGCAGTGCTGATTGAACCCCCTCAAGCTGTTAACACGGAGTATCTTGAAGAAAAAAAAAAAAAAAAAAAAGGAAAAAAAAACCCTCTGAGATTGGTCAGCCTGTGCTGACAGTGTCCTCTGATCTGTGGAAGTTCTGGCTGTGTTGAAGGTACGAGTTGTGGGGGAGGGAAAGATGGAGGGAAAAAAAATCAGCCAGAGTAGCGTATTTGGGAGGGGTTTTTGTTTGTTTTTTAAGGAAGGAGGAAGAGGGTATTAAAATCAACGTTACTAGAGTTCACACACTGATTAAAATTGCAGTAAACTTGTACACAATTGGCTTCTTTCCATATTGGAAAAAGGATTAAATTTCTTTAGCAGAACTCTGGTCTGTAACAGAAAATGATTAGACTCTTTTTTTTTTTTTTTTTTTTTTTTTTTTTTTTTTTTCTTTTTCTTTTTTTTTTTTTTCTCCTTGCCTTTTAAACCACGGTTCTTATATACATACCTGCCCAGCAACAACTATTAGTAGCGATAACTTGAAGAACGCCTTTGTAGTAGCGATATTTAGCTGGAGGCAGAGAGTATAGTTGCTATGCCCATTCAACAGCATTAAACATTTATTCTCATTGCTTTGCCTTCCTGGCATTCATGCCTGGAGGATTATGCTTATGTCGCTATTAATAAAAGAAAAAAAAAAAAAAAAAGAGAGAAGTCAAAGTTAAATCCTTATGGTTTGGTGGCATAGGAACTTGTGGCATAGCCAAAGCTTAACCTTTTATGCAGCTGTCTATAAAATGCAGCACATATAGTTTATTTCAAACAACAACAACAACAACAAAAACTCTGGCCATGTTGAAGTGTATTTCAACAAGTGTAATAGCATGTTGGTTCAGTGGCAGACAATGCTGGAGTGCACTCAAAACCAAGGGTGGGAAGGACACCTCATGGACTAGATGTGAGTAGAAGGAGTGATTTCATCTAGCTCACAGTTATTTTGTGCTGGGACTACAGGTGAGAGAGAACATCCAATGGACATAAAGGGTTAGAACTGTCAGACATCTCCCTTTGGGCATAGCAATGCTGTGGGAAAAGGTGTTTCAACAAGGTTTCATCCATAGGGCAGGAAGACTTTGCCATTGTGTACATTTTGCCAATGAGTGGCCTGCAGCTGACCTTAAACCTTTAGCTTTGGAAAGGTTAAGCAATTCATATAAAGAAAAAGGGCTCCAAAATGTTACGTTCCTGGAAATTCCAACATATATGTAGTCTCTCTCTCTCTCCAGGTGTGTAAATGCATGCATGTGGCTGCATGTTTAAACAAATTTGAGTACCTTGTTGCCTTTACACTGTTGCCTGTACACTGTACTCGGTGTACAAAATGCCACTCAGAGAGTATTTCAGAAAACTTCTTGATATTTGAGAATAATGATGCATGGCCAAACCCCAAACCTTTTATCTGATCACTGCGTAAGAAGCTGTGGTAGTATTTTCCTTTTTTTTTACAGACTAAAGTTTGCATCAAATGTTAATACTGTTTTTAAATCTCAAAGATAATTTTGGTGTTGGGTTATGAACTGTTGTTAGGACTTCTGTTAACCTATTAACTTAGGTAAGCTGCTTCTTACTTGCTTAAATCTGAGTAGTCAGCTTTTATGTGAGAGGAAAGTAGGAGTTAGGGATCCTTAAAGAATTCTGTGTACGTTGGGTCAGGGATGAAAACATCTAAATGGTACCATCTCCAGGGTATTTTGTGGCTATTTTCTGTAAAAGTATGACAGTCTTTGCAGGCACCTCAGAGTGTCCATAGATCATTAAGTTACAGGTACACACTCTGTAGCTCTATTTTCCTGGCCAAATACTATGGAAAATGTGAAAGTCTATCCACTGATGATACTTGTGACATTGAATCACCTTGTGGGGTTAGATTATGCAGAAGATATTGTAGCTAACATGAGTTTTCCTGTTGAAGTTGAGATCTAAGACAAGATAGAAGTGAACCTGCAGTAATTGCCAAGGCATCTTGATTAAGATCTGCAAAGTTGTTTAGATACCTTACTCTATTTAACATATAGTGTTTCATAAAGTTAAACACATCTGCAGGAGTAGGGTGTAATTTTTAATCAAACAGGAATTTACACTGCTGGATAAAAACAGGTGATGCCATTAAGTGGACCTTAATGTAGTGGTATGCTAGTTCAAGGCAACCTGGCATCGATTAAGCAAGGGTTTTAAAAGACAGTTAAGTGTAAGCGTGAGCTTACCTGGGATTGTGGAGAGTTTTGAAGTCCTGGCCAAGCATCTCACAAATCCATTTTATAAATCAAGAATTTGAAGGAATGATTTGATGGTCTTTGGACATATAGGTATGTTATTTTTATGTTACAATTTTGGATCTAATGAAAACCAGTGTGATAAATGCTTTGGAAAAGAGATGACTGTGCCAGCCTTTACTAACAACAGTTGAACTCTGAACAAGATTTTTTATACTTGAAAAAGGGAATAATACTTTTTTTTATTATTTTTGTTTTGTTTTTGCAAATGGAACATAGCAAGTCTTTTCCTTTCCTATTTTATGATATCAACAAAGAATGAAAAATCACATTTGTTCCTCTACCCAAACCATCCTTATCTGTTGCTTTCTAACATTTCCTGAAATTGCAGAGCAAGAGTTAATAAGGGAACTAGCTCTAGTGCATGTTACCTAACTATTCTTGCTCCTTCTTCACACTTAAAACCCCTTCACAGAGGATTTTAGAATGGGAAAATGCTAAATCAGCTCTTTGCCTGTCCTTGGCTTCCGAGCTCTTTCTGTTATTGTACTATGGAAAAAAGGATCAGACTCCAAACCTTTAAGCAGTAGCTGCATTTGGAAATAATCTACAGTAAAGAGATGTCTTTGTGCAATAAGGGACATCATTCTTCTTCTTTGTGTTCTGAAATAACAAATTATTGCCCCTTGACAGTGAATTTGAAATCAGATAACTAAGACTCACTGGATGATTTTTATCTCCAGAGTCTGTGTAAAAGTGTCGTATGTTGTGTGTTGTGCATAGTAGTTGTAACAGGACAGTACAAGCCTGGAGATATATATTGTAGATGACTCAAAGTTTTGGCACTTTATATGTTACCTGGGGGGAAAAGAGCCTAATTAGACTCAGAGATCTGCCAGATATTTTCACTCGACATTATTATTTTAAACATCAATTGTTATTTTAAACCCCAGTTGTTCTTGTTTTTAGCATAACTTTAAGGTTTTATTTAGATTATATCTGCAGTATGAATGGTTCTAGATGTAAGTTTATATATATTATATATATATGTATATATATATGTAAAGAAGGCAACATTACCCCTCTTTGGTATCCTCCCTCACCAGCCAGTCTTTGTATTTCTATTTATGAACACAGTGAAAAGAATCCAGTTGCTCCCCACAGGCTGTGAAGACACTGGAAGAGGAACTGTCGTTGCTGTTCCTCTTATCATTTTTTTTCCTCTTTATTTTATTTTATTTTATTTTATTTTATTTTATTTTATTTTATTTTATTTTATTTTATTTTTTAAGATGTGTATACGGCGAGGAAACAAACATTTTAGGCCTTGGTTAAATAAATATATTGGAGATAGTTATGGCTGGTGTTTCTCATTCATTGAACTTAGAGATAAATACATGTACTATTTTTTGATGTTATACTTTATTTTTTAAGTGAGAGGCTTATAACATTAAAAACAGCAGCAAGAAAAGCAGATGCTTACAAATTTGAGCTTTATCAATGTTTAAGTTTGTTTCTGAAATTTTGCTAGAAAAATATTTGATCTGTTTGCCAAAGCATTAGGTGCCTATTAAATTTGTATTATGCAACTTTGGATGATACCTGAAATCTTTATTTGAATCTCTCACATTGTGCAGTGTCTCAAACCACATAGTAGTTTACAGATGGCTACAAACTAGGAAATCTCTCTCATCCAGATTTAAAGGTATTCTGTTATCTAATAAATTTTAATCAAAATTGCACAAAATGGATTGAAATATAAGCCAAAAGGCATTTTTCACTCTCAAAAATAGGATTTAAAACTATTATTTGAAGATGGAGTTATGGCCAGTGGCCTTCCTTTGAAGACTTGTTTGTTTTTGAATTATTATGTATTTCAATTTCTGAGACAGACACTGGTCTAAACCTTTCTGTGCTGAAATACTAGAACTGACTTTAATAAATTTCCCCAGTTTACTAAGTGCTAATTGTAATGAATTCAGATGCTCAGTTGTTAAAATTGTTCACGCATACTTGTGGATATTTGCACATTGAAAGGACAGAGCATGCATCAATCTTTGTTTTCCTTATGGAGCAGAAGAGACCTGACTGAAAGATTAACCTCATGTTTCCAATAATATATTAACAACACTGTAAATATCTATCTTATGTATATATCATAAAATATATTCACAACCAATCACTCATTCTTTCTATAATATCATTTTTTTAACATTCTTTTTAGGTCACCTGTTAGGTTTATGAATTCTCAGTAAGTGAACTAGGACAGTTGCTCAGCCAGGGGGAAAAAAAAATAAGCACATCAGAAGACTTAGTCCTCAAGCCTGATGTATACTTTTCAGTGGCTATAGTGTGGTATGCTGACAACCATGAAATCCCACTGTACTTAGCATAGATATAGTTCATTTCATCTTCATAATTCTGTACTTTATTAGTAATGAATCTATATAGACTTAGTTTTAATATAGAAACAAGTTGCCGCCAAAACTTTTTTTTTTTTTTTTTTTTGTACCAAATTCCCATGTTTGAAAAACAAGCAGGGTATAGGCAATGGCTGTGGTTTAGTTTATTTCTTATAAGTATGAATTTAACTTTAAAGTCAAGCCTGTCTATACCTCAAATACTTTTCTTTAGTGAAGTCCTGCACCCATGTGGAACACCTCCACTTCCCTGCCCCAGTCCCTGCCCTGCCCCTGAGTTGAAAGCATCTTTTGAGACAAGCTATCTGGTCTTCTGAAATTTAAATTAAAGTCCATCTAGTCTAATTCAGGTGATAATATGGTTCTCTCTGCTGTGTGGGTGCAGGTTAACTTCACTTAAGTAATTTGACCTCAAGGACTTGCCCACACACTGAGTAGGGGAGGAAATGGTAGAGGCTCATTTGTAGCCATGTACAAGCTCTGGGACAACTTGCCCCTGCCCGCAATGGGAATTATGGTGTTGTTGGCTCCTGACTTTGGATGTCACTTGCATTTAATGTGTATTCCTTGTAGTCTGAAGATATGCTAACTTGAATATAGACAACTAAGGTGGTAGTTAAGAGAAATCTTATGTGTGTCCCTTTTCTCCCAGCAGACTCTGCACTGTAGCCCTCTTTATGAGTGAAAGGGGAAGATTAATGGAAAGGTGGTTGTGGTGTAGGTATCTCAGGAGGAAACTATCGTCATCTTTATCTATGCCATTAAAAATAATATCTTCCAACCACTGAAACAGGGATTTGGAAATTGAAACTGCATGTAGGAATGCAAGCATTCCAGAGGTGCCAGAACAAAATCTAAGAAACTTCCCCAGCTTCTGAAGCTGGTGAACCGGCAGGCTCTTCATTGTGAGCATCTGTCTTAGCCTTTCTTGCTCTGCTGAATCTACTTTGTTCTTGCTGTACCTTATGAAAGAGGTTGTAGAGTAGAAGGTGGTAGAATGGGACTTGCAGAGGAAACCTATCTAAATTGAGTGGGGGTTCTTGTTGTATAAAGGGAAGGATTTGGCCCTATCTAGCACACACAATATTCAATATTGTGTGCAATAATTGCAGCATGCAGCCTGTGCAGCATTATACTTTCTGTGTCTCCCTAGTACACAGCTTCTAAATCATCACCAGACTGCCTCTGCAGTCTTAACTACCTGGATTTTAAATTTGCCTTGCTCAGTGGCTTGCTTTGGCTCAGGAGGGATTAACCAGGGGGGATAGCAGTGCTGTGGGTACACACATTTCTTTCCATGATTCAGAGGTCTGCAGCAACTCAGTCAAAAATAAAAGAGTCCTTATATAAGCAAATAAAATGTGAATTGAATACAAGGTTCCTGATTTATCTAAAAACATTTGTTAAAAGTACTTCATTTCTTTTACTGTTGCAATAAAATAATTTTACAGTTAGTAACATATAACTTACAGGAGTGACAAATTTGGTACTTAAAAAATATTTAGGTTAAAAAAACCTGTCACTTCTAGTAAGTCATTTTTAGAGTGTAATCACTTTAATTCTCCTCTCTAATTTTATCACTAGGAGACAAGCTCCGAGACCCCGAACCTCCTGTAAAGAATCTCAGTGCTGTTGATTGTTGTGGCTCCCAGACAGAATGACAGAATGGGGATCGAGATTGGCTTGGCTGATCTGGGAATGAGGGAAACATTTCTTAGTATCTAGCAGCCTAAGTAGTAGATAAACATCGTTAATGTCAGGTCACTTGAAGTCTAAGTTTAACATAAAATACTAGCTTGTTGGGAAATACAGCACGAAACTTATGACATGATCTGCCTGGGATGAAAAAATTGCAAGCATGTAGTGACAGTAATACTGCACTGGCACAGTTGTTGATTTAAAGAGTTGTTTACAGCCCTGCAGTAAGACAGGCTATTTGAGCTATATTCAGAATATCCATTCTCTTAGAGTAGTCCTAAGTAGTTACAGCACAGCAAAGCATGATTTACATTGCAGTGTTACTGATTAGAGTCATGGGGGCAATAGGGGAGTGTGAAGCCTCAGCTGCAGGCTAATCCAGAACCACTGGATGCCAAAAACAACAAGTGATGCTGGTCTTTGCTTCCTCCCATATATTAAGAAGCTATCAAAGCTGAGAAGCTTTTCAGTCCACCCTTCAGACGTTTCTTTGTGTTTCATGAATTTCTTATGTTAATCGTTTGATGTTTTACTAGAAACTTCCAAAAACTCAGCTTGTGCTGGTAAAAATAATGTGGGCAGGAAAAAGGATATAATCAGTTGAGATAGAATTTTATAGTATTAGAATATTAGAAATATTAGAAATAATATTCTAATATTAGAAAATATTAGAAAATACAAGAATACCTATTTTACTTCAAGAAGACTCTCTTAGCTCTTAGTTCAAGGATTTCAATTTTTAAAATTTTTAAACACCCTCCTCCCTCTCTGTCCATTACATTAATATCTTGGGTTTTGTAGTTCCAAGATCAGGCCATCCAGTTAGAAAGGGAGAGAAATGAGTTAAAATATGTACTTTTATTGACAAGTTGTCTGTTTAAAAAGACAAATTAAAGTCCGGGGGAAGACACAGAAATCCACATCTCTCTGTCCTTAGACAGTGACTTACAATGAATAGGCTTACAATTTATTAGGATCAACACATACAATGAATACAGACATTCCCCCTTTCTTTTAAGAAGTAATTTCAGAGGCAAAAGATATGGATTGGAATCTCCTAAGTGTGAATCAAAATGGGAGCCAGATGTCCTGGTTCCTAGATCAGAGTTTTTGTGAAATGGCAGTTGCCATCACAAGTTCTATTGTGAAAACAAATGTGCCTGCCATGCTTGGTGCTGTACTCCCCTGTTCATGTATGTTCAGTTTGCTCTGAGGGCGGTGAACCTGTTTTTGAGTGTTGGTAGATTTGGAGGTGTATTAACCTACCAACCCAGAACACAACTTCAGTTGAGTTTAGGCACCTATGTAATTGGAATAGAGAGAGTTCTAGACACATGTAATGATAAACAGCTACTGAAGTTAGATTTTCTACATTCTTTTCTTCAACGTTGCTACCAATATTCCACTGAACTTCAATTAAGAACTAAATTATTAAGTCTTGACCCTGTCTTTAGTTCTGGTTTGTATTGAGAATGTGTTTTACACATCGGAAAGAGAAAGTGTGAATAACTGACATGAGTTATGAATAAGAAGAAAGCTGTGCTTTTTATTTAGATTACTATGCAAGACATTTCCCTTTCACTGGTAATGTTTTTAAAATGTAATCATGCTTTTTAATCCAGGAGAGCATTGGTTCAGGGAGACATTAAGTATTAATTTATCAATTATTAATTAATAGTTTTTAATGAATAACTTTAAATAATACCGCTATTTACAATCATATAATAATTAAGATTGGAAGGATCTTCCAGATGTCATCTAGTCTGACCCCTTGTTCAAAGGTGTGTTAACTTCAGTCAGGTTGCTGTAGGCTATCCCCAGTCAAGGTCTGAATACCTCCAGGGATGGAGATTCTGCAGATTTTTCTTAGCCATGTTTAATGTTTTATTTGCTTGTTTAACTCTACCAATGTTTGATTACATTTTTTCAGTGGATTTTTTTTACCAATATCTAGCTAAAATTTCCCTTGTTGAAATTTGTATATTTTTCTTCGTGTATTCTCCCTGTGTACTTCCAATAGGAGTGTGGCATTGTCTTGTCTTTACCCTCCCATTAAGTATTTTAAGACAACAATTAAAAATCCTTAGCCTTCCTATCATAATATGGATCTTTCCAGCTCTTTTAGTCACTCCTTGCATCAGCCCCCTGGCAGTCTTCCACCAGACTCACTCCAGTATGTGTATGCTTGTCCTGCTCACTGGACTCACGCACAGCCCAAGCAGTAGGCCTTCGTTGCTGCAACAGTACCTTGATACATGTTCAATTGTCTATTCCTTTTAGCAGAGATATCTTCCAGCCGGTTAGTGCCCAACCTGTACTGTTGCATGGGGCTGACCTCACCCAGATGCAGGACTTGGTTGGACTTCATGAGGCTTCTGTCAGTCCATTTTTGCAGATTGTCATGGTACCTCCAAGTAGTGACCTTGCCCTCCTGTGGGTCTCAGCTGCTCCCACTGATTCCTGTTGAAGAGCTTTCTTTCCTATCCTCTAGCCCTTCAATAATGATATTAAACACCATTGGTTCCAGAATTGACTCTTGAGAGATGACTCTGGTAACCAACCTCCAGCTGGACATTGTACCACTGTTCACAGTCCTCTGATTAGTGGTTCAGCCAGTTTTTTACTGACTTTGTAATCTGTCCATCCAATCCATATTTCACCATTTTGCCTGTAAGAATGCTACGTGGAAAGCCTTTTTAAAGTCCAAGAATATCCACTGTTCTCCCCTCACCCACTGAGACAGTAATGTCATCATAGGAGGCAGTGAGGGTAGTGTTTCTAACCACCTTCCTATATGTGTCTGATCGTTACATTGAGAAGGATTTGCATCATAGTATTTCCAGGGATGTAGTTCAGGTTGAACAACCAGTAATTCCCTGGAACCTCCTTCTTTTTGTTCTTGATGGTTGATGTAACATTTGCCTATTTCTAGTTATTGGGAACCTTCCCTCCCCACAGTTGCCACAGCATTTCAAAGGTGATAGAAAATAGATATTCTCAATCCATTGCCATTGGCACACTGGGACCTTGGCAAGATCCCTCAGCATTCTTGGATGCAGACCATCTGATCTCATGGAATTTGGTATGTCCAATTTGCTTAAGTGCTTATTCAGTCCTCCAGTCATGTACATCTAGACCATGACTAGACTCTGCAACCCAGGAAGCCTGGGAGCACAACTTAGCAATAAAAACTGAACCAAAGAAGTTGTTAAGTGCTTCAGCCTGTTTCATGTCCTGTGTCACTACAGCCTCTGTCCCAGTGAGTAGCAAGCCCAAGTTTTTCTTCATTTTAATTTTGGTACCTATGTGCTTGCAGACATGTAACTTGTTGCCCTTCAAATCACTCCCTAGTTTCAGCTCCAGGTTAGAACAACATTTCAACAAATACTGAGATGTTGCTTTTAATTTTGTCTTATCTAAATTTAGTCATCTAAAAGTTAGTTTAAGGTAGTCTTTAATCAATGGAGCGAGATAAACACCTTGACTCCTTCCATTTTTAAGATGGTTATCTAAAAGAAAGGGGATAATTTTACCTGTTGGAATATGTCTCAGTTTACTACAGGCAGAACCTGAATGAGTGTCTTGAACATAACATCTAATTTTTAGACGGTTCAAGTTAGTGTTAACCACAGTTTAAGCAGCTAATTTTTGAATCCTTCTCCTAATTCAGACAAAATATGTTCTTCAGTTCTTTCCTGAATTGGCTTGAATACTCGGTAATGTCAGAGTAACAATTGTAATTTTTCCTATTTGGTCTTTCATGATAATAATTATGCTCTTATTTCTTTTTAATTTGCAGGATGATAAAATAAGATTATTTAAACACATGAAAATGTAACGTGGGCCAAATTCTACTCGTCTGATTTCTAAGTTGATTAATTTCTTTCATTGTGTGTTTAATTTAGTATTTTTGTTTCCTGTGAAGTGTGTTTGAATGCACACTGAGCATCCAATTAATAATACCAGGAAACACTTTCAGCAAAATCATTCTTGTTCTGAGTGCAGAGAAACAATATCAAAATATTTTTTAATCCTTTATAAGGAAGATAATTTTAGTGAGTTGACAAATAAGAAAGAAAAAAATGTCAGAAATTTTCTTGAAGTGCATCAAAAATGTTATGAGTATCTTTAGGGTTAAGACATCTTAAATCTTGTTTTCTTTCACAAAGAACTGCTTCATGACTAAGTCGCATACGGGAAAATCTGTAAATGTTAATAACAACATTCTTTCTACCTATCTTGAAAAGTCTACAGCTTGATTTTTATTTTTATTTAATTTTTATTTTATTTTATTTTTCTCTCTCTTTTCACTCTGCAACTGCAATTACAATTGCAGTCCTTGATAATGGTGGGTTATCAAAACTGTGGAAATCTTGTTCATACCCAGAAGATATCTAAAGAAAAATAACAGTAGATTTTTTCACGCTTTCTACAGATTTACGTACATCCCACTAAATGTGTAAATGCATCACTCCCTGGGGATTTTGAGGCTATGTAATTAATGTTTGTAACATTATTATTGTTTATTACAAAAATAATCATGCACCCTGAACTTCAGTGTACAAAGATGTACAAAGTCATCAGGGACATAGGAAATAGCTATTTCCACAGCCTTTATATCATGTTGGAACCCTATTCAGTTAAAACAACCAGGGAGCAGATCTTGAGATCAACACAACGAATTGGTTTGATGCTCAACCTTAGATGATAGGCTCTATAGGACTTAAATATGTAAAGTGGAACATGTTTTCAAAAGCCACCACAAGTGTCTGAGTCAGAGACTCTAGGGAATGACAACCAGTGTGCTGCTTCCATTATGACATTAATATACTGTACAATGCAGTCCACTTTTCTACATATTGGATGCTATGTGATTATGTTAGTCTCATTTGCTCCTGGAGCTTCTTTTATTAAGTTGCATAAATCATGAGAGCACAGTAGCCATGAGTCACTTACAATGCTGTTTGTTCACCAAATTCATTGCAGGTAACTGCAAGCTATATGATCACTTTCTGTAGGAGTCATCCTTGAAAGATGTTGTACAGTATTTGTTGTTTGCTGTTTTTCCTTAAAATTAAAGACATTTACTTTGTGAGGTTGATATGAGTAGTAAGCTTCGTGCTCTCTTAAGAACACACATCTGAGCAGGTCTTAAATGAGATTGCTCTGTTCTTCAACGTTTCTGATGTTTTTTGTAGAGAAAAAGAAGGAACACTTTAAAGTGCTGTGTTAGTGTTTCATATTTTCCCCATCATCTCCCTTCTCTTAGGGGCCTTGTTTCAACTTGACATCTGTGCATTGCTAAATGAAAATTTTGCTTTAATAATAGTTGTATGTACAGCTGCTTGTGCATTCGGACAACAAAATATGGTGCATACTGGTTTATTTTTTATCTTAAGATTAAAATCAGTATCCTTGATATAGCAACTAGTTTACTAATAAGGTTGCTTCATACAATGGCAGGAAAAAAATCTAAATTATAATTTATTTTTTTTTTTACTGAAAGTTAACTTAAGTTTCTGTAGTATTTAAAACCAAGTCTGGGAAGTAGAACATATAGGGGAATTGTAGATTCATAAAGTTTATAAATTAAAAGGCCAAGAAAGAACATTCAATTTGAATTGCACAAGTCAAAAGGTACATTTTTTCACTCAAAAAGCAAAAGATATATTTTAGGTAGAATTTAGTTATTACAGCATACCCTTAAAACAATATCCTATCTTATAATAATTCAAGTCAGAAGGGACATTGGGAGTTCTTAGTCTCCTGTTCAAAGCAGGGTCACCTCAGAGATCAGACCAGGTGGCTTGTTGGTTTCTCTGCTGAATCTTGAAAATCTTCGAAGATGGAGACTACATGTGCTTTCTCGGCAACTGTTTCAATGCTTCACTGTCCTGACAGGCAAATAAGTGTCTAGTGATATCCAGTCTGAAACTTTCTTGTTCCAGTTCATGTCCAGTGTTTCTTAACCTCCTGGCATGCACCTCTTTTAAGAGCTTGGTTCTACCTCAATGACCTCTTAATATTGTGAGGCTACTGTTCCTGTAAACCTACTCCTTCAGTCTGTCTAGGTTACTCTGAATGGCAGTGCTGCCCTTGACCTTTTTTTTTCTCTTAACTTGACATCATCTGTAAATTTGATGACAGTGCAAGTCAACCTTTTTTTTCAGGTCACTGATAAATATATTAAACAACATGGTTCCTAGCACGGGTCCTGCAGGACTTGATTTATCTTTCAATATTAGTATGGCCCAGTAACCACTACCATTTGAGCCCAACTATTACAGAATCATGGAGTCACAGAATAGTTGGAGGTCATCTGGTTCAAGAGCTCTGCCCAAGCTAGGCCACCTAGAGCTTGTTGCCTAGCATTATGTCCAGATAGCTTTTGAATACCTTCAAGGAGGAAGATTCAACAAACTCTCAGCAACCTGTCCAATGGTCAGCCACCCTTACAATAAAAAAGATGTTCTTATGTTCAAACAAAACTTCTTGTGTGCAGTTTGTGCCTGTTGTCTCTTGTCCTGGCACTGTGCACCATTGAAAAGATTATGGCTCTGTCCTCTCTACACCCCTATGCTCCCTTCAGGGACTTATACATACTGTTAAGTTCCCCCCGAGTCTCCTCTTCTCCAGGCTGAATAGTCCCAGCTTTCTCAACCTTTTCTCATTTGAGAGATGCTCAAGAGATGCCCAGTCCTTTTATCATCTTTGTGACCCTTTGTGACATCTTTGTGACTCAAGACTCTCTTAAGTATGTCCATGCCAGTCTTGTACTGGAGAGCCCAGAGATGGACATAGTACTCCACATGTGGCCTCACCAGTGCTGAGCAGAGGAATTTAACTTTTTCATGTAAATTTTCTCTATATAATCTATTGTTTTTAATGGTTTGATTCAATATTAGATAATTCTTTTTAACATGTCCAGCCTATTTATATTTAAATTTTCCTGCTTGCAGTTTCCAGCCATGTTCTTACATCTTTGCTTTTTCTTTGCTTATTTGATCAATAGTGCTACCATCATATTTCTGTTCTCCTTTACGGTACGTGTATGTCCAAGTCTAACATTATTTTTGTTAAGCTAAGGAAACTTAATTTCTTAACTGTTTTACCATAAGACATCTTTTCTGGCCTTTTTGTTATTGTCATGTCTTTCCACTAAACCTTCTCAAAGTTTTCAGCTTTCCTCTTGGAACTGGGGGAAGAGAAATGGGTGCAGAATTCCAATAGATTATTATCAATGGCATCTTATCCAGCTAATATAACCTTCCACTGCTCCACAGTTCCCCTGCTACTGTTTAGTAGTAGCATTTGTTACTTATTCGTGCATTACCACTTCTGACTACCATGTTCAACTGGGAAATATTGTTCAGCTGATACTGGACCTGAAGCCCCAAACATTTTTTTTTTGTAGAGTGTTTCTCAGAAGAGTCCTCTGCCCAGAGAGTATGTCCTGCGGGCACTTTGTTTTTCTGTATTGTAACACATGTGTGGTGAGCCCAGATTGCCAGCTCATTATGCCATCCTGTACCAGCCTTCTTCATTATTTAGTCCTGTGCAATTTTTTTTGTTACCCACAGACTTTATTGTTAAATGGTTTTATTATTTGTTCTTGGCCATAAAAATGCTAACTACTGAAGGTTCAAAAAGCAGTGCTTTCCAGTCTTCATTAGAAATATATCCAATCAGTGTCTAACAGTTTTCATATTTGTCATTTATCCAGTTTCTACTCAGCTTTAGTTTTCACTATTGATGCCGTAGCCCTATCTAAAATGGAGTATCATATTAAGTCAAATACCTTACAGAAGTGTAAATATAATAGTGCTAACCTATGATTTTTAACAGCTGACTGTAATTTAGTTAATAGAAAATATGAAGTTCATATTTTAAGATATTTCCCATAAGCATATGTTGATTGGCACTAATTTTGTTTCTTTTATTTATTTATTAAGCTCTATATAATCTGTTCCATTGCTTTGCCATGTATCAGTATCAGACTGACAGGCCTGTTATCCCCTGGTCATCCCCTTCCCATTTTAAAAATATTGACACATTAGCTTTCTTTAGAATAGTTGTAAGAATGAGTCATATAGTGGGTAATAAAGAGTTTCTTTTTAAAGTAAATCTTAAAAAAAAAAAAAAAAAAAAAAAGAGTCTATGGAATTAATAGATTAAAATATTATAGAGTAATAATAACTAAAAAAAAAAAAAGAACATGCAAAGAAATATTGAATGTGGGTAGCACTTACACACATGGTAATATGCATCAAAATTGTCAAGGAAATAACTGAACAGCTGAATAAAGTAATTAATTTCATTAACCTGACCTACAATCCAGCTTGTGTTCCATGTTAGCTTGCAAATGAAATATTTGGAAAGAAAGTACAGAAACTATAACGAGTCCCTCAGTGATTTGGGGAATGGGTATTCAGAAAGTAGTCCTTTTTAAATCGGTGAAACTCCCATGTTGAATGAATGGTTCACTGCCTGTTCTCTAGGTGAAGGTGATATCAGGAATGATAAACACACATCTCTAATAAAGAGGCCTTATATCTCTTTATATTGGGAATTTAAAAATTGAATTACATATTAGTAAAGAAGAAATTGGATATATTTGTATTTTAATAAAACATCTGATCCTTATGAAACCACACGCCCAAGCTGATTAATTGAAACTGGCATGGATGTGAATGCAATCACATGGAGTGAACCTGGCTCAAGAATCATAAACAAAAGGTTCTAATAAAATAATAGAGTATTGAATTTTTAGGGCACCATCTGGCAGTGATGTAAAGAGATCTGTTCTTCATAAGGATTTATTTATTTGTCTTTACTTAATAGCTTCATTAATTATTTGAATAAAGTTATTAAGCTGGTAAAGAGATTTAGATACAAAGAAGTATATTCTTTTGTTTGTCTAGAATCTACACATGAATTAAAATCTAGGTCTAAGGTTCCAATGAGACTGAACTAGTTATATTCTAGGTTTGATGTGTATGTGTAGCAGAAAAAATACTGAGAAATTCAAAGAATTCAGGGGAAAAGAATAGGAGTGGTTGAAGGCACTACAAGATAAATTTGTGGAAGACATTAATAGGTCCAATACTGGACCAATAAGTCCAGATTTGCATGAGAAATGTCTTAGGCTGTACTGGACAGTCAGATCTATTTAGAACTGTATCTGTCTGTGGCCAATAATGGATAAATTGGGAAAGATTGTAAGCACATGGTGGTCAGACAGTGATATTTCCACTGCTGCACTCCATGTTCTGGAACTGTGAGCTTTCCAGCTTCCCTGTTCAGAGGTAATATCTCTACATTCGTGTTTGATAATCGTAATGAACTGTTCTTCTATGCATTACTGTTAATGCTATACCTTTGGCTTTCATGCTCTCACCCCAGTGTTGGGTAGAAAAATAAAC
Source organism: Aythya ferina (assembly GCF_964211825.1). Classification (NCBI taxonomy): domain Eukaryota; kingdom Metazoa; phylum Chordata; class Aves; order Anseriformes; family Anatidae; genus Aythya; species Aythya ferina. Next base: position 140,996,188 of record NC_140297.1, read on the forward strand.
TTCTATGGATGTATTTTCAATCTTGTTTGATTATTTTAGTTGATGATCTGTAGTTCCGTAGGTGTAAGAAATAGGAATGTTGATTATCATGCTTGATCACTATCTCTCTTTATTCTATTTACTTCTTTTGCAACTCTATAGAGGGCTTACAGTACTTAGGAAGAACTCTGACAAAAAAATAAAATATTTTATGGACATCAAACACAAGGTAAATTTAAAGTCGTGAAACAAAACTAAACATTGTTCTTAGTTTTTTTTATATACCTTTGTAATAAACATTTTTATCAGGAAAAAAAAAAATGTAATTTATGCCTAGAAACTGCCAGGACAGCAAGCTTGACCCATGGTTAAGCAAATTACAGTGTGTGCCTATACAATCTACGGAGTGAGGTGAACAGGGATATTTATTGCAACATAAAGTTTGACTCTGCTGATGCCAACTTAAACATGTTTATAAAACAGTTTCAAAATTTTAATATCAGAAATAATAAAATAGAAAAAAAAAAAAAAAAGAAAGGATGGATCTGGTTGAATATTCCCATTTTGGGAAGTGTAGTATTTTTCCCTGCAGTTTTTGGGGTTTGGCTTACTCTGTTCCGGGTTAGATGTTGCACAGAGTGGGGGACCTCAGCACTTCCAACTCCTTCACTGTCTCTGAGATCTTGCCCCTAAGAAATTTTATTTTCCCTTCAGTTCGATTTATATATATATTTTTATAAACATATGTTTGTTTCATTGCAATTTTTGTACCTTTTCAGTCATCAAATATTTCCCAGGTGAATTGTGGTGGTCGTTTTTGTTGGTGGTGGTGGTTTTGTTTTGTTTTGTTTTGTTTTGAATGATTTTATATAGCTGTAATTCTCTGTCCCTAATTTATATGATAGATTGTATCATTTCTTAATTCTGATGTCCCTTTAGAAAATAAAGGACCTTTATTAGTTGTACAAAGAAGGGCAGGGTGAGGAAATACCCGAGTAGCTCCTGTGACTTCTTTGTACCTTTTGAAAAAGAAAAGAACATCATCTCATTTTCTTTGCCAGTATTTTCTTAATACTGAGTGGCAAATAGGGGCAGACAGGACCTTAAACAACCTCAAAGTTAAACTGTGGACTGGAAAATCAGCGCTTCCCAAACATGTGGGTAAAGTGGAACAAGCTTTGGCTGGGCATCCTGTTTAGAGCTTTTATGTGCCTATAGTGTGCTTACTATAGTTCTTCACAAATATATTAATTTCATAGCAAAGTATTGAGGAAACCATGCCAAGAGATGGCCTTTGAGAATGAAGCAGGAGGAAGGATGTCCTCTCTGCATTGTGCACTCTTCTCAGCTGAACCCCCACTGCTTGTGCTCAGGATTGGCAGCACCTCAGATAGTGCCTCAGATGGTCACCTTAGACCCACAAAAGTCATCAAAGGTTGCACTGGGAGCATATGATCCTTTCCTCTGGGTGTTTGTATCAGTCCTTTTTCCTCTCCTTTCAAGGACAATGTGAAAGAATCCATTCTGCACTTCTTGTAGAAATCTCACTACTTGTGCTTGTTTTTGTGGAAAGAAAGAAGTGGGAATCTTTCCTTCCTGTTTTATTTGATTATAGTAAAGGTGCAGCAGTATTTGCTTTGTGTTATCCTCTGCAAGTGTTTGTTAATCTAAATAATGGAACATCAGTTATCAGAAAAATCTTATGCCTGCTCAGAGTTTTGAAGAAAGTATAAAGTCAGTATGTAGATGCTAAACTTGGGGGAGAACTCTGGAAAGTTTTCTGGCTTACCTCGGCTCAAAATTCTTAAGCTCTTAAAATTTCTGTAGCTCATTTCCAAAATAGCTAAGGTATATAAGAGTTGCTATATATCCTATTGAATTTCTATGCAAATCTGAATTTGTTTTTGAGAAGGGGCAAATTCTTGCCCCTTAAAGTTAGACTTTGCATGAGAATGTATGTTAAACAACATTAACATCTGCCCTAATCTGACAGTAAAGATAAGTAAAGTCAGGAAACAAACAAACAAACAAAAATAAAATAAATGGTATAGATAAAATAAAATCACTTAAAACCTACCTTAACTGACAATGGTGTGACAGTTATAACATGTATTTTCCATGTGTGTACATTCAACAAATTGAAGTTAGGACAGCTGTTCAGGTGAAATCCTGGAAAGGGATAGTACCTTAGTTTTCCTTATTTTTAGTGGTTTATTACTGTAATATGTCAGCGCTTTAAGAACAGAACTCACTTATTCTTTCAGTCACTTGATGACAGTTTCCTCTGTTTTCCATGTACTAAACCTTATGATATTGAATATATTGTTTGGGTTTTCTGTAGTTACCGCTTTTCTTTTTGTCACATGGTCATTGCCAGTTGTTTGTCATTAAGCTTTTCATTATAGTTTGTTATTTTTCCTATATTTTCCTTTTCTGAGGTGGTTTTGCTTTTGAGTTTGGAAAAATGGCTGCTTGACCAATGAACTATTCTGCATGATTAAATTGCATCATATCTTTTTTCTTGCCCATGGAGGATCCTGCACTTAACCTGGCTTTTCTTCACCTCTCGGTCAAAAACTGCATCATTTCATAGTGAGAAGAGAACATTAAAACACACAATAATAATAATAATAATAATAAATGTTAATCAAAAAACTGCATGTGTCTTTCTGATTGTGCCAGTGTTGTGGTATTCAATTATGCAATTTTCATTGGCATATTAATCATCTTTTCAACAAACAAGCCGGCGTTAATTAAAGCAAACCATGGATAAAGACATGTTGCCGGATCATCATTCCGTTTATCACAGCGCACAGGCTGGCCGTTAAGTAAATTCTGGACTGTGAGATGAATTTCAATGTTGGCTTCATCTTTTTTTTGTTGGAGTTTGAATGCAACTCATCTAACAACAACAACAAACTTCAGGCTTCACAAGAGAAAGATGAATTTATTTGTAATTAATGGCAAAAGAAGAAAGATAAAGTTGTTGTATGTTTCTAATGGGAATTAGGATATTTGGAACCAAACCATTTTTGAGGATTTCTTCCCCATTCTACTGCTCCCCCTCTTACCCTTCTTCAAGTGTCAAAGCCCTGAGAAAAGGAATAAATGAACCCTCATCTACCTGTATAAATATGGGTTTCATTTTAGCCTTAGTAATTAGTAAACTGAGTGGCATTGAATATGCAATCTGTGCAAAGAGAGAAAATGAGACAATCTGCTTTAGTGATATATGCAAGAAAGAGGTGGGAGGGAAATGCACTTGTATCTTTGAAGTGAAAATAGCAAACAATTTTTTGACAAACAACAGTTGCATGATAAAATTTTCAGTCCCCCCTGCCCTTGGAGACGGTGGCTTCAGTGCTGCAAACATGTACAGTCAAGAACATTTTTTAACATATTTATGGGTTGTTAAAACAAACCCATAAATTTGTAGGACGTTCGAGTGTTTATAAGACCATGAACTTAGACAGAGAAGGACTTTATATATTATGCTGCTGTATTATTATTATATTATTATAGCTTAGTATTATTATGCTAAGAAATAGATATTTCTTAGATATTTCTTAGCATAATAATACCGGTTATTGTGCTTTTAAAGAGTTACTATACAGACTGTTGAGAGAGCAGATGAAGGTTCTTTTTTGGTTGTTGTTGTTTGTTAGTGCATTGTTTTATTTGAACGGAAATAAATTATAATGCTTCAGCAGTGCAAAGTACATGCTTCATCCAACAGAGACCACTGACAGTGGCATGGAGTGGCTTGTTGATTACTTGTTTTTTTGTTTCTATCCTGAACTCTAAGCTGTCTTTAACAATATTTATAAGAAATGTACTTCAGTGTAGATCCCTTCAAAAGCAGCTTTACAATGATACTGAATGAGTCCTGTTTTCACAGAAAAGCATATTTAGTATGTCTACTATGAAAAATATGTAGAAGCACTAGTGAGGTATATGGTCATGTGTCCAACCAGTTAAGAGGGTCTTGGACAGTAGCAGTTAAGTGTTCCCAGATATCCACAATAATCTGTCATTTTAACTACCTGGATCTTCCTGTGTTCTGATAATCAGATCTCTAAGCTGCTTTTTATTACTATCTACACATGAAACTTAATCAGGCTATGCATGCTAAGAAATATAGTGAATTTTTTTTTTTTTGAGAAGAAAGACTGTTATTTAGCTAAATAAGAATGCTTTTATGTAATTAGGTTTGCCTAAGGAAAAAAGAAAAAAAATGCAACTTGTTGGAAAAGTTAGGAAATTCATTTCAGTAGGTTTATGTTACAGACTGGCATGGTAACTTTCCTTATATGGGCGGAATATACTTTTAATTCTGTGCCATCTTCAGTGAGGGTGCATTTTCTTCTGTGAATAGTCATAATTCAATAAAATAAACAAGTTCCCTATGAGATCATGATTTTATTTTTTTATATTTTAAGTTTTTTTGTGGTATATTTGTTATGTACTGCAGAGGAAGCAGAGCTAGATTTTACTGAGTCAACTTACTTATGAGAGGCTGTCTGTGTGCAACATTATTTAATTCTGCAGAGCTAATTTAGCTTGCATAGTTCTGTAATACCCCAGTTAGATTACTGTAATTTAGCATATTTCAGGTTCATGTACCTCAACTACCTATATCCCATACGAAGAATATACAAAGTAGACATACATTAGAAAAGTAAAACACAGTTGTCACTTTGGTAGAAGAGCTTAAGAAAGACAGCCTTGGGTAAAGATTCTACCTTCTCTTATGTTGCTGCATGTGTTGCTGATGTAATTTATGAGCTCACATAGTCTGTCAAACTTGATCATCCTGCACATGCTTACTCTATTAGAACTGCTGATAACAGTTTGGGATCTTTAGAGATCTCTTGTTTGGACCAGTTTTGCTTCAGTGAAATCAGATCTGCAGTACAAGAACAGAGTTAAATACATGATGGCTATTTTAGAATTCTACTTTAAATATAGCTAATCATTTTTAACACCATAACTTCAGGCTGCTACAAAAAATAATACTGTATTTCAGAACAAAAGAATGTGTTGTAAAGTACTGTAATGATATTCAACATATAATTCATTTGATTTTATTCTACTGTGTTGTTCTTGTTTGGAAATGTATTTGAGTCAATTTAATTCTGTTTTACCGTATAAATCAATTAGATTATGTTAATGACTTTTAATAGTTCAATTTCATATGAAATACCTAAATATGGTCTATAGCTCAAAGAGGATATTGTCGAGGAATTGCAAAGTTTAGTAGGGTTAATATGGATGCTGGTTAAACTGGCTATATCATTACATTGTTTAATCGCAGGCTAGAAGTACATAATTTAAAACAAATTATTCTTTCTTACATGTGATAGTGGACCTTAAGTGCCTGATGGCATCTTATGGACACTTAAGTGTGAACTCAAGCCTTGCTCTTCACTCATCTTGACAATGACCCAGTGCTAAACATGGACCTGGATGTTGAAACTAGAAGTCAGGATGGTTGGATATGATGCTTACTGTATTGCATCACTCCCTTGCACAGTGCAAAAAATTAGCTACAGAAAATTCTGTGTCAGAGTCATCTGATGGCTGACGTAACCAGCATAGATCTTCGCCTTTCTTAGGTGTATGAGATATATGTATTAAGGCAAATTTATGTTTGCATTGCAGATCCCAATGGCTTTGAGAATATCTCATCAGAAGTTTTATGCTAGGTAATATGCTTATAAAACAGAAAGTGCAGAAGCATTTTGTATTTTCCAGAGCCATTAATCTGCAAAGTTCATTTTAGCATATGAGATATGTGAGCATTCTGAAAACTCATTCCCTTTGAAGAAATGGAATATGTTGTGAGAATGAAACAGGAAAATAATTTAAAGTGATGGTGGTGGTCAAAGGTCTATTTCATGGTAAAATTTGTAAAAATGTACACTGTATTGTTGGTTTGTTGGTTTGTTGATAGAGGCAACCAGACTAAAAAAGCTACTACCTTGCATTTATACCTATGCAGTATTGTTACATTTTATTATTTACCACACGGCTAATACTGCAGCTCCTACTTTTTTTTTTTTTTTTTTTTTTTTTTAGCAAGCATCTGAGTAGCAGCTAATCAGCAGTAATTAATAAGAAATGATTTCATACAGTTGTCACTTATTATCATTTAATGTCATTAATATCCATATCATTTATTATAACAGTAGTCTGTAGTAAGTCATACGCAGTTTGGAAAATCTGGTTTGTATCTGCAGTGCAGAGGTAATGTCAAGATGAAAATGTTTCTGGAAATGCCAGCAGTTACAGCTCTTAAAAGAAATTTCACAAAATGATGCTACATAATACATTTCATTACCAAGTAAAAAGTAATTTTTCCTTCATATTTGCTTTTTTAGTGTAGTGTGAATGTTTTGAATTCTTCTGATACAACAAGGTAACAAATTTCTCCTAAAGGTTTTATGAGTCTGCCAAAAGAATGGGACCACTGTAAATATCACTTAAACATGTCACTTTCTCGTAGTATTAATAAATAATAGGAATAATAAATAGGAAAATAAAGCACACACACACACCCTTATCTTTTCTGGTATGATTTAAGTTAGTTTATTATTTAAGTTAGTTTGTTATTTGAAAGTAGCAAGCAGTCAGTATTATCAATTGGTCACAGATCTGTAAATATATCAGTTCTCTGCAGATAATTATATTGCTTCTGTTCACTGAAAGTAATTTTGAGGTAAAAATATACTTTGTTCTCTTTTCCCCCACTCCCCTCACCTCTTGTAAATTTGTGAAAACAGTGAAACTAATATTAATAAAATGGCACAAAATATTACTGGATCACATCATAGTTGATGGTTCCTTTGCATTTCACAGTTGTATGCCTCTGAGAAGAGCAGCAGTTGCAAATCAGATTTGTTAATCTCACTGAGCTTGGATATTTTTGCCTTTTGGATCATTCATTCAAAAAAAAAATAAATCAGAGGAAGACAGTTGCTTATATTTTTTCATCATTGTTTCATCATATGGGGCAGCATCAGATATTACATGTGCAATTTTGCAGTATATATTTTGAAAGGTAAGTAGGAACAAGTGACATAAGAACTGGCATTATTTTTAACATATAAACTGAAATTCATTTATGTCATTGGGAAGGAGGGGTTTTGGTTGAAAGTGCTGAAGACAGATGAAATTAATCTTGAGATTTGGTGAGGAAAGAAATTTCATTTGCCTTTCCCTTCCCCAGACAGTCTCTTCACAGGATAAAATGTGCCTCCTACAGGAGCATTTCCGTGTGTAATTCTATCCACCTGTCCTGTCTGTAACCTTTGCAAACCTTGTTGAGATCTTCGAGTGGCACTATGGCATAGCTTTCATTTTCATAGCAATGAATGATGCTTGCTAATGAAAGGGTGAAAGGGGAAAGTCACAGAAATAGTCTTTAAAAAAAAAATTGTGTCTGAGTGTAGGACTAGGAGGGCCAGTAGTTGCCTTTGGATGTTGTGTGGAGTTGGAGGTGTTCTTATGGATATGCAAAACAGGCAGAAAAAGCATAAGGGATGAAACTTAATTAAGGTGAAACTCTGGTGGAGAAAGTGTTCTTGGGTGAGGTTCAGTGTCTTCTCCCTTCCTTTTTTCATACATTTACAAAGATTTTCTGAATCACCATTGATTTAGAGTCTGACAGTTAAAGCCTGAAGGACAATTTCATACTTCCTACAGTCCTGCCCTACATTCTTTTTGGATTAGTTCAGTAAAATTGCACTCTGCTTTCTGGGTTGTTTGTGTCTTATTCTTTGCATATTAGGATCAAATACTCAAGCCTGTTTTAAAATAATTTCAACTGGCAAATAAGAGATGCATGTACACCCTTTCTTTAGAGATTTGAGGGTAAATTAGTGCTATCTTGATCTAGTACTAGTCTGTGCTACTGTAATAATGGAACTAGAGAGCATATAGGTCTTAAGGTAAGAATATATAATGTAAGATGTCTTTAACAAGTGAAGCATAATTTGCCTGGCTTTTTTTGTAGTGCAGTTTTGGTATCTACAGACTGAAGATTTTCACCACATAAATAAACATTTTATATATTTTTCTAGTGTTCACAAAGAGAATTAAGAGGTAGATTTTATAAAGCACTCAGTAATTATGTGTTGATTTGTTACTTCACTTCTTTTGAAGAAGGATTTATACACATCCAGCTATGAGCATGTGATATCTTGCATCTGTCTGCTTTCTTCTTATTAAATAAATGTGTTTGATTACTGCGGGGCTTCCTAGAAAACCCTTACTTTGGCTTGTTTAAGGTCTAGTACTTGTCTTTACACCCAGAAGAATTACGGTATTTGTAGGATAGCACACAACAGCAGAACTACAAAAAGGGCACATCAGGAGCAATTCCACTAAGCACGGCGTACCTATGCAAATTACAACTTGATGAGAACAGTGGGGTTAAAACATGTAGAAAACGAGAGACAGCAATGACCACCTAACCCAAGGAGAACCAAGAGACCATCCTTTGTGTGCAGCTGTAGCCTGCCCAGGGTGACATGGGCTCCAAGGGAAGAGTGCCACCTGCTGAACCGCCTCTTCTTCTGGCCACCCATCGGGCTCTCTGTGCAGGTGCACAAGCAAACACATGGGGCACTTGGTCCCCCAGAGCAGCAGGACAGTGCAACTGCAGGGTGCAGCTCAGCGTGCTGCAGCAACACAGCACAGCGTCACAATGTTTGCCTTTGGTGCTGCTGAGCTAAGGTAAAGGTGTCAGGAGGTAGAAGCAAAAGCTGGTGCTGCTGCTCCCAGAGAGAGGCTCGTCTTCCTGAGGAAGGAAGGCCTCCAATTTGTAGAGGCTGAATCCCAGCTGATAAGAGGAGAGAGGCTTGTTTGCTGCTGGAGCACCAGTTTAACCATTAGCGGTGCAGACCTCTGAGCTCGTCTGTCACTTCCAGCAGGGAAATGTCTCACTGCATACAGCAGCAAAATCCCATCTGATAGCACAAGAGGCCCTTTTAGGTACTGCTAGAGCACCAGTCCAACCAGTAACACACAGTTCACTGAATCCCTAATTCCAGTTGGGAAGTTATCTGCTGTCTCTAGCAATGAAATCCTGACTGATAAGCGAAGAGGCTCATCTGCTGGTAGCAGAGCCTCCAGTTTATCAGTGTCCGACCAGCTCATAAATCAGACTAGTGTCTGTTTTTATTTTGTTTTATCAAAATTTATTTCTATCATTGTAACAGTTAATACTTTAATAAGAGAACTTAGCTGGGAACATTAGGAAGTTAGTTAGAGACATTTTGCAGGCGCTTTTTCCCTTGTCAGTGACAAGGTAAGGTAATCCTATACACAGGCTGCTATTGTGAGATGAGAAACTGGCCTCCTTCACTGCCAGAGACCAGATGCACCTCTCTCTATCCTAATCTGTAAACGACTTAAAGGAGCCTTATCTCGGGGCTCTTCTGCTTCATTTCATGCTTGATTTACTTTAATTTGTCTGATAGGGCACAAGGATTTGGAGACGGCCCATCTTTCTGCAGAAAATGTTCAGATTTTTTTTTCCTTGGCATTGTTGTGTTGGGGGTTTTGACTTTTTTTTTATGTGGAAGAAATCTTGCTCCAGTGCAGCAAGCTGCTTGAGTGTGTTTAGATTTAAGCTACCCCAGCAGAAAAGAGTTTGTGAAGTGGTATGATTGTGTGATGGGCCACATTTACATTGAAATCACATTATACGATATATCTGGACTCCTGAAGGGAGCAGTGCAGTGGAGCGCTTGTGCCCACAAGATACTTTGAAAGGGCTATATATAGTGGCAACAATTGATACGAGATTTTACAGGAGACTTTATAAATATGTAAATGGCTGTTATCTGATTGGGTTCTTTGGCTACACATCTGTACCTCAAAGGAAGTGGAGCTGTGAGAACTACCAGGAAAACAGTAGTTTGCATTCAAAGTGAGTCTGAGAAATAGAAATGTCTCACAGGTTGACAGCAGGTCAGGGTGGAGGTGCTTTGCATACTTTGGAGGTAAGCCTCTTTGATGTGAAAGCGATCTCTTACTTCCACCAGAAAGGTAGAATTACCACGAACAATTTTCATTTGTTTTATAACATGGCTTAGATCGGGAGCCATTGACCTTTAACATTCCTTGTTATTTCTTTAAATTGCTTATGTGATATGGCACTGGGGGGAATTGCCTTTACGTTTTTTGCATTTTAAAAAATGTACTTTCAGTGACCCATGGGAGAGAAAATAAAGTCTTTGGTACATTGATCCCTTGATTAGTTATTTCCTAAATGAAAATGGAAATACTATTAAAGCAGTAATAATGCTATGTCTTAATAGTTGAGGAGTCAATAAATGGCTCCCATGTGCTTCATTAAAGTTCTTAATGAAGCCATTTTTGATAGCTGAACTTTACGTTATCTCTGCCTTAGTCAGATACTTTTTAGGGGAAGGAGGAAGTAATTTGATGTAAAATGGTTTTCTTGTTCACTCTAGCAACTGTATTACTAAAATCCTGTGTATCATAATATCTGTTTTATAGGGTTATGCAAAACCCATCAATCCTAAGTATGGTTATTTGTAGCTGTATACAGAGATTATACTTTTGCCTGGCAACTTGTGTATTAATTTGTATATTTATGTTATGGTATAACCAAGCATTTAGAAAATTAAACATTTTTTCATCACCATGTTTCTTAGAACGTTCTAAGTATTTCTGTGTGGCTTCATTGCTGTGTCTTTCTCGGGCAGCCTCTTCTTCCCCTTACTGCAGCAGTTCCTGGTCATTTAATTTCTCCCTCCTTCTCCTCCTTGTGGTGGATTACCAGCCCTGACTGAACCCTTTATGTTTTGACAGGAAGGATTTAGAGTCTCTGAGATGAACACACCATTCAGTGATGAGCTAAAAAAGGGTGTGAAAAGATCGTGGCCTCTTCTTTTGCCTTTCATGAACTCTTCCACAACCAGTATAGTTGATGCCATCTATGTTCCTTTACACAATATGTATGAAGAAGGAAATCTAAATAAGGTCTTTCACTTCTTCCTAAGTGGAAGTTGTTTCCCTGGATTGCTACAGCAATACTGTATTTATATATTATTTTTTTACCTTATCTAAGTCTTATAACACTTACTTATTATACAAGGAGAGAAATAATAAACACATTAGGGATATACATTTGGCATTATACAAAGCTAATAAAAATGTCCTCTTCAGTTTTGGAAAGGGATGGCATAAAAAGAGATGGTTTGGGAGTAATAAAAGCATAATATCAAAAATGAAGATACTGAGTTATTTTCTTTGTGATGCTGGCCAGTTCCCCAATGTCTGAAACTTGGCCTTGATTTTCAGATGCCCTAATCTGGGTATATTGGACCCAGGTTTTCTACAGGTAATGGGCTTTCTTCATGACATAGAAGCATGTTGAAAGTCAAGCCCAGCCCAAGCTACCTAAATCCGAGAAACTGTCAAGTAGGTTTGTGTATGATTTTTTTTTTAACTTTGAGAGAAGGATAATATTGATATCTTAAATAGGAAGATGTGATGCTTTATTCACTTTTATGTTTCCAGCACTGTACAATCTTCTTGTAGAAAACACAGTTAATATATGCATTATTAGAACTGTAAATACAGAATTTAATACAGCATGTATACTTCCTAGTCGACTGTTAGATCAGTATCTAAGTGTCCTATTAAAGGTAGTGTACTGAAATGAATATATGTAAATTTATCTTTTAACAGTTGAATTTTAGTGGATGCATGATTTTAGATAACATTTACTTTGTCTGAACATATTTACAGTACTATAAAAGATGATTATTTTCATTTTAATTTATAAAAACATATTTCTATCCACCTAATAATAACTGAGAAATAATTGAATAGAAATAATAAATAGAAATAAATAAACATTGAAAAAACAGATCAGAAAAACTCGAATATCAAGAAGATGAAATTAACTTAAAAAAAAAAAAAACAAAAAACAAAAAACAACAACAACAACAACAAAAAAAAAACAAACACCATATTTCCACAGAGAACTGTTTTTCCCCCCTTTTTATCTTTTTCATAAAATAGACCATGTTGGAAATTTATAATAACCTAATATATATATAAATGGTCATTAAAGTGTTTTTGAATTTTTGTATTAATGATGCTTTATGGTGCTTCCAATATAACCTCAATCTCTAAACAAATTGAGTCTGGAAGACAAGGCCAAAGGAGCTGGATATGCCTAGTCCTCCCTGAAGCAGATACCCCACATAGTGTTGTTGCATAAAACCATCCAGACAGGAGGAAGAGTTACTGACACCGTTTTAGGGAGGGGGAAGTGAATGGTTCCCAAAGGTTCCCAAAGGTATCTTATTAAATCTTGATATGTTGTAGATTACATAAAAGAAAAGGGGATACTGCTTCTGTAGTTATATTTTTTTTTAGAATATTCTTCAAAAACAATTTTAAACACTGTTTTTGCAATGCTAATACTGAATATACTCTTTCTTTTTCTGAATAATGTTTCAGGCTCTGATGCATTCTTAGTTGAAGTCAATGGGATGACATCTGATCAGTTGGCTTAGTTCAGTAGGTTTTATTAACAGGTAAGTATTCATAGAAATATTTTGGAAAATCATCAAGAAAGAAGGAGAGATTTAGCTAACATGGAAAATATTTAAAAATACATAAATGGTGAATTAAAATTCTCATCAGATGAAACTAGCTTCCAATATAAAATATTTTTCATGGCTTTTTCTTTGAATCCCAGCTTCTGTCTTTACTGATATTTATGGTTTCACTAAAACGTTCAGGTAGAGAAATACCTGCCTTCATAAATCATTTGCAGATAATACCGGTTCAGACGCTCTCTGTCCAAATTGATAATGGATATCTGATTCAAAAGAAATGTCTTGTTTCTCAAAGTTCTATGGAGGATGCTGGAGGATGGGAAAGCCAAAATAAAACCATCAACCAGACAACAAAAACACACCTTTTTTTTATTTCAGAATTGTTATTACCTGTTTTGCTAGTTGCAGAAGTTGGCAACGGAGGGAACCACATAATGCTTCTCTGATTTGTGTTCTTTTCAGTTCAGTCTGTTTTCAAAAAGTTGTATCTAGAGTCCGTATCGAGAGACTTGCCAAACTGAGAAATATAAATGCATTATAATAATTAAAAAAATTTAAAAGTCTTCTGATTTAGAGCAGCATGGAGTTCACCCACTTCGTTGTTCTGCTGCTGTTAGAGATGGAAAATGCACTTGGTTTCTCTTTCACATTTTTTTAATGTGCATTTTTTTTAGGGCAACTTATTACATTGCTTATAATTGGGTTGGAGGGGTGTTTGTTTTTCTTTGGTGTATTTACTCTTGGTAGCATCTCTGCTTTTGGACTTTTTGTACATATATTCTGTCAATCGATGGATGTAAGACTGGTAATGACATAATTTCAATTACTTAATTATCATTGAAGATATTGAGCTTTGAGTAGCTTTTACCTTAGCATATTGGCATATGTGTTTTGGAATAGGTTTTGGCTGAATTTGAGCTTTGTAGGTTTGTTTGTTTGCTTATTAATTATCTGCCATTAAATTAGTTTCTAGTGTGGCATCTATCACTGTAGGAGAAGCAATGGTCAAAAAGATTAGTGGCATCTTTTGGAGAATGGGAGAAGGAAGGCTGCTGGGAAGGGGGAGTTGAAGCGTTGCTTCAACTGTGCGTCAAGTGCAGATTGGCCCCTGCAGACAACAGCTACATGGTACACCGTGTAACACCAAGGTTACATAAACTCCATCACATGTGGTAACTGGAGTGAGAGGATCTCTCAAGTACTGGCAAACCCTGAAATCAGAGAATACTGTTGGGATTTCTGTCATTTTTTTCAAGAAGATAATCACCTTTTCCCTACCATTTCTAGCCCTAGCTATGCAGTTCCATGTAGCAGTACATTTAATAGAAACTAAATCTGTACCAGGCTGCAACAGATTTTTAGTACAGCTGAGGACAGGTCTAGGATCTGGTCTGTTGCCTTTAAAATCCTTCCTGGTATTTATGACTTCACTGTGCATTCTGTATGTTAAAATTAGAGTTTAACTTCAGTTACTATTTAGATACAGCACTTGCGTATTCTACTTAATTTGTCCTCTGGAGGCCCACACCTTCATAGTTTTACACATTTCTCATGCATAACAAATTGAAAGTACATGTGTTGATTTGCTGGAAATGAGTCGTGCACTAAAGTCATGCAGATTCCTTTGTATTCTCGTAACCACAAAGCTAGTATGAACGGAGATGAAAAAGTAGGTGGAGCTGGCCTTGAAAGAGGTATTCTAAACCTAAACAAGCTGTATGAAATACTATTGTCACAAAGGAAAATTAGAAAATACAAATAAAACAACTTCATGCTTCAGAAGTATTTCTATTGCAGGTAAATTTTGCCATATAGGCTAAAGCATTCTTAATTGCCAAAGTCTCCAATTGAAGATACTCTGAAAAAATTTCAGAAATTCCTTTGTGTCTTAGGTGCCTGTGTCTCAATTTGTCCTTATCACAGACAGATTTATACATTTTTTTCTTTGGTTTGTATTTAGGGGTTGACTCACAGATATTGGACACTCAATTTTGTAGAAAGGAATATTCCTGAGCATAATCTTAAGATGATGTAAATCAAAACACCCTTAATATACCTTGGTTTTGATCTGTCTGTAAGTCTGATTTTTACCAGCTGATGATTTAATTCTATACTCACAAAAATAGTGGTTAAGGATAGACTTGTTGAACTACAAAGCAGTGGTGTCTGGATGAACAGGACATGACACCATTCAAAGAGAACAATCATATTCTACAGTCTTGAATATTAAAAGGCAATAACAAGATAAATAGTTCTGTGTGTTTCCAGGCAGCATTTTATTCCATTTTATGTCTGAGTAATTCCTTTCACCTCACTGGACTTCTGATTTGTATGAGTGAAAATAAGAAGGCCAGTTGTGTCACTGGTGAAAGTACAGCATTCTGAGTTAGAGAAAAGCTCAATTTATTCCCATCTTTTTGCTATTGTATAATTTAAGCATATTCTCTTACTTCATAAAGTCATCCACATTTCTCAGATTGTGTGCACAGCATAGGAAAAGTTACATTTTTCAAGGAATAAATTTATAATTGTTTTAATGATGGCTGAGGGCTCTTACCATTTGGCTAGATCAATACATACCAATTGGAAGTAGATTTATGAATTAATGTCTCATTTCCTGTATGAAAGGAGGAAAGGTAATTAGTTTCATGACAGTCTTGCCAACCTATTTCCATTTCAGGTGGTGTCTTCCAGATTTTTAGGTCTCATTCTTTGCCTCAATGTTTGTTTGTTTTTCATAGGAGAAATAGTTTCACCAAGTAATTTTAGAAACTTTCTAAAATTATAGGGTACTATCTTGTTCAACTATCTTTGCAATTATGATACGGAAATATTGCATCAGCAACTTTCTAAACATAGTATGCAGTGGTGACACGAGTTAATTGAACAGTTAGGAGATAATGCAGTATCATTGACACGATTTACTATGTAATTACCATTGTTTCCAGTGGAGTTATCATGTCGCTACCACCTAATATCATATGTTATTTTGTGATAACTGTGAAATTAACTTATCATCCTGTTTTGAGAGACCGTATTGGTCTTAGGCCAACCACTCTCCAGCAAAGTTAAATATAACAGCTCGGTGATAGACTGACCTGCCCACTAGCTTTGGAGTGTGGCAATTAAATCATAGGTCTTATATTAAAGCTCTGAAAGAATATGTTGCTAAATTCATTTATTTCAGAGTCCTGAGTGGCTTAACTTCTTAAATAAGCTCTCTTACTGCAAGCATCTATCTATCTGAATGAATCTCACAGTGTATCTACAACAAGAGAAGAAATATTATGTAATTCATCAAGCATTTGAAATGTCTTACAAATAGAATATATATATATATATATTCTATGTATGTATTCTATGTATGTATTCTATGTATTCTATATATTCTATGTATGCAATGAGGAACAATAATGTTTATATAGTAATAGCATGCATTTCCATACAGGTTCTTCTTGAGTTCAGCTTATTATTTAATTTCTTAAGCTTTACAATATAGCTATGATCTAAGCTTTTGCATCCATTAATCGGTCCATAAGTAACTGGAATTTCATCTAAGTGAAAACAACAGAAATACCAGCAAAAAGTTGGAGACCCTTGATTGTTAATTACTTTTAATTTAAGTAAAAAGGAATAAGAAATAAGAAAATAGAAATGTGTACTGTTTTATTTTACACTGGTGTTTTTTATGTATGTAGTTGATTGTGAATATCTATCTCCAGATGAAAACTTTGAATACTAATTCTCAATCTATAGCTTTCTGTCTCACTGTCTACTTGTGCAAACGAAACTTAAAATGACAATTAGTTCAAGTTCTGTTACCTCCTGCAGTAATTTGATAAGAACTACATAAGCATATATCTTCTGTTCCTGCATCTAAAAATTATCTTGAAGCAGTTACTTCTATTATAATTAGGCTCATCTCTTGAATTTTTCTTTATTTTTTATTTTTTTAGAAATAAATATGGTATGTTTTCAATGTAAACAAACAATTTTAATTTAATTTTCTTATTAGTGTTCTTGTTCACATAGCATGTCTTTTTCATCACTGATTCAGTAAATGCGTTACTGTTACCAGTCAAGAAAAAACATTATAGCTGTTAAACACATCACACCTAGGAGTAGCAAAATAACCTGAGGGATCCAGTAAATATGTCTGTCATTTCTGGAAACAAATTTTTCTTTTATTTTTATGAAATAATTTAAGCTCATGACTGAATCTAATTTACCACAGGACAAATAAACTAAGTGATAACAAGAGGGTCTCTAGATATTGCACCCTATTATCTTCCAGTAACTGAGGCTCATGTCCAGTCTAATTTTACTAGAACAGACAGTGACTAGTTAGCATCAGACGTTGACTACACATATTTTCTATGTTATTAAACATAAATTAAAAGGGTATGTTTCATGTTAGCTATTTACATTGTGAGCTTGGTATACATACATGGAAGCGGTATGGAGTTTTGTGTGTGTCTATAAATGTGCCAGTACTTGAAGTCCTCAACACTGACTGCTTTCTAGTACGCCTTTGCTAGCACACAATTACATACTCGAGTACAGGTTTGCTGAATGAGCTTTGCACAGTAAACCAACCATGCTGTCATGTTGGAGATTAATGTCAAAACAAAAACAAGAAAACAGAGTGCAAAGAATACGTAGGCAAGCGTACTGGGTGTCAGGAAGAGTCAGTAGTGTTTGCTAACTAGTAAGAAAAAAATATTTTAGCAGTTTTGTGCTAACATGCTAACCTTTACTTTCTGGGTATATGAGGTAAGAGAAAGCTTTAGCAGACTGTAGTGCCTTTCTTTCTGAGTGCAGGATTTTCTCTCCACATCAGTTTTAGATGGTATCTGTGATCAAAGGGATGTACGCTGTTCATATGCTTCCTCTGTACTTCAGAACTGGGGGTGACCTGGAGGGTGCACAAGTGCCCTTGTGTGGTTGCCTGGAAACTTTGGCCCACACAAGTGTCAACTTTCTTTCATGGTTATAAAGGAAGACGGAGCCTCACAGAGAGCTTTAGTCTTAGAGAAAAAAAGGTCCTTGTGTGTTTTAAAACAAGTGTCTCACCAGGAGATAATGGTAGAGCAGTGGGTTATAAATGATGTATTTTGTTCACTTCGCCTTGATAATGGCACAAGGGAAAAAAAGTTCATCGCTCTCTTATCAAAATACTGTGACATTTCTCCTTCAACTGTAAAATTTCCTATCACATTCCTCTGCTGCAACAGCAACTAAATTTACTCGATTGTAGAGACTACATAATCTCTCATCAAAAGGTGTCTTTTTTATTCTTTCTTTTCTCCCTACTTATACTTCAGGAGAAGAACCAAGGTTGCTAAAATCACTGTTTTTCCAGTGAAATAAATTTTATTTTAAGGTGTTTATATATTAACTGGTAACTGTTAATATACTGTGCCATGCAGACTCGTACTCTCTTGGCCAAAGGCAGTTTGCCATTTTCATGCTTTTTTACACTGGCCACATTCATTGCTGATGATGTATTTTTAATTAAGAAAATCATAAATGAAGGAATCTACTAATGGTTAAAGGCCAAAAGCATTGAAAAACAGTTGAGCTTCTCTGGAGTGATAACTTATTTTCAGTAAGTACAGAGTCATGTTTAATACAACGGGTGACTTTTTTGTTCCTGTGACTAAATATCTTTTTGTAACATTTCCAGCTTATGAAAATGCAGATCTGTGTGTTCTCAGGGAAACATGCTCATTTAAGATTTTGTTTGCCATCTGCCCAAAGTGTGGTTCTCAAAACACGTGTCTCCACAGTTTGTACACTTGCAGTTCTCTGATGCGAATGTCTGTGCGAATGCAGTCATGCTGTTTGGGGACTGTTTCCGTCATGCCTCTTCAAAGCCAGCTGAAGTAACTGGAAAGTGACACCACTGGGTTTGGGATAAGTTATACCTTTGTTTGATACAGACTATCAATATGTTTACATGTAGTAGGCTATATTTTGTCTGTGCAAGTTGGTGGGAAACAAAGGTACAACTACTATAAAACCATGGAAAAATATTGCCACATGGGACTGTAATGGTGAACATCATAAAATAAAGCATTTAAATCCAAAGTATATATTCATTTGTATTTTCAGAGTTACTACTAGAATTATACTAAGGGTACTGAAAATTCAGTAAAGAAATTTGCCACTTTGTACACTAGATTCCCACAGTGAAAGTTCAACCATGCAACTTCTACTCACATCACTAGTTTCTAATATTGATGTGTGAAAGATTGAAGTATAAAGTAACTAAAATGTTAGCAACAACAACAACAAAGAGTATTGCTAAAATGCAGAGTTAAATCTCAAGATAGGAACACATCAGAGGGAAAATAACAGCTTACTGAGCATGTGGAGGGTAGCTTACAGTCCAGACTGCAGGCACAAAAATATTTTGTTTCTTCCAACAGAGCAAACATTGAAGAACCGTTATAATGCTAATATAATGATTGACTCCTTACAATGGATCCTGCTCAGAATTATAATGTTCTCAGAATTAATCTCCAAAGACATCTAGAGGATATGTGACATTCCCTGCAGGACTTGGAGCTGTGTACTTCAATAATAGTCTTACATAATAAGTTTAAAAAAAAAAAAAAAGCACAACATTAATTATGTGAAACTACCCCAATACCAAATGACAGTGTGGATAAAATCCATATATATGTATGAATGTGTTCTGTGCCTGGCATGTAAATGTTCCATTTCAACCAACTGTGACTTATTTATATTTTAGAGAAGAGTATTCTACTGACTGGATTATCCTTTGGGAGAAATTAAAAGCAGAGTAATACAGGGATAACAATGTTTTATGATATATATGACAGCTGGGGTTGAAACTGAGGATAAGTGAAGTTCATTTGATGTTCCATACTTCTCTTTTGTAGTTACACAGCTATTGGAAATACATTGTCCTTAATCATAGTCTTTTGACATACAAGCTTATGGATGGACTGTTTGTGAAGTGCATAACATTGTTTTCATGTTTTTCAAGACAAGGCAAGAACCATCTGTTGCATCTGAAAACCTGAAAAGGATATTTTTATGCAAACCACTTCTTTTTATTAACAGTACAACTTAGGAAAAGGTCTTACATTGAAATTACTTTTACATTTTTATTAGTTGAAACTGTAAGATTACATTGTATTTGACTTTTGAGTAGGAATGTGGTTGGAGGTGATTGGTATACCCAAGACATCTTCTGTTGCTTTGCACAGAGTTTTTATTTTTCTGCACTAGCAGCAGTGGTGCAGTGCATTTGACTATTAATCAATAAATGTATGCTTTAAGTATTCATCTACAAATGTATGCTGAGATCAGCTGGGAATTTTGTACTCACAGCATCGTGCTATGTTGAAGTAAAATTAGCAATGAGGAAAAGATATCCATTTGCTTGGCAGTGTGAGCTGTAGGAAGCGCATTGCTCCAATCTTTTGAAGACTACAGAGTTTCCTAATTTTTCACAGAATCATAAAATGCCTTGGTCTGGAAAGGTCACCTAAAGATCACCTCGTTCCACCTTCCATGCCATGTGCAGGGATGCCAACTGGCCCAGAGCCTTATCCAACCTGGCCTTGAACACCTTGAGGGATGGTGCATCAACATCTTCTCTGGGCAACTTGTGCCTCACCACCTTATGAGTGAAGAATTTCCTCCTAATATCTAATCTAAATTTCCCCTCTTTTAGTTTAAAAACATTCTTCATTAGTTTTAATCCACTCTCCCCATCTGGGAGGATTCAACACGAAGTGGTAAGTTAAGGGTAGAATTTGCTTTCCGACTTGAATCTGCCTATTTTTGTTTGTCATTGCAGCAGTTGAAATTGTAGATGATCCCAAGAATATAAAAAATGTGAGATGATAGATGTGCATTGAAAATGAAACCTTTGCTTCTGGAACCTCACTTCCTACATAACCTCTTTATAAAACACATTTCCTGGTTTTCATAGCAAGGTGCAGAATAGCATTTTTTTTTTTTCTTTCCCCTATCTTTTGTTTTAGGGACTTATTTTTTCAATAGTTTGTAAAAGCACATAATGGCTACAGACTATGCTGGGGACACTTCTATGGTGAAGAGATGAAAGGAAGGAAGATAACAAATCTTGCCAGGCAAGAATACATTTTATTTTTCTGACAGGGCAATGAAATTTGTGAGTGAATATTACAAAATAAAGATTATTTAGATTTGGATCTAGAATATTAAGATTTTAATACAATTTCAATCAAGCGTTATACTTTGAAAGGGTTATATTTTGAAAATATTAATGTTGAAAGGAAGAAGTGCATTTTTTAAGGATTTTGGGTTGAGTAAGGCAAAGTCAAGATATTTGTTCCTACTTGAGCAGCATACCATTTTATTAGAATTTTTAGACCTATTTGCTGTCAAGAGGCCATGATCACTGAATTGCATTTTCCTCACGTATTTCTGTGTCATATGCTAGAGCAACAGAGGATATTTAAAAAAAAAAAAAAAAAAGGGAAAAGAAAAAAAAAAGAAAAGTAACAAAAACTAAGGGAGCTTAAAAAAATAATTTCTGAAGGATACACCATATGCTGATCAAATACTGAGTGTACTTACCTTATCTTTAATTATTGTCAAGAACAAGACTCTTCAGTTCTTGATCCCTGACAAAAAAAACTTAGTGGCCCACCAGAAGTGTGCACAATTACCTTTGCCTCAGAAAAAGTTCACTTTAAAAAGTAGCTAATAAATAAAACCTGCCTTCAGTCCCATGTATGGGACTAACTGTTCTTTAGAGTAGGACTGTATGTAGTTATGGAGACCTCTTCTATGGTATAAAATAGTTCTGGGCACAAAGGAAAGAAGGAAATTTGTTAAACTAGAACCAGAGAAGGAGGGAGCCTCAGAAATAGTATGCAAAGAAAGTAATAGAGGAGTAGAGCCGTACCATTTGGATTTGCAGCTAAGTGAAGCAGGTATCTGGAGCATGGGGACCTTGTGAGACTGGGAGACCAGAATGCAGGGGACCTTCAGTGCTGCGGAAGACATGCTAAGGGGGCAGGTAATGGTAGTTCAGTTTTATGATCTGTGCTGCTATTGGACCTATGGTGCTGTACATGTAACGCTGAACTTTAGGATTCTCTGATACTGTCTTTGTAAAAAACAAGAGAAAGGTCTAAGAAGAAAACCAGAAGACCCTTATAAAAAATGAATGTTGCTCTATATAGTTGGAATGAGTTTTTCATTGCATTGTGTAAATAAAAGTTTTATATTTGTGAAAATAAGGTGGTTTGACACTAAGAGGAGTGTTTGAAATAAAACATACAGCATCAAATAAGGTAAAAAGAGGAGTTCTTTAAAGGAAATGGATACACACACAGCTGTTACTCCTATGTTGCCTCTACATGTACCCTTGAGCATGTGGACGCGCTCACAAGGAAAAAGAAGGGAAAAAGTACTGGGGTCCCCAGGAAGATTTCTTTTTTTTTTTTTTCCTCCTACACTTTCTTACATTTATTTGTAATACATAGTTATGTAGCTAGTGCATGTTTAAATAACCCATATATTCCTTTTCTTAACCTTCCCCCCACACCCTTCTGGCTCACCTTCTCCCAATTATTTTCCCAGCAGATAATCTGATTTACAACATAATTATGTTCACTAATTAATAATGTGCAGCTCAGGAGAAAGAAAATCATTTAGTATGGAAAAATTATGATGTAGAAATAAGGGTTCAGATATGTGAACATGCTATGGTGGAATAGCAAGTTCCATACATTGTTTAACTGTTGGTAACTGTCCATTAGTGCACTTCAGATCATAAATTCAGAGTGATTTGACTCAGTCTTTTGAGCAGCATTCATTTAACCAGCCTCTGTTTTCCCTTCTACAAGCTACAAGCCTTGAATGCAGCACTCTTCTGCATTTAGGGCCTTTAGCAACTAGACTTAAAGCCTCAAAAATGTCATAATGCACAAGAGGTCAGCAGGATGGGGGAGCAACATTTCTCCGTTGGGAAGCAAAGGCCAACATGGCAGCTTAAACCCTAGAGACCTCGGGCAGAACCCTAGAAAGAGGTCTATTATTAGCAACTGCTCTTGCTGGGTGAGTTGTGTCAATGACCTCCTGAATGGTCTTGTCTTGGTGTAGTCACTATGACTGTAAACATACGTCAAAGGAGAGAAGCAAGTAGTATAAAAACCGTAATGACTGGAATTTGTTGTAATTTCTTCTTTTAAAATATTTCCACATGTTGAATGCTGCTTTCTTGTACAATAAAGTGAATCAGAGCAAATACATTATTGATTATGTTATTGTAAATCATTTGCAGGTGAGAGATATTTTTATTATTATTTGCTCAGAGTCCAACACTCATGAGGTAAAAAGGCCAAATTGGAATTTCACTTGATGGAGTCCTGCACATCAGATACCCTTCTATCTGGGGCTGCCAGTAGTGCAGCAGATATGCCCAAATGGTATTAGGTAGAAAACTGACAGCAGCCTGCATTTCTGGAACCGGACAACATGAATCAGGTAATCATTTGCATATATGTATATGTACAATGTCACATTCTGGTGTTGAATGCAGATGACGTGGCTTTTGTATTTATGGAAATTGATTTTTTTTTCCCCTTATTCTATTTCACAGACCTAGTGCAAGGGAACAGTCAAGCATTCATAAACAGGCATTGAAGATTTTCAGGTAAGTGTTGTCAAATGCATGAATCATAAGACTGTAAATGTAACAGGGGCATTTTGGATGTTTATGTTGTCTCTAGAATTCGTATTGTCTTAGCATTGTTCTCCATTATAAATATAGATATATATTTTTTTTCATTCTCATTTGAACTTCTGCAAACATTTGAAGAGTGTCTCCCATAAAAACAGAAACCAAAGGAAAAAAAAAATGAAACAAGGGGACAAGGACAACTGTGAAGAGTTATCCTCAACTTATTCATTGTACATGTTTTTGTATCATTAAAATGACTATGATACAGCAACTAGCAGATTATGACTTCTCTTAGCTTCAAGCAGATAGTGCCAAGAAACTGAACAGAGACATGATACACTGAGTCTAATTTATCATTCTGGTTTTCTGCTTATGAAGCCTGAAACAGTGAAGTGTGCAGGTTGAAATACTGATCAAATTCACTGTTTCTAGAGGGTGGCTTTCAGGTTTAGTGGAATAGAGTGAGAATGAAAAAGCTGTTAAATTGTCAGTGGCTGTTAAGCTGTTGGCATTCCAAACTACTGGATAAAAATATAGAAAACAAACAAACAAACAAAAACAATATCAAACACATCTTTTTTGTGCATAAAACACAAACTTTCTTTCAGAAAGTTTTGGTAAAAAAAAATCAGTGATCTGAAAATCAAAATATAGTCTTTTAAATTTTATATTTTCAATATATGCTCACTTCCAAAACAAATCTTTCAGTTGAAATAGAACTTTAAACAGGGCCATTATATTCTCCACCTCTTCCATCCCACTGTGGTTCTCATTGTAAGGGCTGAAATGTTCTGATGTAGTGAATGGTATGTATGTATTAGAAATAACCACTGATTTCCTCTGTTCATTTTTTGTTTTTCAGAGCCCACAATTTGTCATCCTGAAATATTCCAGAGAAAATTACTACAGAATTTCGCATTCTTCATGGCTTTCTTTTTTTAAAAAAGAACAGTAACTCTTAGAATTTACTTCTGCATATTCAAAAATGCTTTTGAAAATGTTTGTGCAAAGAGGGAATTAGCTGCAGAGATTAATTCCAGACACCTCAGTTTTAACGGAAATCGAAAAATGATTGAGAGAAGGTTAAGTGGTAATGGGGTGAACATTCCTGAGAAACACTGCAAAATTACGCTGAACCATCTCGTTGAACATGCAGGGCCTAATCTGAAACCTGCTGAGGTCAATTAAAATCTTGATATTAATTTTCTCAGGTTTCAGATTAACCTCATCTTTATTTTGTAGAATTATATTATGATGGATTTTTTTTTTATTATTATTTTTTTTATCCTCAGTCCTCAGGCTTACATGCTTCTGTCTTCACATTTCTTGTAAGTCTCCCAATAATGCTAGTTTTAATTTGGTGTTCAAGGTCTGTTCCTCTGTGAGAAATACATTTATAATGCAAATAGAAGCTGGAAAATAGTTATATGAATGTGGCATTTTTATATCCAAAATGTTCTTTCCAAAATGCCAAGTATTGTCTGATGGAAATATTTAATAATTTGACTCTAAATTATTTAAATAAACTTCCTTTATTAAATGAAATTGCAAAAGTGTTTGGTGTGATAGTCTGTAATCATTTACTTGAATTATCCATTCTTGTGGACCTTTTTCCATTGTTTCAACTTCTATTTTCTCTAATCTTTAAAAACTCTGCATCTGTATTTTGGGTGCCAGACTATTTTAAGCTGTGTGTATAAGAAAATACTAATTAGTCTAATGATGTGGCCCATCATTACAATGGGTTATTTGTGCTATGTACAGATGCAGGGTTAAGACTGACTGACTACTAATATCATGACTATGACTACATTCCAACAACGGTGCAACTGTATCTGTACAGCTGCATGTTCCCCCCCAAAATTATGAATCTCAGATGCTGTGTTTCCCTACAAATCCACAAAGTAATGAAATATAGCATACATGGGATAAGTATTTTTTTGTTGTTGTTGTTGTTTGTTTGTTTTCATTTTTTTCCATACTATATCTGGCAAGATTGTTCTGAATTGAACGAATAAATTAAGACTGGTTTTAGCCCTCAAATTTCATGTACTTAGATGTCTGTAGATGATGGAGATATTTTTTCAGGAAGCAGGATTTTCACTATGCCATCTCCCAGCTGATGACATCCATATCCTTTAGACACTAAAAGGAAAATCACAACAAAGCAATCACTCTTTTTCAAGCACTGTCTATAGAGGTTAATATCAATGTGTAAGGAAAATGTGTGGCAAAAGCACAGTTGTGGTATATTATTGCTAAACTTGGAGTAAAAAAAGGTATATGAACAATGCCAAAAACTAAAGGGAAAACTTTATATTACTGTCTCTAGCTAGCAGTTGGCCCTTAAAGTACGACTGGCCACCTGTCCCTGGGGCTAATTTGGGCAATTTAGAATAGCAAATTTGAAATGTTTGGAATAATCGCACTAAGAATTGTTTGCTACTAGTATTTCAATATTTTTCTATACAATAATCATCTATTTAATCAGATTGCAGAGGAAAACATTGCCTGCCTGTCTACCTGTGTCCAGAGGAGTTTTTGTAACCCATTCTTATATGGTTCTTGTTCATCGTTCAGATTGTCATGTTATTTTGTAACCATGGAGAACAGGGAGGGATGCCTGTTGGTTGAATTTAGATTTCTCCGGCTGAGTGCAAACCAATTTTTGAGAAAAATGAGAAAACATTTCTTAATGTAAATTGTACTGTCACTCCCTTATATCATCAGTGCAAAATGGATTTCTTTCCAGATCATCTGAACTGTATAATTAGCATATTGTTAAAGCATAGGTTTGAAAGTGCAAAATTGTATACATTTTTAGTGACTAAAGATAAATGCAATTACATCAAAGCAACTGATTTATATGATGGGTTGGTCAAACAATAAAACTGAAAAAATGTGCGTAGAACTGTGTCATTTTCTAACAACCTTACCACCACTTTCTCTTAAAATTATTCTTCAAACTCTTTTTTTTTTTTTTTTTTTTTTTTTTTTTTTTAATCTTACCTGTGTTTTGAAAAGGAGTGGTTGAAGGGAAATGTGAATAGAGATTGGTCCCTGAATGGCATGGCCCTTCCAAATAGGGTGAGTCATTTTTGGGAGAGGGCAGCATTTTGAATCAGTTGTCAATTCCATACATAATGCATCTCATTTTGGTGCTGTGCTCCCTTTTAACTTTTCAAATAAACTCTGAAGCATTATTTTCTCATTCATGTTCTCCTACTGTTTGGGTTTACAAAGATAAGGGCTAATTTGATGTAAATCATCTGGCAATCACAATTTGCTTTCCATTGCTATTTTCTTAATGGTTTGTATGCTTTAGATTTCAGAATTATCCATATGCTATGTTGCTCAATAACATTTTAAAGAAACAATATGGTTGCTGTTTTTAATTCATTTATCTTGCCTGTGTACTTAGAGTATGTATAAAATGTAACTTCTCCATCATGTCACCAAAAGTTATTGCACTCTTGAGTTCATGAATTCAAGAAACATGACATAATAGACTAGCAAATATGGCCTTGTGTCTTCTGATGATGATCCAAATCCATCCACTTATCTTGATCTGCCTATATTGTTAACAACATGGGGTGTCACACAACAAATTTTTCATTTTAACTGTTCTTTATGTACAGTGCAGCGTGGAATTTACTTTTTATTGCCTTTCAGAGGGAAGTATCATACCTCTCGGTGAAATAATGGTTTTGTCAGACACTGGTATCTTTATTGTGTAGCGCTTTTAAATTCTACACTATTTATACCAAGCTCTCTTGACTTAGGACAGGTGAGATGTGATACCTCCATTTCTCCATGAGAAAACTTAAAGCTTTATGGATACAGAAGTGTATTTCTGATAGATAGTTGTAAGTTCTGTGATACAAGTTACATAGAGAATTGCTTTATTTTTACAAGTGCTCTATGAATGTGCAAAATGTGAACAGCTACTAGGAATGACTGGTGAACCTAAAGCTTGTATTCACAATCTTAATATTGATTTGTGTGCTTCTTCCTACCATAATTACACTAGTTACAAAGTGTAGACATTGATTTGCTGTTAGAGGTTGTATTACATTTGTTCATGACAAGAAGCAACAGCAGTAATTTTATTGCATGCACTTCTGATGGTTCTGTTGTCAGGAAGTGTCTAAATGGATGACTGTGAAAAAAGTCAAAGAATGATGCGTGATTGTAAAACTCACAGGATCAGAGGAGAATCTATACTAGGAAATGAAGAGGTGATGTATTTGTCCTGGAATGACACTGAAGAGTGTGCTGCCACTCAAATTATCTAAATATTTGTAGCAAGATGGCAATAGATTAGGAAAGGAGATCTGTGTATGCTTCAGTGGCAGATAAGTGTTTTGTGGAGTGAATGGTTTTCTTTTTTTGTGTGTTACTTGTGATATTTTGGAACAATTGCACTCTCTGTATTTCAAAGGGTATGATTTGCTATTTTGTGAGGGTATCTAAGTGATAAAAAGAATAAATATTTTCCTATATAAATACAATTACTGGCTATAATTGTTTCAAGACTAAAAACGTGTATTGGTTGAATTTAGATGAATACCAAAATTAAATGAAAGCAATGACCTCAAACTTCAAATAATATATATTAAAGTAGTCCTCTTTCTTTCTGGCTGTCTTTCCACTTTATTCAGAGGATAGGGTGACTGAGCTTTGTTTAGCTAATCTCAAAAATGATACAAAGCATATATCAGAAACATAATCAAAGCCCCTTTGCAAGCTTCCTTGCCAGAGACAAAAGAGATGCAGCATACTTGAAAAGGGCATACCTTTCAGAATGACAAGATATGTTATTTTTTAATGTGTGTCTTTACAGTATCACCTACAAGCTGTTGGTTTCTATCAAGACGGAGTTCCTTTTTTCCCAGATACTATACCTTATAGCTACATAAAAACATGTGAATATGCATACATATCTATCTATCTATCTATAATTTGTATCTGTATATCTGTCAGTGTTCTTTACTTTTTTTGTGTGTTTGTATATGTATACATGCAAACACAGTTATAGTTCCTGCTCTTCATAGCTTGCTATCTAAAGAAACAAGTCAATAAAAGGTGAGAGAAAGGAAGCATTGCTACTTCCAGAGTTACAAACAGATTATGAATGATTTTGGAGGTCCTGTAGGTTGTAGGCTTAGATCCAATTTACAAAACCAGGACCATTCAAGATTAACACTGGTCTTCCCTGAAATGCACTTGTATTTACTTCATTTGATAGTTTCTTGGAAGTTATTTTTGTGATGTGTGACAAAGTACTACATGGTAGTGAGCAGAGGCTTGAGTTTTACACGTTTCTTTGGTATTGTCTTTTGAGTACGTTTCTCTCTTATTTTAGAATGTAATTGCCAGTGCTTTTTATTGGTCACCAAAAGGAGAAGACATCATAAGCATTTAAAAAATACCTAAACATACCATGGCCTTCTTTGGCAGAGTCACATACTTTTTAAGCTGCTTATGATTATTTACATTTATATATAAATTCTCATGTGTGAGAGCACTCAGTCCTTCTTGGGAATCATTAGTGTTCACAGTTAAGTCTTCATTTAATCTCTCTGTTAGGATGTATCTTCAGTTTATTTCAATTTTATTATTCTTTGTGTAACCTAGACAGTGTGAATGACAGTGTAAGGAAATATGGTGAAATATGGTCCCCGTCTTCTTGAAGACTGCAGCTTCATTCAGAGGCAGTACCTCAGAGGTTGCTGGCAGTACCTGGAGGTAGTTTAAGAATGTTTTCATGGTGGTTGAATAGAGACTTAAAAGCTGGTATCTGTTCTGAAAAAATATATATATATATATATATAAGCTTTCAGAAGAGAGAAATGTGCATTCATAACAAGGGCAGCTGACTAAAAAGCAACAAAAAAATATTTTCCTGCATATTATTAGGCTTGTATTCATGTTAAAAAGTTCAGACTTATTATCTCTGAATGAGAGCTTCTCCCTAGCTGTTACTTCATCATTTAGCTTTGGCTTTCTGTAACATTATCGTCATGGACATCTACTTTCACAGTTGGATGTGGGTGCTATTGCAGAAATCATTCAGGCAGTAGCTCTTCTGAGCTGGTGGTGGTCAGGTCATTGAGGAGATTCTGTTTGTGGACTGGAAGATAAAGTACTGTGTATTGACTGTGAAAGCATAGAGTATACAGAGGTGAAAGGAAAAGAAATAATAATAAACTTATGTAGTAACAAAGATAGTAGTAATCCAGCTATTGCTGAGTCTGCCCCATATGTTGTGTATGTACACACTGAGTCTTAAATGTTTGTGTGTGTGTAATAAATTAGTCCGCTTTGGAGCATCACACTTCTGTAATTAGAGTATGGTCAAGAGGATGGAAAAATTCAGACTCAGCATGATATTTGGTGACTGAGACAAGATATAGTTGTCAGTCAAAAGACTGTCTGCCTCTGAATTACATTTGGAAAGAAGCAGCTTTTGGGAATCCAAAGGGGCAGATTTGGCTTGGCCGGCGAATGGTCTCAGATCAATAGGGGAAGACAGAAAGCTAGAAAACAGTCATGGAAAGGAAAGAGTATGTGACTTACTCTTCCTGTTTTTCTGACATTTACATCTACATACATAGTTGGAGGCAATCACTAGGAACTTGGATATGACCCAGTGCTTGCTGTTCATGTAAAGGAAAACAGTGGGGCCACAGAAGGTGACAGGGAGAGGGTAGGTGGCAGACGAACTGGACAAGGGGCATGCAGCAGGATATGAAATGACTTTACGCTGAAGTCCTGCAGTCTGCCAGAGAGTGGCTCAAGGGTGTTGTGCTGAGGTTTGAGCTTTTTCCATTGTTGTAAGGCTTGATTTTAAATCAAGCCTTAACTGCATCCTTGGATATGTAAAAGTGGGATTTATGGGATTTATTTGTCCAGATTTTTAAATCTGTTTAAGTTGACATGTTGTATAGACTGTTAATGCAATTTATTACCTGAGATTAAAATATATTGGGAAAAAAAAAAAAAAAAAAAAAAAAAAAAAAAAGAAAGAAAGAAAAAACACCTAGTAGAGTAAAATTGTCCTTCTTCAGGAGTCCTTGTACAGCAAATTGTTCTTATCAGAAAAGAATTGTTAAGTTCAAAGGTATCTATGTACTTTGAAATAATAGTCATGGCTAAAATAGAAATTTTCTCTTCATTTGTGTAGAGAAATCTTTGGATTAATGCATGTGATTTTTTATTGGGGAGGAAGAAAAAAGCAGATCTATTTTAGGGAAGTTCTTATGGTACTATATTTCATTTTCTAAACTGCCAATTTTATCAGCAAGAAAATGAAGATGTCAACCTGCAGCCTTTACAATGTGATTCTTTCCTGTGTACTTGAGTCATTTAATTCAATATACTTAATACTTAATAGCAGTTTCTACTTCTTAGATTCTTATATTATTTCACCATTAAAGTATAATATAAATTGACATAATTATTTCTAAAAATCATAGTATTGAGGCAGTTTTAATGCTTCAGAGACAAAATAATTCTGTAGCCCAGATATATTCTGAGTTATAATTCTTTTGATCTCTGTTGACACTTACTATTTAGTGGCTGTGTCTCACCAGAAATACTTTCCTCTTTCCTCAAAATGATAAGTTTCTTGTATGTGCTCTGTGATGTTTTGAGAAGCAGAGATTGCAACTCTTAGGGCTCCTAAGAGCATTGACTCACTCTGAGACCCTAAATAACTTATTTAGGCTGAAATTTTCATTAAGGCCATAGAGGACATGGGCATGTTTTCACTCGCTGCATACAGAGATAAAATCTAGACATTGAAGAGTCAGACTAGGGAGGCCATGCTCCAGCAGAATGATGTGGCACCATCTGTGTGCTCCTGCCCTGGGGGAGACCACCACCCCAGGCTGCTCCCCAGGCTCCCCAGTTGCTGCCTCTGTCCAAAGCCTGCACTCCATAAAGGGGAAGGTCATAAGGCAAAATCATTTGGGATATGCTTTGCACACATGATGCCCCTGATACTTATTCATACAAAGGTCAAGATCATTCTTGTAGAGAAGGCTGCCTCACAGCCAATATTCTACTTAAGTCCTATGTAAGCCTCAGAGTAGGATTTAGGTAGTGCATAGGACTTGTGCTCAATCTCTGTTCAAGGGTTATTTCACTCATAGCTATATAGTCTGCCTTATAAATGGGCATCACTACTTATATCAGCTTCAGTCTTGACTATGGTAAGATATAGATAGCTGTGTGTGAAAGCAGTGTGATAGTCCAGACTGAGGCACTGAAGGAGCAAGTGAGGGTACTCTGGTCCGTGTCCAAAAACAGCAGTCATTCCCTGTCTGGCAACAGTGGTAAAAAGCTATGTTGGTCACTGCTGGTACTTGATCATAGAAGATGTAGATAAGCACATAACTCATGAGTGCTGGAGCAGTGCAGAGCCATGTGTCTGTTATGCATGGCCATCTCCAGCAAGTGCAAAGAAATGATTAATTTGAATCTTGATATTGTACATTTTAGTTATACTACATTTATCTCTATTTATAATAATTTTACTTTTCATATAAATTGTAATTATAATGGATGGAACTATATATTGCATGCATGCACTGGAGCATGGCATTCAATCTTCCTTTGTCCCAGCCCCCCCTTTCTCCTTCCTAATCTCGACAGTAACTAGATCTTTTGGATCATCACACTAAACACTGATATATTCAAGTCTTTGTTGAGATTTATTTTTTTTTTCTTAGTACTCTCCTCCTTTCATAAATTTGTTGTGAACATTGAAAGGAAATAGGGAAACCATGTTAAAGCATTTTCTTCTGTAAGACATTTAAGCAGTATGACTTACAAACTCTGAGCTAGAAATCAGCATCCAAGCAGTGGTTTCATAGCTCTGAGCATGCATATCTGGCAGAAAGCAAATAAGTTCATCTGCTGTTACACAAATGAGTGATGGAAATAGATCCTTCTATCTTGAAGCATAAGTACTGTAAACTGAGAAGACACCGCAGATACACTCACAGATGATCTCACTGCTCTTGCTTCTACAGTTAAAAAAATACTTCCCAAAACATTTTTGTTCATTTGATATATTTCATGATGTCAATGTTAGTGCAGCAGTGTTCATGTTAAGTTAACTTTAATAGCTTTTTGCATTTGCTAAGAATGCTGCCTGGATATTTGTCACTTTCTCCAAGTAAAAAAATAAATTAGAAAATCAAAAATATGATATTAATTATTTTATTTAAATGTCATATGTGCAAATAGTATTGTTCAGACCGAAAAGAAAAAGGTGGCATCTTTCAGCTAAAAGGATTCCATAAAGTCCTAGGGAAAAAATGATGTACGTGATAATGAAATGTTTAATTTTCTGCTTGGAGAATAGTTTCTTTTTAAAAGGCTTCCAGTTGAGTTAAAAAAAACATTATTTTTAATTTTGTCCGTTTCGTATTGTTTTACATACAGTGCTCTGTAGAACTCTTACTGTATTTTACCTATATGAAGCAACTGATAAAACAGACTCGGGACTGAAATGTCTTTGCATATATCGGGGGAGAATCCGCACACAAAGGAACATTTATCAAGGGCGGCTCTTCCTCTGCTGAGAAAGGGAGCAAACCCAAGAGTCCAGATACAGATGATGATCTTATCGAGAAAACCCTCTTCAGTAATATCATCAGCCTGCTCGTGCCAAGTCTGGCATTTCTGTATCATGTGTATTTGTGATGGAGAGAGAGGGAGAGAAGCTGTGCAAGCTACGTGTAACTGGGATAAAGTGCCTACTCAACCCACCAGGTCTGCACAGTGTTATAATATAATTGGGAATCCTTTTTGCCAGTATAGAGAGTGTCCATGTGAGAATGGAGTGTGCGGTATTCCTCTCACAGAAAACTGCAGGAAGGGCTCTTTAGCTAAATTGATTGCTTTTGTTTTTTGGTTTTGTTGTATTTTTGTAAATATTTCTACTCCCATTTTTCCTTAGCACACACAGCAAATAAAAAACCTCTTCAGCTTTGCATCCTAGATGTGAAGATGGGAAGTTATTCAGAAATACAAAAATAATATTTTTTTTTCTTTCTTGCATGAGATTTAGACTTTGAAAACAGAGGTGGGAATTGCTCTTGCAGTGGAGCAGACTCAAAGCTAAACCTAGTTGCTTCTGATTTCATGTTAGGGTCAAGATTTCACCATGATGGCCTTTTTTTCCATTGAAAAATCTGAAATTTAACTTGCAACTATTTATGTCTAGAGCTGAAGAAACCTGAGCATGTTGAAGTTATTTGAATAGATTCCTTGTTGCATTTTGTCTCATTATGATTAGATTAGAGCACTGTGCATTGCATGTCTGTGTGACAGACTCAGACTGGAGTAGGATAGAGAACCATCATGTACCTCAAACTTTCTTTTTCTTTTTTTTTTTTTTTCTTCTTTGTTTGTTTTTGTTTGTTTGTTTTTAAGATGATTGAAAAGATAAAAGGATCTTTTCTTCTTTACCAGTTGCCCCTTTGTCTCTAGCCTTCTGTAGTTTTGGCCCTAGTATTCTCCTGGGTGCAGTCGCCCTCTTTCCAACTTCATGAGCACAAGGCAACCCCAAATTTAGGGACATGGCAATGTCCCTGTTGTGGTCAGTAGCTGGAAGTGTGAGCAAGCACTGCCTTTTCTTTGGGATTCTGTCAGGGAAATAGAACTCAGGACGTCTATGGAAGTGCATAGAATAGGCTGCATTAATGTTGCCTGTCTGTAGACTAGGTGCTGATATTAACAGAATAATTTTCATATTTTAAGGAATTTGCTGAGAAACTGGAATGAACCGTAGACTTGGAAACAAGTGAACAAATCATTGACATTTCTTAGGGTATATTGTGTAAATATCTTTAACTTGCTTGTCTTTGCACTTCCTCCTTTGAATAGGTTTCCATAAGTTTAGCAAATCACCCCAAATAAAGAAAAAGTCTATACAGCTGTGTAAGACTTCCACTAAGAAGCTAAGCAGACTCCAGCAGCAGTGTCCTTTATGTACTCCTTCCTAACAAGAAGAAAACAGTACTTTTTGTAATAGTTCAGCTTAAGCCTTGAAAACAATTTTCATGACATATTTGATGGACAATTATTATGTGGGTTTCCACTAACTATACCTTTATTAGTTATTCAATTTCTCTGATGTTTAGCATTTCTTTAGTTGACAGTGCCAGCACCCTGAAATTCAGAAGTTGCACTGTCATTTCAAATTGATGTGTTCACCGCTGTAGGTCTGTGCTTTTCTAACCTGATATGAGATCTTGTGTTCCTGCTAAATTCTGTGCATTATAGGAGTGTGAGTTGCTATAGGAATGTAAGACTGTTTCTTTTGTATTGGATTTACATAAGCATGTAAAGAAGTTACAAATATAGTACAAATTTTTCATTCTGAAGTGTCAGTACATACACTTCTTTTGGAACTGTGGTCTCTGAAAACGGTGCCTGTGTTGTGAGGTATAATGCACCTTCACATCACTGAGTTTAGCTCTGCATTGCAGTTGGGAATCTGGAACAGCTCTTGAATCTACACCTAAACATCCCAGTAAAAAAGCTGGAGTACTGTGTGGTGGTATTAGCCAGAGCCTAGTGTGTAATAATCAGTAATGAAACTTTTTCTCAGAAAATAATAACAATAACAATAACAATAATAATAATAATAATAATAATAATAATAATAATTTTGCCTGCACTAAACTATTGTTATCTGACTACTTGGAGGTAGAGAATGGTTTAGATGTTTGATAGGCCAGTTTTCAGGCCTGGAAGTATGTATGTGTTTGCTCACTCCTGCAAGGTTTCTGCCTCCCTCTGTTTCCTGAATATCTTCTGTTCCCATGTCTTCAGGCTGTGTTTGTATCCCAAGCAGACCCAACTCGAAGCTTCAAATTGTTCCCTCCTTACACTTCCCCTCTCTTGACTTGTTTTTTTGTTTTTGTTTTCCTCTTTCCATGCCTTTTTTTTTTTTTTTTTATCTTCTGAATATCTTTATCTATTCTTTCACTACTCTCACTTTCAGAATGTTCTTTCCTTCTCTTTATTGTCCATTGTAGGACAGTGCTGTTAAAGATAAGGATAACACCTGCACTCTCTGCCATTTGCACTACTAGCAGGTAGGAGAGATAAAGAAACTACTTCTGACTTTCAAGACCCTAAAGACAGGTAGTGAACAGCAAGGTTTTTGTTACAGAGGGTGGAGAAGCTTCATTGTCGTCCTTGCCTAGGGTGCACAGCTGCCCTGTGACAGCATTGGGAAGGTGGAGCAATATTAGGCAGCTCAGTTAGGAATGAAGCAGCAGATGGCAACTTCTCCTGCTTTATGTTTTCTATCTGGACCTAATTCTAAGTATAGGAAAAGAAGAGTGGTTGCTCAGAGAGGTGAGTTATACCCGTGGGTTACCCTTGTGTCTGAACCACACACAGCCATCATTCTAAAATGTCTTGTTGACCTTACTCCTTAGAATGGATGGGACCAGGGAGGAATGGGTTTGGGGAGGAATTTATGGGAGGTTGCAGTGACATCAGAGAAAGAAAGAAGGCTGCTCAGTTCAGAAGTCCTTCACTGGAGACAGTGACAGGAGAATAGCAACCCTCCGTCCAGGATGACTCTCCAAAACTGTTTTCTCAGTTTCCCCATGTCTGCTCTTCCTTCCATCCTTCTTTCTTAAAAGTGGCCTGGTCTTATTTTCTCTTCTTTGGGGCAGCAAAATTCAATATTAGCTTTGCTTCTAGACAATGAAAATAACTTTTTTTTCTTTCTTTCTTTTTTTTTTTTTTTAACAAAACAAAACACCTTCTTTCCAAGATTGATTGTAATTTAGTATTTTACTCTTTGTACTCTAGTGTGAATTTGTCTCATATGTATGTGAGTCTTTATAGTTAAGGTAGTTACAGTACTTGCATCCCACAGCAGACTTGTGCTGCAAAATAGATTTTACCCTGAAACCTCCCAGATCTCATTTCAAAGTGAGTGTGCTGGAGACTGGGTGCAGTGCTACCAGCTGTGGAGAGATGTGAGCTCACACTTATTCGTGGGTTGAATTAAGTAAAAGAATGTATTAAATCCCTGACAAACAAACATGGTGATGTTAGATGGTTGGCCATTTTCAAAACACAGCCATGTGAATTGCTGTTTTAGCCAACCCTCTTCCACAATAGCAGTGGCAGCTTTCCAGTCAGTGCTGGAAGCAGATGCAGTATTCATTCATTCATACAACCATTCATTCAAGAAGTGCCATGGCTTAGCACATTTCGGGTTATTGCTTCAGATCCTCAGTTACTTGTTTTAGAGTTTTGGGCTATTGAATGTGTTCTATGGAAAGGAAATGTTTCTGTTTTGCCACCTCCATTATGTTATCTTCTCCAGTGCAATTACAAGCTAATTCAAAGCTCTTTGTGTTAGGCTAATAGCTTCTGATTCTCTGCTGTCAACCAGTGCCTCTTTGTGCACTTCTAATGCTGTTTGCCTGTTCCCCTACCACTTACCTATGAAGCACATTATTTTTTCCAGAGTAGAGTCTCATCGTAGGCAAATCATTAATGGAACATCAAAAAGATCCCATCTGTGAGAGTTACATATGGCTAAAATCACAATTATCAAAAGTCTCTCTCGTCCCCCCCCTTACCCCCCCATTCTTATCCACACAATAAATGTAGTTGTCAGCAGGATAAGTTCACGCATCGGATAAGGTCACAATTTCATTTAGTGACAACTTCCAACAGCGTGAACTTGCAAGGTTCGATTTATTAAAGAGTCAGAAAGGATAAGATCACTGCATGGCCAGCCTGATTTATCAGGGTTTGACTGGAGTACTTGAATAGAGAATGCCATATTTCAAGTTTATGTTCAAAACTGTAGTTTAGTGTGTGTTATGTCTCAGAGACTTGAAAATTGAGGGAGGAGAATTTAGAGGAGGTATCTCAATAATGCAGTTTATGTCTGCCAAGCAAGCGTACAAGCATTTCATATCAGAAATACCTTGTTAAGAACCCTGTGAGTGGAAATGGGATAGTTCTCCACTGTCTGTGAACTGCTGTGTGCAAAAATACACATATTAGTTTGTTCCAGTATTAATTGCAGATTCTTCCTGTGCATGCAGCAAGGCAGGCAGATCTTGGGATCTGAGCTGGGCCATGCTTAAGTAGTTATGAGAATGTTTTTCACTCCCTCACTAAGACTTCAAAGCAGTCCTTGTTTGAAATTACAATGTATACAATTTCTCTGCAGTGCAAAAACATTCATTAACACAGCCAGGTGGCTATGCATAGGCAATATGCAAAGATAGAACCATTTGCTGGTGGAAATTGGTAGAGGCCCATGATGTCAAATAACCAATCTGTAATTATAACAGAAAAAGAGCTTTCTCATTCTTTTTCACTGATACCACTTAGAAAGATATTCCTGATAAAACAAAAACAAAAACAAACAAAAAATCTGCTACTGCTAAAGCCATCAGTGACTTGGTTAGAAATGCTAAACATTTATAAATCTGGATAAACTCATTTCTGAACAAAGTAGTTCCATTTTTCTCCCATAAAACTTTGCTGATCATTCACCTTCAGACTCCTTTTTTTCTTCTTCCAGAATGTGGGCAGATGAATGAGAGCCAGAATGGTTTTGTTCAGAATGCTATTTATAGCTGAATTATTCTGGTATTCAAACTGTGGTCAAATCTTAAGGGCCAAAAGCTGTTGTTGGGTTCATCTAGATGATGCATGGATTGTTTAAAATGATCCTAATTTTGCTTTAAAAGAAGACAAAGTTAAATTGGCTCCTCTACCTTCTGTTTTATGCAAGCCTTGTGTGTCATCCCTAAGACAATATGTATATGTAAGAAAAGAATCCTAAATTGAGTCCTTTCATTCTGGTGTTGTATTCACCAAGGTGGCCTAATATCTTAAAAGCCATGGGATGTTTTCTAGCTGTGCTAGTGAGTCATGACTTGGGGCTTCTTTTACAGTGCAGCTATCATAAGTCTTTGAGTAATCACAGACTTTAAAAGTATGCTACATCAACAAGATAAGAGAAACAGCCCACAGCACTAACAGCATTATCTTTTACCAAAATTGATTATCCCATACTATGTGTCTCAAATATTTTGTATAAACTTACTCAGCAAGCTGGAAATAAGTGTGTTCCTGAAGAATAAGCTAGGAAAGAAAATGAATAAATAAATAAATAAAACAAAAGAACAAAGAGCAACAAAAAACACAATTGTGTAGCAAGGAAAAATGAAGTAAATATCAGTAAATTGAATGTCTTAAGTCTTTTTTTTTTGTCTTTTTTTTTTTTTTTTTTTTTTTTTCCTAACTTGCAAAAACTGAAAGCAGGGCATTACTTCCTCTCTGCTTATATTTCTTAGTGCTACTTTTGTTATGCCTCTTGCTGTCCTTTTCAATATGCCAGTTGATGGGTGTAGGATCAAAGCAGCAAACTGCCTCTCTGATTTGCCCAAGGAATCATGAAATATATCACGTTTTATTCCAGGTGTGTGTATATGAATACTATTTATTATAATTTGCTGTTAAGGGAAGAAACAATATGTTCAATGTTCAATACTGAGGTGGTCTGTTGCAATTATGGGTCACTAGAAATTCCCTACAGTGTTTAACATAGAATTTTCATTCTTTACTTCCCTTTTCTCCCCACTGTTGGTATTTTCTGTGGCCAGGCACCTGTGAAGAGTCGGTGCCAGCTGAGATTTTGCAATTCTTGCTGCAAGTTATGGGAGGGCAATGAAATCTCAGTGACTCTTCCTTTTCCTAATGTAATCCGTCACTACAATTTTGATACCACTTTCCTAATACGAAATTTCAGAGGAGCAAAATCTTGTAAAAGAATGCAGAAAAGTTTCAGGCTCCTTGCTCAGTAGTCAACAGAATTCATCAGAGGATTTTTAATAGTGACATTTGCAATCATTCTTTTACAACCCCTTGTACCAGCCTCTGACCTCCCCCTGCTTAGTGCAGACAAAGGAGCATATACAATGATTTTACAAAAGGGATGAAGACGTAGTAGGAAAAAATAATCTTAGCAGATGCTTGTAGACCTCACTTTGAGGTATTTTTTTTTATATATATTACATTCTCTTAGCATCATTTTTTCCTCCAAAATAAAGATTTTCAGTGACAATAATCTTTGTTAAGGATCAAACTGTAATGTGCTGCACCTTGCATGAATGTGGCCAAAACATGTGTGTTTTCCAAGACATTTGAGCAAGTTGTTTTCCCAGCCCTAAAACTACTGTACACATATCATGTTAAAATGGCCACTGGTTATGGTGAGCATAGAGAAATTTATCTTTTTTAGAAAACTGTGATCAAGGGAATCAATCAAAACCTTTTGTAAACCAATTTGCAATCTACTGCTCTCTATTACGGTGGTCTTGATGGAGGGGGAAATACAACAGCTTCAGTGCAACTCTGCATGTTGCTGCCCCACCTGCAGTGCATTTCAGTGTACTAATACATACTGGAATGTATTGCTCAAACTACAATGTGGGACTCTAACAAAAGGGAATAAAAGAGAGAAATAATCTGTATTAATTTACTCAATTATCAAATGGAAGAAAAAATACACTTTTGGAAAATAGAGTCTCATTTTTATGTCTGCCTTAAACCTGAAATACTTATCAGATATTAGATTCATGTTATTAATCTTACTTAAAATATAAAGTGTAATGATGTGTACCTTAAAACTTAGGTAG
The DNA here is from genome assembly GCF_964211825.1 of Aythya ferina. Lineage (NCBI taxonomy): Eukaryota > Metazoa > Chordata > Aves > Anseriformes > Anatidae > Aythya > Aythya ferina. The sequence continues at coordinate 141,036,192 of NC_140297.1, forward strand.
GTTTTTGGATATCACTGGATGATCTGCCCTAAGTTTGTCGTTCTTAATCCATTAAAAGACAGGCCTGCTTGTAAATCCACAGGTGCAGATAAGGAGTCACTGTTTGACTGTGTCTGAACCCTTTTCAAATGAAAAATGTCAGTGGCAGAAAGGGAGGCTGAATTATTTTTTAAAAGGGTTTTCAAAGATTCTCATGATTCCTCTGGTATCAGTTAAATGTGACACGTCCATAGACATAGCTGTTTTTTAGTGAGTAAAAGCAAGCTAACGCTACAGTTTTCATTCCTATGTAGAAAGAAAATGTTGCAGCTTTTGTAAGTGATCAACATGTTGCCTTGCAGTACCAGAAAGATTCCTGTCTTCTATAACTAACATACATGTATAAAGATATTTTTTAAAGTCCATAAAATTTGTGACTTTTCTTCTGTGAGAGGGAAAAAATGCATGTATATGGATGCATATATATCATGTGTAAATTATATATAATAAATCCATAAGCTTTGCTGCTTACATACTGCCATTTAAACTGTCATAGCTGTGTCATGATGAGAACTCACCCGCACACATTCAAGCTTTTGTCATGTAGTACAGCTCTATTTCCTAGATTTGTTCCAGTTTGCAAGAAGGACCTGATGCACAATTTTAAGTAGAGTAGTTTTGTAATCTGCAACACTCAGAGGTGAAATTTAGATTTCTGCACTTGGAAATGGAATCTGGAGCCAAGTCTCCTCTTTGGAAAATGGTCAAGATTAACTCCTGCAGACAAGGAGAACCTTCGCTGTCTGGCAGTAGCATAAATCCAGGCGTTCATGGGAATGGTTTGTTGGGGGAAGTCTGTGGAGACTGCCTGCAAGCCAGGAGGAGTTACTCACTTCCTTCAGCCCAAGGTTAATTTCTCAGCAATTGCCAGTTCTAAATCTGGGATGAGTTTACTTCTTGCATAGTTGGACTTCCCACTGTTTGTTCAAAAGCAGAGTCCTGCTTTGGGGGAGAGTTGTCGAGAAGGGATGTGCTGCTACAAAAGGCAGGAATTGCTGCTGCATCTGAGAGGTGTGGGAAGGGAAGCAGGATTTAGTACATGGGCTGCAGCACACTGGTGTGAGTTCTGCTGGTCCTGAGGACAGCAGCAGATTTTCAGCTTTCATGCCTGCCTGTGGGAAGGGCAAAGCTGGGACGTGCAATGACTTGAGCAAATGCAGATAAATTTCTGACAATAAAAGCACAGATCAGTCCCCTTACTATGTTTCATCCCCCTGAAAGTAGGAAAGCAGAATTTATTTGAATTATTATAGAGAACAATGTTGAAATTGTGTATATGAACATAGCTACACTGTAATGTCTGTTCATAGGAAAACAGGTTTCTTGAGGAGACTGCTTTGTAATGGAAATAGTCCAGAGTATTTTTTTTTTATCCTGAAATAAAGTAAAAAATCAGAAAAGTTAAAGTGAATGGAAGTAACACTTTTAGGGGTTAATTTTGAAGTCCTTACTTTCAAAAATAAAATATGCAAATGAAAAATTAATAATTCGTACACACTGAAAAAAAAAATCACTCTCTTTAGCCCTCATTGCTTAATTATTTTGTGTTAAAACCTCAGTCTAACAAGTAAAGTTCTAACTCTGAACTGTTACTGCCTGTAAAACCTCACTCAGTTCAAAATCTTTCTTTTTTAAATTCTAGTAAATATTTCTAGTAGTTGTTTTGAAATCAGTGGAATTGCACTGGATTCTATCACTATGAAGTATGCCTCTAAATTTTTTAGAAGCTGAATGCTCCAGAATGTGGTCTTGTGACAGCCAAATGGATCATGCACTAGGGTACATGCTGTTGCACTCCCAGCTATCATCTTCCCCCTCCTCAGCATTTCTTAAGAACTTTCTTGAAACCACTCTTCTGAATAAAAATGCCTTCAGACTGTACTGTGTGTTTTCACACAGTACAGGAAAGAAAAGGGACTTTCTAAACCACATTTGAATATAACTGCAAGGAAGAAGTTTGTTTTTCTTTTGCAGGATGACCTGATCGGTTGTTTTTTCAGACAAGTGTAATTAACGCTCATTCCTGGCGTCCTCCAAACTCTGCAACAATGAAAACGGAGGTGGCTGTTGTCAGGGCACGAGTGAAAGTGCTCTAAGCACTGCTTGTTCTCTTTGTTCGCAGGAGAGCTGGAGGTGGTCCAGAAGGATGGGGAGCGCAAGATCCAGAGCAGGCAGCAGCTTCCGGTCGGAACAACATGGGGGCCGTTTGCTGGGAAGATGGACCTGAACAATAACACCTTGGTACGTACACTCTCCCAGACGCTTTGCCACAGTACAGTGCAATCTGTGGGGGAAATAACCTAAGTTATTGCCCATCCGGAGCATTTGAAAAACAGTCATTGTTGGCTTTCACGGACAGTGGTATTTGGATCTTTTCCAACTAGTTCGCCTATGGCAACCGTCCACATAAAGTTATGTGGAGCACAGGTTAACAATATTCAACTTGTTATTTTACAGCAGAAGGGAGGCATCGCTTCCTTGTTTGCTAAACCAAGCTGCTGCCTTTCAGTAACGCTATCTGACTTTTAGTGGCTTTCTAAGTTTTTCATAGCATTAATAGGCGAATTTTTCATTTATATTACTGGATGGTATAGAAAACAAATAGCTATATTAGTTAAGGCTAAAATTCATTAAATTTGACTCATTAACAAGGTTGCTGAACATAGTAAGATATTCTGGCAGATTAAAATTATTTTGGAAGATATTGAAAGTCATCTGCCATATATACATAATTAGCCTTTTTTTTTAATATTATTCTGATTGCAGAAGGTATGTGGGCCGTATTACTTATAAGTAACACTTTGGTGACCTCAGTTCCATGTGCTGAAAATCATTGTCATTCCTAGGTCTTCTTTTAATTTTTACTTGTATCAGTTTTAAACCTGAGCTTCAATACTTCAATATTATTTTTATATAGTTGAGATCAATTTTCTGAGAGTATCTGGAAAGGTGATAAAAATAAAAAAAAAATAAATAATAAGAATAAAAAAAAAGAATATCTCTAGAAGAAGATCTTTAGGCTATCTTTGAATATGCATTGCCCTGCAGGATACCACTAAAGAACCATTATTTTCAACTTGATCACTGGTTCCTATTACAGACCTTGCATGAATGCATTAACATAAAGACCCACTGAACTATTTCACAGTAGTGTATTACATACATTTGGGGCAGACACTGTTGAGCTGTAAATTGAGAAGCTAAACTTCCCAGTGTTGGGGTTATTGTTCTGCTGTTGGAGGACCTGAATAGAGTGTGGAGTGCTGAGTTACTAAAGTAGCATCAGGGGAAGCATGATAGAGAGGCATGTGGACCTTGGGAAAAGGGGAAAACTGAAAGCCTTTAACTCCTCCCTGGAGAACCTGTGCCTGTATGTTAGAGTTCTGTTTCTAATGTTTACAAGACATGTTTCTTTCTATAAACATGCCTATAAAAATTATAGAGAAGCATTATACTATTATGAGTATATAGTAGCAGTTTAACACCTTGGTGTTTCATAGACTCTGACATAGTTTATTAATCACAAGATGTTACAGAAAGTCACATGGAAGCTTTGTCTAAGTCTCCTGGAGTTCAGTATTACCAACCCAGATCAGATTTCCCATTCAGTCACCTCAATAAAGGATGGATTTTCAAAAGTACTGGACGCTCAAAGCTTCTTATTGTTAGAAAAGGGAAAATTGATAATTTGAACACCTGTCTCCATTTTCTCTTCTTCATCTATTTCATTTTTATTTCTTCATCTATTTCATTCTTAGTCTAGTAGTCTATTAGCAGGCTCAAAAAGTTTTTCATAAAATTTCATTTGTGACAACTACTTGCAATTCAAATATTTTTCTAAGATTCCACCATCACTACTCTCCTCAAGTTCCATGTAATTACCCTATTGCCCTTTCAACTTCTACCACTTCTTCAGGTATATAAGACTTGCAGCTAATGTTTAAGTATAGGAGATGATGTTGGTAGATCCTACATGATGAAGGTTATCATTATCAGATATCTTTATGATCAATTTGTGACATATCAGCAATTGATTATATTGCTTCATTTTTCTATTCTGAAGCAGAGGTAGAGCAACTGAAATCCTTCTGTCAGGAACTTGCTTCTCCTTCAGTAGCACAGGCATATATTAAGGTCTCTTATTTGAAATTTGGGCAAATACCACTTCTGCTATAACAAAAACAATTAGCTAATTTTGTTTTTTAATGAAATTGTAGTGAGACAATTTCTCACAACAGTGAGAAGAGCTGACTTTTTAGTTTAGTGATTATGATTAGAGGGAGCAACTTTCTCAGCCTAGTTCAGAGAGATGTGGGATAAAAATTCTCAGAAGTACTTTTCTCACTAAACTGGAAAAATACCCCTTTGCTTCTTGTCTAATTAAAAACTACAAAGTATTTTTGCTGACAAGTGAAATATTTTACGTTTGTTATGCTACTAATATAAATATGTTTTTAAATCTGAAAAAGTTCCTGTAAACATAAGTGAAGTCCTTAGCAATATTGTTTTGTCCCCTGAGCATCTCTATCCATTGCGATAGTCAAAACTGAACTGGATATGATCTCAAGAAATTTGAGTTAACTTCGAAGTTGAATCTAACTTTGAAGTTTGCCTCGAAGTTGAATCTAACTTTGAAGTTTGCCCTGCTGTGAGGAGAAGTTTGGACTGCATGACCTCCAGAGGTCTCTTCCACCCTGAATTATTCTGCGATTCTAAGAAGTTTCTTTTTCTCAAATATCAGGTGTTTGCTGCAGTTCTACATTTGTTACCTGAAAATGCCGTGTAAAGAAATTTAAACCTTTTGATAGATCTTTAATTTACTGTTAAAGCAACATGAACACAGTGCACAGTGACAGCTTCTGCATATCTTTCTTCTTCCTTTTTTTTTTTTTTTTTAATGATTCTGTTTTATTTATGATCTTTCTGTTTGCTTGACACATTTGATTACTTTTTTTCACTGGCATACATGCTCTCTGGTTTACATAAGGGCAGTTGTATTTGTTTACTTAAGTTATTTATATCTGTTTTGGAAAGCTCATTTGGATAAAGCCTTGCCTCCATAGAATTCAATCAAACCTTCACATCAGCAGCTGACATCAGGTTTAGTTCATTTCTGAATGAGAACTTCAACAATCACACTGTTATAAACATCAAATAATCTTTGGAGAAAAAGCTTTAATGTGAATTTTTGGTATAGAGAGGAAAGGAAAGAAAAATTTGGTGAAACTCATGTGAGTAAATATCACAATATTTGCAGCTGGTCTCTCTGCTGAAAATTAAGTTGATGGTTGACCACAGGTATTTTACCTGACTTTTCTAATTTTTAATATGGCAATATGACACACTGTCTCACAGGATATATTTACCTAACAATTACAGCCTACTTACTATCCTTTCACTTAACACTGTATTGAATCTGTACATGTAATATCCCATGGAAATGCTTCGTATTTCAAGCAGTGCTGTGGTGCTGAATACAGACTCATTGCTGTTGGCTCAGGAGATGAAGCAAGATAGTTAATTCAGCATGGTAATTAATTAAGTCACCAAGCCAGATGTCAAATACTTTTTAGATCTTTCAAGTTTCTGTCTTGAAGTATATTAACAATATACATCTCAGAATAGGGGAAGGTTGAGTAACTTGAACAAAAATTATTTAAATGCTGTTTGCAATTACAATAGGAACAGCAGTTGTTCACTGCATCAGCAGTGCCACAGCACTGTTGGGAGATGTGGTGGAGCAAGGTCCCTATCAGGACTTCAGGATAGTTAAAATTTAATGGTAGACTCAAGGTAGCTCAATGACTAATCATGTTCTTAATTTTTCTCATCTAGGAGTCAGAGAGTTACTTTACAAAGTAATTTACCCCATTGTATTACTATTACTGTTGCTAAAAAACCCTGCATGCACACAACAAAAATCTTCAGAATGTTGCTTTTTAAGAACAGTGAGTCTTAGATCTTAAAAATTTTCTAGGCATTTAATTCCTATTTCAATATGAATTTAAGAACTTCATATATAGCTATCTAAATACTTATTTATATATATCTAATTAGATAGTTATTTAGAGTGATAGATCTCCTATTTAGATAGTTTTAATGATCCACTCCTGTAATTTTTCCAAACTGATGCAATTCTCCTGCTCTCAGCTGCTGGTCTTTGTATCTGTGTGCAGAATTGGACACAGAGGTTATTGCCCTCCATTTCTTTACACTTCCACTTCCTTTCTGCTGCAGACATAAGTTGATAGTCCCAAGAAAATGAAGTATCAGTGTTTTCAAATGGAAGCATGATGATACTCTGATGCCAGTAGTGAAAAAACAGAAGTTTTTTTTTTTTGCATTGCCCTCTCTTACTGATCAGGTAAAAAAAAAATAAAAAATACTGTCATACTTTCATGTGACAAAAACGTATATAAATTGCACAGGACTTCAATAGAAATACAATGGAAGAGATTTCTTGAAAGAATTAAATAGATACCTAGAAAGTGTACTGCTGAAATTAGAGCTTGTTCTCTTGTTTTATGCTAAAAAGAGATCATATGCTAAAAAGAGAACATATTTCCACATTTTCTTGAAATTTAAAGTAGTATTGCTCTTTTGACAAACAGACAAATGAAGAATTTTGTGAGATACTTTTTTTTTTTTTTTTTTTTTTTTACCTACAGCTGGTGAGAACTCAGTTCTAAAGGAAGACAACATGATTAAATCAAAATGATCTCCAGTTTTACCAGGAAGGCTCCAACTTTGTGCCTTTCTGCATCACTAAAAATACAGCAGTTCCTGGGTACATAAAAGTAGACAGTAATATATTTCTAAGCTGGCACCCCGTATCTTGTGGTTCCTGTCTTTAACAGTGAAGGATGTTTGTACACATGCCAGATATAATGTGAACAGGCCAGTGAGAAGAATGGAAGGCTACTCTAGGCTGATCATACAAACCACTGGAAGAGTATCTGCTGCACATATGCAGATCTAAATTGAAGTCACTAGCAGTTTAATTAAGAAAAAGCAGTTTGTTTGCTTTTCCCAGCTGCAAATATTTTCCCTCTTTCCCAGAAACAAAAGAAAATTTCAAGCAGTTCCTAACTGCATTCAGTGTTTCTCAAGAAGCGGCACAGGACCACGTAGCCCATGATGAACATCAAGCCGTGGATGATGCCATCGCTCTGGTAATCGAGTAGAGGCATTCTGAGATGTGTTTTCCTTTGGCTGCAGCCATCTAGTTTTTGGTGTTAATCTGTGCCCATGGCAGGGTTTTGTGAAACAAAACAATGAGCATCTGGATCCCGTCCCCCATTCTTGTAGTCTTGTCACAAGGAGGAGCGGGTGGTGCAGGCCTGTATCAGCCTGATAAGGAAAAGAGGATTCAACATGGCTGTGACAGGAATACGTGGGAGGAAAGTGTGCAGGGTTGGACCAGGCAAGCAATGGGATACAGCAGAGACCCTTTAATGGGATCTGGGAGGTTCAGCGCCAAAGCCACACTTCTCCTGGAAGATATCCTCAGGAAACAGTTTGATTGGGTAGTGCTGTGAGGGGCTGAGGAGCCAAGGTTCAAAATGCAGTTAAGTTATTCACTCGCTAATCTGTGGCTGGTCACTGCAGGTCAAAACCCTCATATCTGTAGTAGCCAGCAACTTTTAATCTCCAGAGTTGCAGTGTGAGAGTTTGCTGGGCACTTGGTTGGAGGTTCTATATGGCAACTGAGAGAAGCAGCCTGTGACAGGCTGTCTCTGATTCTGTATAATGTGTGAGGCAGTTTTTATCTTTAGACATTTACCTGCAAATGGGGATTTGGGCTTTTATTAGTACAGAGTCATTTTTATGTTTCGTTACCAAAAATAATATATTGAGTCACAAGCCTTGATTCTAATCTTTAATATACTGTTCTTTTACCTTTCAGTACTTTAAAGTGACTACAAAAGCATTCCTCTCTCATTTTTATTGTTCTTATTGCCAGGTTCTCCATGTTTAAAACTGTAGCTTGGAAACACTTATTTCCTAAATACTGAGAGACTTTAATGTAGCAGCACTTCTAGATGGCAAATTGCATTACACTTATGGAGTGCACTAATGCACTATACAAGCATCAGTGACAATTACTTCAGAAAAACTGAAACATTTTTAAAAGCTGAGATACATTAATATGATGTGGAAGTTTTCATTTAAAATCCTTTTCTTTTCTTTTTTAGCCCCTTGACTGAAGCCCTTTTTTTTTTACAATGACACATACCCATGGTTCACTTTGACAACTGTTTGTCAAACAGCAGAATTTCACATTTGTTACGAAATACCACTAGTAACTTTGAAAGGTTTTAAAAAGTAAATCAGTTTCTTGGTACTTCTTATAAGCATGTCCATTAAACAGACTTTTATCTGAATACTCTCATAATTATGTAATAGATACTACCAATCATTTTCATTAAGCTGACAGAAAACTCAATAAACTATCTGTGCCATTTCAGCAAGGTTCATTTCACTAGTGGGATGCTTCTCAAATGGGGAATGCATCCCAGGGAGGTTTGTCAGGGAGCAGCTGAAAGCTGGAGAAGCTGAAAGCTCAGAGAGGAAAGGATGGGGCAGGGACAGGAGCGCAGGATGAAAAAAGGGCAAGAAAATTCAGTTCAGCAGAAACAGAGGGAGACACCAGCTGTGAGTGCCAGGCTCTTCTGTTTTAGGATGTGGGGAAAAGCAGAGAGAAGATAATGTCTACTGCATCGTGTATTATGCTGTTAAACTGTCTTACATGTTAAATTTAGAGACTGCCACTGCAATGACCTGTGAGTAGCAATGTATTCTTGTGCTACTAGGCTATGGTCATCTATTCTAGCCTTCTTTGTACCATAGGCTTTAAACCTCAAGCATTTATTTTGCTATTGCTGATTTTGCCAAATTCATAACACAACTTGTACAACGGGATATAGTCCTATTTAAGAAGTTTGAGTGAGAGAAGGAATTGATTTAGCTCCTTTTAAAGTCATTCATATAGCTCAGTACACTGAAATATCTAACAGGCAAGAGTTCAACATCCACGATAAGGAATATAATATTAATATTGTCTTCTGAGGAAGTTTTTAAAATTCATACTTTTTAGAAAGACATTTTTTCTTATTTATGAAACATTTGTATTATTGTAGGCTAAGCTGATATAAAATGCCAGATTTAAATATTCAGGCATTTTTTAAAATAACTTCTTTTAAATAACTTCTTCTCACTATATTTTACACAACACCTTTTTTTTTTTTTTTTTTTTTACTGTGAAATAAAATTCAGTTTCTAAATTGTTGACACTTAGTGTAACATCCATAGAACAAGTACAGGAAAATCTAGCTCCATAATTTTATGGGAATGTAAAGCTATGAATATGCTCGTGTCTGCACAGATGTTTGCATTGTTAAGCAAGAATTTGGTGCTTAGGAGGGGCTCTGAACCAAGAGACTCACAGGCTTATGCTCTCTCTTTCACCATTAGAAGAATAAAACATCCTGGATGCTCCAGGGTTTCTCTGGGGAAAATACATAAAGCTATGTCTGCCCAGGGGTAGTTAGCCTTAGTGGAGCCACTGTTAGTGGAGGGGAGCACCATGATGCTCTTGCGTATGGAGTGGTAGCACTTGTGTGCACTCAGCACATTGTCCAGACAGTGTGTGTGGACATACATGTGATTAAGAAAACATCAATGGATGCTTTCCATAAGACCTGTCAAGGCAAAGCATGCAGTTGTTTGGAATCAAGTGTGCTGTAGATGAGATTTCAGTGTGAAAAGAAAATACACAATTTGCTGGTGTCAAAATTTTTATGTGCTAATAAAAGTGCAGAACTAGATACCACTCTTTCATGCGCATTATCACTGAAGCAATAATAAAATTTGAAACTATTGTCTATCTTCATTTAAATGAAAAAAATGACTGAGTAAAGGAATGGACCTGTGGTTTCAATGAAGACAGTGGCAGCTTGCTGCTCACTTCTGCACAGCATGATGAAGTGATCAAAATTCTAAACATCAGTTCCGTTTGTGCCTGAATAGGCATAAGAGAAATAGCCTATACATTTTCAAGACTGATTGGAAGAAAACATTTTTCTAGTTATTATTGCTACCAGGAAAATTAACTACATTTTGTGAAAGTATGTATTTTAATGTTTTGAATAGAAAAGAGATATTTATAGCAAGTATAGTTAGCACAGTATACATAGTCTCTGTTAATACATACATCTACATATACAAAAAAATAAGTGTAGTAAATATATGTATTTATACATACATCTGTATGTGTACAATGTCAGTGCTCGCATGCATATAAAAGAACAGCACCTTCTAATATAAAGAAAACACTGTGTTGTTAGCTCCTAAAAATCAGAGCTGTATTTGAAATACCGTAATTTTGCTGAACTTTACACTCCATTCAGCTATAGTGGCTTTTCTAATGATGTTGTAGTATCACATAGCCAGAAGCAAGACTTATCCTTTTCCAGATGCAGTGGATCTACTTTGCACCACCAAAATATGGGCATGGCCTGAGATCTTCAATGCTGAGAGAGGTTTGTAAATGTCCTGGGCCTCATTTATCAAGCCTGGAGAACAAGTTCATCAATCTAGTCCCATGGTGACTCCGCAGGCTTCAGGGGAGCTGCAAAGATGATCAGCTCCAGCCATTAGGGCTCTTCTGCGAAGCGTGCAGGAGTCACCACTGCTGGCCATCCCTGCCCTCCCCAGCAGTCTGAGACCACCTGCGGTAGTGGGAAGGCTGCAGCAATTCTAAATTACATGCACATAATCATCAGACTTGATAGTCTCACATTCATATCCCATCATAAATAACTTAGCATTAATAAAGTTTTGCCCGATATTTTTTCACTAATGCATTTTATCATGTATTCCTCAGACTAGAGAAAAGGGGAAAATATTTCAACATATTTACACAAATGTTTCACAAATTCAGAAACATTACATATAGTTACAGTCATGTATTTTCTTTTTTTTTTTTTTTTTTTTTATCTGAGGTCTTTTAACATACTTAGGGAGTAATTGAGTTTTACATGGAGAAAATAATGTTCTTTCTCTGTATGCTCTAAGGGAAGGATAGCGGTCTGAATGCTACTGATGCATTTAGAATAAACTACATAGCATTTGAGATATCATCATAGTTTATGTATATTATTCACTCTGAGAAAATGTCTTATAATTTAAAATATCCCTGTCACAGATTAGTATTTTCTATCTCTTTTTTGACATTTTATTTTTATATATATCTGAACGGCACAGAAGATTTTATTTTATTTTATTTTATTTTTATAAAAGGTTCTTATATGTTAGTAATTATTATTTTTATGCATTTATTTATAAACACCTCTTTAACGCATTTCCCCAAGATGTTTATTCTTCAAACCTTTCTGTTGCACAGTCTCCAAGCTGGAGTGTGAGTGACCACATTTTTAAAAAGACAAACCTGGCAATCCTGCCATGTGTGAGGACATCAAAGACAAGTTGAGGGGAGCTGAGGGAGGTGTGCCTCAGTGCTGGGGAGGTGAGGAAGGATTATTCCCTCTTTCCCCCTCCTGCAAGCTGTTGTCCTCACTTTTGGAAGAAAACTGGGACAGATTAGCATAAAGGAAAGAGAGCAATGAAGCGGAAAACAATAGTAAGTCCAAAATATCTTAGGCTCTGTTGTGTTTAAGAACGGGCTGGACCAACACATGGGAACAGAGTAGGTTCAGCTGAGCCATGGCAGGAGGGAAGGAACAGGAGCAGATGACCCCGTGGCTTCTGGCATCTTGGTTCTGTGCAATGTCTGAAGCCAACTTCACTTGTTTGTCTGCCCAGAGATGCCTGCAGGTAGCTAAAATCTCTCAAGATTGGTTTTAAAAGGCCAGAATGAGAGACCAGTTTTTATAGAAAATGGCAGATGGGACATTACAGCAAGCTAGACAGTTGGTCACACCAGTAGAGGATACCCTTTTCAAAATCTAATTGAAATATAACAAGGGCTTGCTGGGTGATAAGGAAGTAAGCCTCTATGTTTCTTTGGCACGTCCCTTGCCAATTGCCTGCAGGGTTTTTTTCTTCTGAATGTTTTCCCTTCCTGCTCCAGTTTCTTCCTAATGAAAGTTAGGATTAACATGCTGTGTACAACCAGATTTTAAATTAATGTTGCTTTTCCAGTACATTTTTGCAGCTTTACTTAGGATTTCACTTCTAAGTATTCTGTACTTTTTTTTTTTTTTTTTTTTTTTTTTTTTTTTTTTTTAAGAAATACTGTCTGATTTATGAGGATCATTGTCCCAGGTTTCTGTGTCAGAGATTTGAGAAGCGAGAGCAGTGGCATCACATTTTCAGGATGCCAAATGTGTGCACTTTGATCTGGCACTACAGCATGCCTCAGGGAGTAAGTTGAATCTTGATTTCTTTAGTCAGTCATCCACTATCAGATACCAGTACACCGATTAGGCAGGCAGAATAACAGCGAACACAGCATTGGTTGGATATGGAAACATTTGTGAGGAGGCTATTGGCATCATTGGCATCCTTGGCACTCACTTTGTGGTACTGATTCTGTGATAGAAAATGCCCTTAATGCATACGATAACAATAACAGGTACCTCCATGCACTGATTAGTTTTGAAAGCTCTTCCCTCTCCACCACCATGTTTAACATTTTGTTGCAGAATGGAAAATGAAAAGGATATCCATATTTTGAAAGTTGACCTCTCACAAATGCAAGACCACTTACAGTAGCTGTGCCTTCTTAACATTCCTCGCATGCCCTTTTCCAAGCCAGTTGCTACCACTTGTTGCAGTGTTAAAGTGGCTTTGTAGTTGCACCTGCGATGCTTCGTCTGCATATATGGGATGAAATGGCCTCTCTGCACTCCAGTAAGCATTTCCCTGTCAGTCCTACCAAAGGTACTTGGTACAAAAGACTATCCAATTCACTAGAACTGCCACAATTATGATCTCTCTTGAACTCATCAGAAATACAAATGTGATATTCATAGTGTTTTCACTGATTCTCTGGCTACTCTGACGGTAGCACTTGCGGAGTCTGCTTTGGAATAGTTGCAAGGTGTGGGGAAGCCAAGAGGCTTGGGATCTGTCATTCACTGCTGTGGCTCACTGTGTCACGGGATGCAGCAGTAAGCTACACTGATGTCGTCACTTAAAAAATTATTGGGGTAACATAGATTCTTAAAGTTATTTTTTTCAAGATATAAAAATACATACAAAACATAAAAAAGACATAAGACATAAAAAAACATGCAAATCTCTACCAAATGGAGTAGGTGTTAGAGATCAGTTTATATGTATGTCTTTTTAATCTTACTGGTTGTTTGTTTCCATGTATAGTCTTTGAAAAAAATACAAAAGGAATGCACAGTGTTCAGAAATTTTAAGTGGTGATTAATATGCAATTAGGACTTGATTTTGCCTAGTGTTAAGCACCAGCAGGAGGTGCTGAGCACCCCAATCTTTTATTCAAAACAGTAGGGCTGAGGGATGCTTAGCATTTCATGACACTGAACGCTGCAAATACAGTCTGTGAACCTCTCTATAAAAGATAAATATTTCTTATTTTATTTGACCTTGGAGATGGGACTGTTTTGATAGGGTTAAGGTCAATGAGTATATTATTTTTAGACGAGATACAGAGTACATGGATGGTTCTGCTTTATTTTAGTGTGTTAACATCTGGCAGCATTCTGTGTTCCATATGCTGCTGATTGTCCTGATACATTCATCTTCAGCGATTATCAAAAAGATTTCAGTGCTCTGGAGTTAATCACACATTTGAGAAGACAAATACATGAAGATAAGTATAAAAGCAGTGTATGGGTTTTGCTGTATAAGACCAATATTTGGGTAATCTTGGCAAGTACATGATTAATTTAGAAAATAAATATTTTTTGAATTGATTTAATTAGCTAATATCTGTGAGTGCTGTAAGGATGAGAAACTACATATTGGAGCTCAATATTGTTATCACAATAGACATAGAGAACATTACTCTTTGGAAATCTGATTGTGTCCTTTTAATTCTAAATGTAGCACACGTGCTTATTTCTACTAATGATGAATAGTTAAAGGAGTTTCAGATGTGCACCCTTTTCCTATGTATGTGTATGGCTTTGGTATGTGAAAGTTTAGCTATGCTTGTGCCATTTCAGTACAAAAAATAACACACACAACTGTCAACTGTCTTTTTTTTTTTTTTTTTCCTATACCAGTGTCTTCTGTTTTCCTTAGGCTGATAACATATTTTTTTTTCCAGTATAAATTATTATTTTCATTCTGTGCTGTTTTGGCCTTACATGCTAATAGCTTCAGGGGAGAAAGACAAGAATTTCACAGAGAATCTGCCACATCAAAGCAGGTGTTCCCTTTACCTCCTTCTTTCTGAAAATGGAGCAAGTCTACCAAGATCAGAGTGAATGGTGAGGCAAAAATCAAGTTAACCAAGATGTCTGTCAACCTTTTACCTTTCTTGTGGCCTTTACCCCATCCTGGGCTTATGTCTAGGAGAGCCTACTGTAGGGCTATTCCACACCCCAAATTTCTGCAAAGAGTAATTTAACTAGTAAAATAGCCATATGGCTCAGAGTCTAGAATGATGGTGCTTTGCTTCCCACACCTCTTTTAAGACACCCCCTTGCTGCCCCACTCCCCAGTAACAAGGAAGGGCACCATGAAATCAGCTCTGGCCATGGCTGTTCAGGCAAACCCAGGGGCCAGGGTCTGTCCACATAACACTACGTGGGATGTCTGGTCAAGATAAGACATTACAAAAGCAGCAGGAGGGCTGAAATGGCAGTTTGCCACAAAACAGAAGGTAGAGAACAAACTAAAGTAGCAATGTTGTGACTCAATATTTCTCTCTTAATTGAATATCCATCATTTCAAAGAAAAAATAAAGACAGCAAAATCTCTTAGGGCACATAACATATCCATATCCACTGTTGAGATAAAACTTGTTTTATTTTATCATGCACAAATTTGTTTAGATCTCAGCAGTGACCACTCTTCCTGTTGCCAATATCTGTTAATGATAATTACTTCAAATACTATACTCGCTCAGTGATAGCATCACATCATGGTGAGGAAGATTGTGATCTTATCTAAACCTATTCTGTTTAACTCTGACACTCCTTCTATTATAGTGGGGCCCTGATAAGATCATGCCTGTTAGGATCAGACATTAGTTGGAATCAATATTTGAAAATGTGCCTGTTTTTGCTTAATAGCAAAGTTAGTGTGAGGGTCAGAGTGAGATCATTTGTTGGATGAGATTGTACAGCTTCATCTTGTAATGGAAATGTGTTCTTTGCTTCAGCTGCTGGTGAAAAGTAAAAACAAGGGCTCTTTGAAAACTGTGCAGCTTCACTAATAATCACTGTGTAAGGAAGATACAATCATTATTATGATATTTAACATCTGTAGTGCTGCAGCACATTGAGGTTCTAGTAGGGAACTGGTGCTCCTTTGTACTAGACTCTGTCTGAATCTGATATTAGCAAGACAGCTGCTGGCCTCGGCTAGCTTAGGTCCTGGGCTTAGACCAGACATGCATACAATAGAAACAAGCAAGTGTGGGAGGCAAAAGTTAAAGTGGAGATAATTAAGATTAGTATAATAAACAACAGTTACATCACACTAAAGCAGCAGACGTGAGCTTTATAGAGACAGTGAATGAAAAAAATTAGCAAGTTCGTAGATGATTTCAGGGAATTCTTCCTATATAAATTTAATTTAGTGGAAGAAAAGAAAAATAAAATAAAAAGGAGCATTAATTTAGATGGAAATTTTGAACCTCATCCACTGATAGAGAATGATATAATCTAGATCAGTGATGGTGAATCTTTTTAGTGCCCAGTGCCAAATTTATTTAAAAAAACTCAGATGCTCATGTGCTGCCGAAATAAATGTTTCAGTGCCACACTTGGCACCAGGGTCAGCAGGTTATGGTTACTGGTGGAGATGAACAGTCAGAAAACAAAAAGTGCCATAATATTTTATTGTTGAAAAATATGGTTACTGTTACTGTAGGGACTTTCAAGCTTTGGTCAAAGAGACCAAATACACAAAGTATTTGTGTGGATTGTTTGAGAGTTGCAGTGCCACTTTCTGTTTCTCATCAAGAACATTAATTTTCACTCTCTCATAAATGAATAAGTCCAACAGAATAAATTAAAACTAAGAAATTAATAGTCATATTGCCCATTGTTTTGACCATTTTGCTAAAAAATATGAGTGACACTAGTTCTATAACTGAAGTTGGCATCAAATTTCTTCATGTGTAGCTTCCAGTGCTAGGCATATAGCATGACCACTGGACTGCTGTATAAAGAACAGTTCCAAGAGATATTTAAATAGATTTCTTAAATCATTCCAGTGCAGAAAAACATAAATTTGGAGATTTCCATATTTTTGCATGAAATGAGCTTCTTGTTTGAATGCCTATATATTTATTTAGGTGAACTGCTAGTATTGTGTCCAGTGATGTGCTGAGACTTAGTGTGAGACTTAGTGAGACTTAGTGGCTTCCCAGTCACTTCCATTTCAGTAAAGTCACTCATCACTGAGTGTTTCTCATCTTAAACTCTAACTTCTTGTGGTATGACTTAGATTTCCTTTACAGTTCACAACTTGATTAGAATTCCTCACATTTGACACACCAATCACTAAATTTATGACACTTTTCTAAGGGAAGAACATACGCCAGACAGGAGTGATAGCTTTCATTAGACAAAATCAGAAAGTTTCTGTTTTGGAGTAAAATAAATATACTGTCACATGCCCTTCTAATTATGTATGTTGTGTCAGTACCAGTATCACATATGTGCCAACTGGTAGTTATGAAGAGGTGTAAGTATAATTTATGTTTCTTCAGACACAAAAGTAAGTGGAATGACAAATGAATAAATCATTGCACCAATGTTAACAGCAAAAGCATGACTGAATTCACTATCACCATATTGCCTTTCAATTCCATTAAATATTATTGCTTACTCTTTCAATATCATGATATGTGAACTGAAAACAAGAAATAAAAAAAGAAAGAAACATAATTGAAGTGGATTTATATAGGTGAAATTTTTTCCCTGTAACATGTGAATAAGGATATTTTAGCAGTGTTTTGCCCATAAAAAGTGAGGCATTTTCATATTTTCATTGAACAGTGATATAATTTGTATAATGAAGATGTAGATTTCATTTTACTTCTGCATTTAGTTGTAACAAACAGTAGAGACATTTCTGAATAATACTTGAAAAAATAGGAAGAATTTATCTTTGGGTGAAATATATTTTAGCTTTTAGATGTCTGTATCACAATTCAAAATAGATTTTTTTAAGATGGATTTTTCTCTCTTTCCCAAACTCTATAGAAGTATTTTAATTTGGGGGTGTTTCTTTAGTATTCTGGTACTAAATAATAGTATTTCCTTAGAAGACAAAATAGGTGTTTTCCCACATGTGCATTTCCACAATATAGCCTTCATTAAATCTGTGGCACAGTTTGTCATTAATGTCACTAAAAGACTACATAGTGATAGATTTTTGAAGCAGTAGCATTTAAACATTGATTCTTTAAAACATAGAATTTTTGAACAAATGTGATTGCCCTCATTATTTCTATCTTTGTTTATTAATTCTGAATTATGGAATAATTTCAGAAACATGGAATATTGACAGTTTTCAATTGTTCTTTGTTTTAAAAGCCCTCATGCAATATTTTTGGCCAAAAAAATGCTAGATATAAAATTCCAGGTGCATGAGTGGGGCAAGAAAGGAGGCTTTTTCTTTCCTCTGCTGCAACCACAATGAGTCTAATTTTAGACACAATGCAAAACCCAGCACTACAGTTTTCTGCCTAACTCCCAGATATGTATAAAACAAGAATGTCATTAAGACAATTGGATGTATCTGAAAAAGTAAAGTTTTTTTTTTTTTTTTTTTTTTTTCTGTGAATATCCCTTCGTTCTCACTAAATACAGAATGATGAAGAGCCATAATTTTACCTTTATAATAACAAAATATTCCACTCTAATTCTTAGTGGCTGGTATTGGCTACATACAGTATGTTAAAGACCTTATGTTAAGTTTGTGTCGTGTGCAGTCAGAGCTTCACTTTAAAACTGAATCTGAAGCAATTTGACTGAGAAGCAATAGGAGGAGATTAAAAGCTATTATACATGGATAAATAATGGGAATATTTATTTGTACTACAGGAATTTATTTGATTTATCTTTATTTATTTATTTATTTATTTATTTGATTCCTACTCTTATGCCAAGGAGCTTTTGTTATCCAGACTAGTCCATTAAATGTCACAAAACAGATAATTTTGCTGTTATTATTATAATGTTTGAATCATGACTGTGAAAAACAAGTCCCTTCCTGAAAGAAATAGAGGCCAAAAATGAAAACAGATGAAGAGCAGAAGAAGTACATAATTTGATCACCATTTTTAAAATGGTAGATTAAGGTACAAAGAGATTAATGGACTTGCTTGACAGCAATCTCGAGGTCTCAGGTTTCCTACAGGTTAAACCTAAGGCTGCGATACAAGATTATCCCCCTTGAATGATTAGCAGACACCCAAAGAGTTTTACACTATCAGCATATGAATTAAACTAATTTCTATAAACTCTTCATGTAAAAAGTGTGAACAAAAAGTAGTCTTCTAGGAGTCAGTCTTTTTGCAGACATCTCCTGATAGAAAAGACTAAACTTTTTATGAGTGTCATACACAGATACTAATTGTAAAGAAGATGCAAATACAAAGCAATACTTCTTTGAATGCATTCCCAAATATTCCACTTAAGAAAAAAACAGAAGAAAACAACTGGACTCCTACAGTAGTCTATCAAACTACTACACGGCACAAATTTCCCATCATTTCATAACTGATGGGTTAAAACTGGAACATGAAGTTATTTTAAAAAATCCATATTTGCGAAGAGTGGGATCCCTTATCATGTCAAGGAATGATTAAACCAATTGATATCACACTGGTGTGCAAAGTCTGGATTATGTCTTTGAAAAAGAGAAAATGCTTGATGATGGTCTAGCAGCGTTATGCTTCCAATAGGCCAGTCAGTCAAATGCAAATACAGTCTATAATAAAAAGAGCTGGTTGGCATAGTAATTGGGAAATGAATGTTATTTGTAGCTCCATATTTCTGTCTTTAGGAGTCTAAGAACTAGGAGGTTGGTATTGATAAGAGGGTTTGTGTATAAATCCTTTGTAATGAGGCTGTGCCTCTTCAGTCATTTGTATTAATTTTAACTTTAGATATGAACATCATTCTCTGAGAGGGGTGACAACTAAAATAACTAATTTCACAAATGTCTGGGGAAAAATTCACACGTTTTAGAAATAAATTCCACTTTTTTGTGTCAGGGGGAGTTGGGGGCTATATACAGGAATCATCTCAAATGTCATGGCATACACTATAGATTATAGCTGCATTTGTGCAGATACCGGTAAGGATGACTTATGTCATCCTATGATGGAAGGAAACCATTATTAGGGAGAACTACCAACTATACTGTGCACTTCAAGGGGTAGAAATGTCCTTCTTACCCTTAACACAGAAGAAAAAAATTCTCCAAATGGTTTGAAATTTGCATCAACTCCATCATTACCCCTCCCCCCCCCCCACACACACTTTTTTGTTTTTTTTTCTTTGTGGCATATTTGGCTTATTATTTAGTAAATGTATTTGACAGTTTCTGCCATTCCTTTTTTTCATGCAGACACTCATATTTGATATCTCGTTGACATCCTTTACTTCTAAATATTTCTGTCAGAGCACCCAATAATGCAGGACTTAAAGAGGAAGTAGTCCGTAACGTTGTGGAAAAGTTGAATATCTATCAGGGGGCTTGAAGCCTTTTGCTACTCTGTCCACACCCCAACTGCTCTCTCCACGTAGCTTCATTTTGTCTACATGGATTCCCTTAATTCCTCACTTTCCCTTTGCCCATCTCCTGATATTTATATTTATTTCCACTTCTGGCACTTTCTTCTTCCCTTTTTTCCTCACCTTTCAAGTCTGTCCTTGTCCATTCCTCCCTTTGCATTGCTAAATGAATTGTTTCTTCATTCTACCTTCCCAGTTTCTTTATTTTGTTCTTCTCATTGTCTCAACATCCACACTTCCTTCTCCATTCTCTATTTTCTCTGTTCTTTTTCTTACTGACCTTCAAGGCTCCTTCATCAATGCTCAAGGACTTGCTTTTCCCTAATGTCCATGCAGGTTAGAGAATACACTGGCTGGGAATAAGGTTTGGTGCTGATTTTAAGGAAAATAATAATAATAATTATAAAAATGGTACATTTGTTTCTGTGGCTTATCATAGGGCTGTCTATTTCTGTTCTCTCTGTTTCTCTGTTGCTTTGCTCATTGTATCGATATTATCAGGTGTTGTCTTTGGGCAATAGGTGCCCACTACAGAGAGCAAGAAGGAAGCTCTTGACTCTGCCCTACCTGAGTTTAGTGTTACACAGCAAGTCAGGTGTTTTGTGGGCTTACTGTGCCATCTTCTACTGAAACATCAGGCATGGGTACTACCAGAGGTAAGCTAGCAGGCTTGATGTGCCAGTGGACTCTGATCTTACACACTAAATCCTATACTTCTGTGATATGTTGACAGACCCTTACCTTAAACAGTGCTAGCAGGTACTGCTATAATAAAAACAAACTGGCTCATGTGCTACTTCTGAGATTTTCCATAAAGGCATCATAAATGTTAATGAATAAATAATCTTCTCCTAAATTTCATACAACAATTGAGCTTACCCCAGGCAGGATGTGCCAGTGTTGATCAGTGTTTGAAATACGTGAGGATTCCTTATTCCTGGTAGTGCAGTAGAAAGAAAAGTGTGTCACTCTCCCTGCCATTTATTGCACCACAAGGTGCTGAGGGCTTAGGTCTCTTGTCTTTACACATCCTTGCTCATACTAAGTCTCTCACACTAGACTCTAACAAAAAATTTTGGAGAAAAGAAAGATAACAGGGAAAACATGCAAAATATTAGTTAAATTAATAAAATAATCCCACTTCCCTGATCTTGTGTGCAGAAAGAAAAGAAGAAATTGAATTGAAAATGCATTAGGTAATGCCTGATCTAGGAATTAATCTGCTTACTTACACACAGCAGAGATACAAATTCTCTTGAGATGGCTAACTTAGTTTCTGATGTGGTATAATCCATGTTTACACAAGCATACTTAAATTGGACTGAATTGTAAAGAGAAAAGATTCCTGTGTAAAATGAAGCAAAGATGGAAAACAGAATGAGAAAAAAAAAAAAATCTTTTTTATCATACAATAGCCTTCCCTTTCTTACCATTCAGAAGAACACATTAAAAGAAATGTGTTACCTCTGATCTGAACTGGAAAAAGGTGCTTGTTTTAATTGAATCTCCTTACTATGAGAGCTGTTAGCTACATTTTTGGCTGAGTCAATGAGGCTGCAGAAATAGTAGTCATTGTTGTTCTGTCTCAATGGAAATGGAGATGCTGGAATCATACTTTCAATCTTTTTCTTTTTTAGTAAATTTACTTTGAATAGTATGCTGCTTTCCTTTACATTTGGTTCAGTGATTAGGCATATTTTGTTTTTATTGACAAACCAATGCCTTGTCACAGCTGAACCCAGCTCTGTGCTGGGGAACAGGATGTTGTTCAAGATAGTTCTTGAGGAAACACGTCAGGTAAAGATGGTCACCTTGTCTTCCGTATCCAGGAAGAATGTCCTAAAGAATTTTTGCAGCTTTCCAGATTAAAGACAAAAGCTCAGATGAGAAGATGTAGATCATCTGAGAACAACTGCTCAACAATTTCTCCACATTATGAAGTGAGATCATGGCTAGCTGTGTAGTTGTACCTTTAACAACGAGTACGAGGGGGTAGAAATGGGCCAAGATGTCCTGAAAGTTGGAGTGCAGAGCAATGAGTGTTTTTTTTTGCAACTGTTATATTCAACTTTCTTCAATATTAATTGTGTATAATTAAACTTTAAAACATTCTAGACTTGTAAAAGATCCAATTCAGAACATGCCAATTATATCTGGGGATTTAAATAGTGACATAATAAAATTTGTACTGTCAAGAAAAATAAATGAAGTATAAAGTGAGACATTATTGAACTAACATTGCCATGAAATCCATACATTCTGTAGAACCTGACTTTTTTTTTTTCTTCTGTTTTTCTTTAAACTTGTTCACATTTTACTTTATTTAGTTCTGCATATTGCTTAAAGTTTTTTCTCAATTTAATATATCAGGAACAAATAAAAGGAAAATTAACATTTGGAATTTAGGATTTTTATATCAGTAAGCCGCTAAAAACATACTGCCCCACACAACATACAATGTAGCACTTGCTTTGGCCCACTGAACACTATTTTCAGAAACAATAGTCCTTCTCTTTTTTATATTTTTGCAATCTCTTGACTGTTCTTTTAGAAATGATCACATTCTTTTCATATGTTAAAAAATATATATCCCTGAAATATTTTATTTTAACAGAAATTTCGCACTGTAGCAGCATAAGACATGGAAACTGAATTCTTCAGAGACTTCCATATGAATTTATGAATGCACAGAATACCCTGGAAACAAACTAGAAGGAGATGTACCACTGGTACATATACCTATATACTTGTTTTTCATTAAATCCTCCACAGAACATTTCAGCAATTTCTTATGAAACACTTTCTTAGGTGTTGAAAAATTAGTTACCCATTGACATGCACTTCAGAAACTGTAAGTGCTGTAGCAACTGTGTGCATGGCAGGAAAGGTTCTGTTTCTTTACTGCACTAGAGAGGCAGAAGTTTAAGACCAGAGGTAAAATGAAATGTTAACCATCTCCCAGTGTAACAGTCTCCCAGAGTCACAGCGTCCCAGTGATAACAAATGTCTCAGTTCATTTCTGGTCCTTATATTTCTGTGACCTTCTTCTTTATTCTGAATACCCCAGTTAAAAGGTGAAGTCAGGAAGGAGAAAAGAAGGGAGTTATAAAAAGGTTGAATTTCACACCATATGTGCCTACTTTTTGTTTCTCCCAACCAGCATTTCTCAATAAAAATCTTTTCAAGATGCCACACCATTCAAACTCAGCAGGAGTTAATAAAGGTGTTTTACAACAGAGAACCCACAAATTCTGCTCCACTGGCTTTGGGTCCTAAGGATGAAGAAAATCCCTTTCCTACAAGTATTGATAGGGTTGTATAGAGGGGGTTGCACAGCCTCTGCAGATCTGTTTTTTATCTGAACTCCTCTATTATTATGACATCAGATTGACACTTTTTAGGATTTTTAAGCCTGAAATGCATCATTGGATTATAAATATCAGAATTTTAGTAATATCATACTGAATTTTAAAAATTGAGAATCCACTGCACACCCAGGCTCAGAAAAGCTATTCAATTCTGCTGTGCTGACCTGGAAAACAGAAGCAGCATGGTAAGCAGTAAAAAATGTTGTTTATCCCTAGAGAGAAAAAGATGTGTAACTTGGTGGCACACTGCAGCTCTGTGCACCTGTCTACATCTATACTATAGCCAGTGCTTATGAGAAACATCTGTATTAAAGCAGATGTTTTGCATAAACTGTTACAATTTACCGTCATTTAGTGTTCTGTGGAAGCAGGTTGAGGTCACTTTTAAGCATTTCAATATGATTTATATTGAATTTTTAATTTTTCAGTGGATATTGGTTTTACATGTATGCAAAGAAGAGAGTTAATATCAGACAATTAACCTAAAAATAAAACTTTATAATGAACTGCTTGTTTGTGCATCATTTTCTTTAGTAAAAACTTTGTATTAATCACCAGGACTTTTTAAACCAGAGTGGGTAAGTGGGGGTTGTGTGATAGTGTACATTAATAGACTAATGATTGCTTAATCGAACTTATGCTGGCACCTACTTAATCATTTAGATCATGATGCATGTGGTATTTGGGAGCATAATTTCAGAACTAATATAGGGCTGCACTCTTATAATGTGGGCTACTGTTTGAAGTTTGGGGTCTTTTCAAGCATAAAAATACAGGAGGGATTAGTGGAATAATGCAAGGTTGTTGCATGTGTTTATCAGTGGTGGTTATATGAGTTAGAGAAGTAGCACCAAGTGCACTGTTCCTAAAATAGCTTCAGTGTATGGCTCTAAGTCCCCACTGAAGCACAAGGATTTTTGATTGCATGCCCTGAGACACAGAGGAAACAGAGGTGAGCTCAAAATGAGTTTGACAATTCTTTTACACATGTAAGCTGCTGAAGCAGGCCACTTGTTCCTACATGCACAGCAAAGTGACCTCAGCTGAGAACAATGCAGATTCTGCATTCATGAGATTCAAATCCTCAAACTTAACGGGCAGGACCCCATGAGGCTTGATGTATTAACATTGAATGTATTGTTTTGAACAGAATAGTAAAGCCTAGCATCAGTCAGGTTAGCGTGACTGGGCTGTTTTTCTAAGTGCACTGCCTTGTGACCTGGTTTTGGAGGTCCTGAGGGTGTGCCCAGCTGCTGGGTATTGATCTGGGGTAGTCCCGTGGTCACCATCCCTGCGCTTAGACTGGCGGAGAACTTGCACCATTTTTGGTTTTGCCCTTCTGCCAAACTTTGTTCAGGCAAAGGGGGAGCACATCAGGAGATTTGTTCATATGTAGAAAATCTGTTATCAAGAAGAGCGAGCTACTGTCAACCCTTTAGCATCATTTGAACTTCATGGATGTGCTGTGTCCAAATTTTAGTCCTATGTGCCATGAGAAGCAAGGACACATAGACTGGTGAACTGGTCTCCTCAGCATAATCTATGGCAATCCTGACAGGAGTCCTTTAGATTTTCCTTTTATGTGTACAAGTCAAAAGAGTAGGAGAACACTGACAATATGCCCCTTGCAGCTGTCAAGGTGCCTGAAAAAAAGTACACACCCACTTACATGCATTCATTTATCTATACACATATGCATACATAAAAATATACATATATATTTATTTAAATCTTGATAGGACTGAGTGTGGGAGGCAACACAGAGTTTGGGGATGCTCTTAAGTACCAGTATATTTTCAAATGTAAAGAAGAAAATCTGAAACAGTGTTACTTGCATGATGTCTACAGCACTAATACTGTGCAGTGATATTAATTTCATTGAAAATTTCTATTAGTGCTGAATGGAGCAGTTTACTAAATGTTATGTAAATAAAATAAAACATAATATAAAGTGTTAGGTGAAAACAGGAGACAAAAAATCATGAGGGGGAATTTTTTTTAACTATCTAAAACAAAAATTTGATAAACATTTTAAATTAGACCTCAAAATGCAGGGAGCTTAGCTGTAAAATTCCATCTGATCACTATTAGGCTTACATGAGATTACAAAAGCCTGCTGATAATAGAGTTAAATTCCATTTCAAAGCACTGCGGTGAGGACACTGAAACTGCAACAAGCCTGTAGTATAATTTGGGTTAAAAACCAAGGATACTTGAAGCATAAAAATAGAGTCAAGAGGATGCTGTTTACACAGCAATTAACTTCAAGGGTAATTCTTTTGTGATATATTGTTTTCAGAGTTTAAATAAGACATGAAAATATAAAATCAGTAGTATAGTAAAGGAGAATTTCAGGACTTTGGTGGGTAGGGAGGAGGCCTTTGGATGTTGTATAGGATTACAGAAGATTTTTGTTTCCCTTCATTTCATCTGTTTGCCTTTCTTCAAAGCCAAACCCTGGTTAGGTGAGGGTTGCTTCACTCCTGAAACTGATACCCCATAGCTTAAATTTCCCTCTTATTTCCTTATTTCCTTTTCAGTTTTGTTTTCATCTTTAAATAAATTTCCAAAGAGCTTGGCTATATGTGTGAAAGTTAACAACGTGGCACTGGCAGCAATTGAAACCCACACTGAGTCAAGGAAGAAGAGAATATTCGAAAGGGAAATACGCTGAGGCTACATGTCAGATGTTTCTCTCGTCTTTTCTCTCCCTCTCTTTTTATGCACACAAACACCCATATGCACATGCACATATATTAATATATATAATATATGCAGATATTGATGGAATTCTATGAGTTGAAAGAGAGGGAAGATGTCTTTAAGGATCCATATCTCTCACAGCAGATATATGTTATTATCACTGAAATGTGGCCTTCAGTCTTGAAACAGTTAAAAGAGTTCTACGGCCACAAAAGAAGAGATTTCTTCAGAATTATCTCCCGCCTCACATTTGCTCTTAGGCAAGCAGTTTAAAAAAGCCCAGTGATTGAGCCAGTGATCCAATTTGAAATGCAGAAATGATTAGAGCTGCTTGCCTCATTTCATATCGAAATTCTCTGATTTATGACAGGGCTGCAGCCAAGATCTATCTCCAAAGGGAATTAGTGTGCAAGTTTGCATATTTTTGTTATTTAGGTTTCTGATAGCAGCTGCTAGCTAGAAATACTGAACTGGGAGGTGGTGGTGCAGGGTTTTTCAGCCATTGGAGCAAAGGAAGATAAGAGCCTTATGTTTAGGACATTTAGACCCCTTGACCATCTCACCATACAGTAATTTTTAAACTTGGATTGCAGTAATACAGGAATCCAGTGGAATGGTTAATTGTAGTTGTGGAGAAAGGAATTACCAAAATTCTGTCTCCATGTTTTAACTAGGGGAATTTTAATGAGGCATAAAACTTCAATCATGCGACTGACCTGTGGGGCAGAGTGTAGAACATATAATGAAACAGAAATAGAATTCTGAAAAAAAATTATTACCTTATCTGGAATTTACATGAAGTGTTAACAGGAAATTATGCAGCAGTTATAAATGAAAAATATGGGATTTAATGTACTTATTAATAAAGATTTGTTACATACATGATACCAGTGTCCCAAATCTGCCGTCCGCAGCTGTCCCCAATTTCTTATTTCTCTGTCCTCAAATGCATTTAGTGTCTTCTTATTACTATGGAAGCTAAGGCCAATATCCATTTAACACCAGTTTCTAAGACAAATGAAAACATCTTTGTGTTGGGGTCGAGGACTGAGGAATTTTCCCTTTCTGCAACATTCAGACTCTCATAAAATTCAGAGTTTTTCATTTGGAATTCAGTTAATGTTTTCTTTGGATTTGTAAACCTTCTGTGATGAGGAGGAAAGAATGAGCACATGGTAGCTCTTAAAAAAGGGAGAAAAAAACCCTCTCCACTGAATGAAAGATGAGTAACTGCCGAATTATGCTAGTATTGCACTGAGCAAAGAAATCACACTGTGAAAGTTTATTACCTTAGCTACTATCCGGCTCCATATGGAGTCATTATGGCCTAGAGTCTCAATAGTGCTCCTAAATTGACCTTACCATAATGCAGCTGTGCTTCCAGGTATTAAAACCTCTCTCATATTTCACTGAATATTCCCCAGGGGATCCAAGGTTATTGTAGTAAAAACTTTAAAATTTGATTACTTTGTTCTTAAACAAAGAATTCAGTAAGAAGATCATACAGTCTGCAGACAGAAATGTGCAAGTTATATCTTTCAAATTAATTCCTCTCGCACGCTGTATTTTTGCATTCCTACCCTTGTTATTTAATAGTAATTCTGCTGATAGAGCTTGTCCTGTTTGCGTACGTTATGCAATTACCTGATTGACCCACTTTCTTTGTAAAGTCACTGCAAGCATATTGTTGACCTTAAAATAACACTGTGGTGCTGCAGCTAAGGCAGAGCTGACACCATGCCTGAGCTTCACTGTTCCCCTCCGCAGACACCAGTGATGGAGATTTACTTAGTATATTTACAGGTGGGAAATACCAGTTTAAAACACTGCACACCCCTAAGTGAAGAGTTACCAAAACAAGAACATAATGTAAATGGAGGAAATAAAACTGAAGGTAGCTTTCCTTGCAACACATTCATCCACTTTCTTGGGAACATTATTTGGACAAAACAGACAATGCAGTCAGTGAAATTGTCATCTGAATTATGAGTGCATAATAAGGTCTATTTTTACATACTTATATGTGCATTAAGATAATCTATTTGCCTTTTAATTTTTCAGTTTCCATAATAATAGTATAGGATGGTACATATTGGAGATAGTTAAAACATGAAGGTAGTTCTCTCTCTTTTTTTTTTTTTTTTTTTTTTTTCCTCATTTTTAACAGCAACAGAAAAAAATCCAGCAGAAATATAAAAGAATCAATCTTTGGACAAAGTCCACTTTCTCTGTTCCCAGTAAAATTGAGCAAGCTCTCTTTCCTACTACCTTCTTTAGCTGTTTGATTGCAATGGATTCTATGCCTGCTGTACTATAAGTTTTATGATCCTATGAGAAAAGATGAATAAAGCACTACACATCTCTTTTCTGAATGCTATTTTAGCTTCTCTAAAGATATTGTAATCTAGTCTATCCATGCTATTTGCAGAAAAGTGGGAGATAGAGTTTTTGTTAGCCAGTGACTTTAGTTTTCAGAGCATGGACTCTGTCTGTGGGCCTGAAGTTTCATATGGGCAATCACTGATGCATATTTATTTTTTTCCATTTTCGTTTGTGCAGGCGAAAACTGAGGTCTTTATGAGAAAATATAGTGCATCTTTGCTCAAATAAAAGCTTATGTTTACAATTGTGTCAGTCAGTCCAATGGTATTAAGAAAGTGAGGTTCAAATGTCCATGGCCGCTGCCTTACTTGGCAGGGGATAAACTTGGCCTTACAGAGGCTCCTAACTCAGCCAAGATGGAATGGGGTCCTTTTCTTTCCATAATGCTATTGTATGAATATAAAACATTTATGTTATCACAGAATCACAAAATCACAGAATTTCTAGGTTGGAAGAGACCTCAAGATCATCGAGTCCAACCTCTGACCTAACACTAACAGTCCTTGACTAAACCATATCCCTAAGCTCTACATCTAAACGTCTTTTAAAGACCTCCAGGGATGGTGACTCCACCACTTCCCTAGGCAGCCCGTTCCAATGTCTAACAACCCTCTCAGTAAAGAAGTTCTTCCTAAGATCCAACCTAAAACTCCCCTGGCGCAACTTTAGCCCATTCCCTTCGTCATGTCACCAGGCATGTGGGAGAACAGACCAAACCCCACCTCGCTACAGCCTTCTTTAAGGTACCTGTAGAGAGCAATAAGGTCACCCCTGAGCCTCCTTTTCACCAGGCTGAACAAACCCAGCTCCCTCAGCTGCTCCTCATAGGACTTGTTCTCCAGACCCCTCACCAGCTTTGTTGCCTTTCTCTGGACCCGCTCAAGCACCTCGATGTCTTTCTTGTAGCAAGGGGCCCAAAACTGAACACGGTACTCAAGGTGCGGCCTCACCAGAGCTGAGTACAGGGGGACGATCACTTCTTTAGCCCTCTTGGCCACACTGCTTCTTATACAAGCCAGGATGCTGTTGGCCTTCTTGGCCACCTTAGCACACTGCTGGCTCATATTCAGCCAACTATCAACCAATACTTATGAAGCAAAGAACATAAATTGAAAGCATGTATGACTCTTTCTCAAGAACATGGCAGCTTCTGTCCTTCCTCTTAAAGTATAAATACTGATACATATAAATCATCTGCCTTTCTTTTTTCTTCATTAATTTTTTAACTATTGCTCATTTCAGTTTAAGCTTTACCATGGGCTGTTAAGTTGGAGAATCTCCATGAGTGCAAAAAACACTTCCACAACGTATTATTTTAAAAGCATATTCTTTTAATGATTTATAATAAAGAACAATCTTCTCTATTGCTCTGATAGCCAGTAAAAATGAAAATATTAAGTATGCTGTACAGTCAACTTGGGTAAGTACAGCAACAGAGTAAGTAGACATTAACCAACATGAGGCATCAGAGGTAAAATCAAAAAGATTAAATTTGACATAAGAGCCATGTTTAATTTCTCCCAGCCTCTATGGTTCTGTTGAATCACATGCACTTTAAATACCTTCCTGGACTGCACTAACATCTGCTTGTCTTGGAAGACAGATTTTGCCAAATCTAGCTATGTTATGGGAAAATGTTTGCCCACAATGCTTTGCAAGCAGGGAGTTGTATTCTTGTAATATTCTTACTAATTAATCCCACAGGCCTTGCTCCTGGGCTAACTATTGTGAGCCCAGCAATGTGATGAGGCTAGCAAGGAAGGTCACAAGCAATGATGTGAGAGCAGGGGCAAAGTGTGTATGTGTGCAGGCACGTGGATATCCCCCTGAAAGAAAGGTGAGGAGTGAAAAGATGTACTAAACATTGAAATAGTGGCAAGAAAGGAAAGAGGCATAGTTCTTTTGTACCTATGGCTCTTCCAAGTTACAGTCTACTTTTTAAATTATATCCAGTCTGACTGCTTGGACAACATCCCAAAATCTATGAACTTCTTTTAGCAAATCATTCAAATGTGACTTATTTTGATTGTGTACATTTGGAAAAATAAATCATTCTTGAAAAAGTTGGGAAACCTACTTTTATCTGGAGGTTTGTTGTCCATTAATAAAATGAATTAAGAGTTGTCAAATCCCGTGGGCTTCATGCTTGTATCAACTTCAGTGATGGCAATGTCTGAGCTAAGCCAGTTACGTGATTTTATGTGTGTATATATATTTGCATGAGCATACACACATGTGCTCATGTACACACACATTTTCTTGTAACCCTCCCTTCAAACCATTTCCTCAAAGAAAAAGGGAAAAACAGTTTTAATTTCACAAAACTGACCAGGGGAGATAATGAAGTACTTTCAAAACTCTTTATGTGTGGAAGCCCTAGAGGCAAACCCCAGAGCTTTCATACTTTTAGCAATTACTTCAAAAAAAAAAAAAAAAAAAAAAAAGAGTTTCCTCAATTATGAAGTACACTAATGCAGACTGCACAGACTCAATTTCACAAAGTGTATTGGAAAGGCAGCATTCACATAATTAATGAGAAAATGCTGCATGTGTTCAGAAATTCTGTTAATTGATTAAATGAGTCTATGTCTAAATCTGATTATAATCACATTGTGGCAGTACAATTGAGTGAGTGTGTCTAAGGTAAAGGGACTCTCTCTTTCACTCTTGGGTATACGTATGCATCCTACTTCCTACTTCTCCCAGAGCCCCAAATTATAAGAAGAGGATAAAAATTAGCCCAATAGAAAAGGTAGCAAACTTCTCTAATGAAAGCTGTATAGCTTGATAACAATTACTTGAATGATTCTTCTTTGTTTAGTGTCTCAGTTCCCGTTTAATCCATCAGTTGCACTGGTAGAATGCAGCGTGGTTTATAGCAAACCTTGGTTTGATGCTTGCTGTGGTTAACAAGTGCTGGTTAGTTTTCCTGTGGTGTCGTCATAAAACACAAAACCTGCCATGTGCTTGTCATTTTTTTAAAGAAGGCCACAGTGTTCCCTAAGGGTTGTGAGAGAAGTTCATCCCATTGAACTGGTCAGCAAGATATCATTAGCTCGTTGTGTACATGAAATCCAGGGGTTAGAGCACCAAGCGTCACAAGCCAGTTTCTTTACCTCCTTGAGCTGATCAGAGGATCAGAGTATCAAGGAAGGATTAGCACTGACTTGGGATTTGTGTGATTGGTTAATTTATTGCGGCGATGGCAGGCCTTTCATCTATGGCAACATTTAATCAGCACGGCCATGGAGGCTATTACGGGTTAGCTCTTTTCTCAAGTCAGCCAGGGCTGCACCATCAGCCCTATCACAATTCCCCTGAAATTTCCAAATTATCTGGAACAGGCTTTAGCCTCACAGTAATAAAAATTAGAAGAGATTCCTGATAGCACTGGTGGAAAAGGCTTTCACTTGCACAGGGCAAATTATAAATAGTATGAACGTGCACTTTAAAAAAAAAAATTCTCCACCTCTTAAGAGATGTGCAGGACTTATCACCCCTGCTCTGATCCAAATCCTCGTGGTTGAAAATTTATATTAGATTTTATCAGTGAGGCCTAAGTCTAGAAAAATCAATGAAGGTTATCTTTTATGTTGCAGGAACTTGTGGAAATATTGATTTTCATTTTATAGTGAATTTGGAGCATGAGTTGGTAATCACTGCTGAGCTGACTACAATGTTTGCCTACTGTATCTTTTACTGAGTTTTGCTCAAGTATTTAAGATAGTATATTCCTGTTGATTTTAGCATGTAGTTTGAAGTCAAATGTTTCTTAATAGAAGTTTGTGCATCTCTTGTTATATAATGTAATCCTTCACTGTAGTAGTGATTAGCTAATGTCTGTTGAATGATTTCTGAATTTAATAGTGTTCAGAGTGAGAAAGGGAGATTTTAGGACTCCCTTCATATATCTTGCTTCTCCTTTTTTCCTACCAGTCACTAAAACACTAAATGAAATATAAACTATAATAGAATGTAATGAAAAATAAGATGAAGAATGCTAAAAGATAAAATAATCATGTATAAAAGGAGTTAGGAATCTGAATAACTGCTAGTATAAATTATAGTTATTCAATCTATTAAGCATTAAATCTTTCAGAACCAATGAAAGCTAGAAAAACTTCTGTTGATAAAAGATACCAAGGACACAGTTTATTAAATGAGTCTAGATCCTTCATCTTGGCTTCTGAAAGTGCTGTAACTAAGTAAAACAGTGATTCAGAGAGTGATTTTAGAGCTGTTCTCATCTAATGCCCTTACTCACTCTCTGGTTTTTATTTGTATAGAGTGTATCCACTTTCAATGTTATTTCTATTGGTAGTGTATCCATGCAACTGATTTTAAAATGGATGAATTCTTTAAAAAGTCGTCTAAATATTCAAATAAATCTGTTCCTGCCAAATTTATGTAATTCTTTTGTTTATATTGTAGGTAACATACATGTGATTTAGTTCTTTCAGAACTGATATTGGAAAAGGAACTTTGTATATCTCCTTCACACAACCTAATTCTTAGAGAAGTAAAATGAAGTTTTGTGACTTTCATAAGATAAAGCCTATCTGAGCTCAGAGCTTACAATAGATAAAAACTCTCAGATAACTACTCACAATTAAAGTAATTATTATTAAAAATAACAAGAAAAAAAATATAGCTGCTTTTAAATAAAGATAGATTTTGGAGTACGGACTCTGCTTGTTCCTTCCTTCCCAGAACCTCTGGGCAGGACCTAAGTAGAGAAGGCACACTGGTAGCAAGTACTTTGCCTGGGAGACTCATTCACCTTTCCAGCTTCTGAAATAAAGATTTAAACCTAGAATTCTATAGGGATGTAAAAATACATTTTTTTTGAAGTACCAGCACAAGGAGATATTGTTCCTCTGGGAGAGAAATAGTGAAGCTATTTGCAAAGCATATGTCCTCAAAGGCACTTGAAGAACATGGTGCTGCAGGTGTCTCTGAACATAATCTTTAAATACATGGTCATACTTAATTGCAGCAAGTTTACAGGAAAAAGTGTATGAATGTGGCTCCTTGGATCTCCTCAAGTGCTGCTGATTGGAGCACATGCAGCATGATGCAGGAGAATGTACAAGGATGCACTTACAAGGATGCCTAGATATAAAAAAATATTAGGTACTAGAATTAGCAGTTTGTTTCTGCATATATTTACATGATACCATCATCCTTCACTGAGTTAATTACACTTGTTTTACATGGTTCTATCCATTTTCCTCTGATCATAGTCCATTCATTTATTATACGGAAATGTTGGTGATTTATAAATATGAGCAGTGGTAAGTGTGTTACTGATTTCAGTGTTAGCAGGAATGTGCCCATATTATGGTTTAGCCTGTGATGATTAAGTTGATTGGTATTCCTTTATCTGGAAATAATTTTCAGGAAAAAAGAAATGTAATGGATTGAATTCTTTATTCTCTGGCCATGGCATTTGTATGAGCTATGAATATCAGTGGTATATATAAAAGAAACTAAGGGAGGTTTTATCTGCTATAATGTTAACTTTTATAAGCTAAAATGAAATAGAGAAAGCTTTTTTTTTTTTTTTTTTTTTTTTTTCCTGTAAGTAAATATTTATATCATCCAAAGCCTGTATTCCTTGAGCTTTGCCCCAGTGAAACTCCTACTGATTTCTCTCTTATTTTGATCTGAAGTAATGCTGGAACAAACACTTCAAGGTTCAACCTTAAAGTGTAAGGGGAAAAAAAATAATAATATATATATATATATTTATATATATATAAATTCTTTTATCTTTCAACATGAAATTGAAGTAATAACATCATAAAGTCTTTGACAGTGGAGAAAGTACAGAGGAAAGATGACCTGCAAAGACTGAGTTAAATTTTGTTATCTGAGCCACAGGTGCAATTCCTTTTGACGTCAAGGGGAATAGTGTCTTTGTTTCTGAGGGTAAATATGAACCGTTGTCTATTTACTTGCCTATTATGGAACTAAAGATGAGTCTGCATAACTGAACAGATACACCTAGACAGATTTGATTGTCTTTGTTAGTTTTTAGTCTTGAACCTGGCATTTGCATGAAATTAAACTGAATGTTTTATTTTACGCATTTCATGCCAGTGCTGAATTTAAAGAAACAGTTAAAGACATAAGACATTTAGCCAGAATTTGGAACATTTTGCAGTATTCTATATATTATTATCATTAATGGTAATAATCATAATATTATTATGATTATGATATCATTATGATTATGATAACATTATGATTATTTTATCATTATGATTATTTTATCATTAATAATATAATTAATTATAATTGGGTCTTTTTCCCAAAAGCAAGGCAATGTCATTTATTCTTAAAAATTTACCAAAATTGGAAAGACTATTTTTTTTCATTATCGAATACAGTATATTTCTATGACATTTTCTTTGAACTACCTGTAGATTCCAGCAGTGCACCTTTTTTATTTTTTAAATGATTCTTTCCTGCTGCCATTAGTTATACATCAATGAGAGACTGCAAAGTGATTATGTAGAAAAATACAAAGTGCTGCTACTGTTAAAAATAAATCTTATTTAGCTGATTTTCCAGGTGGTGATTTCCAGGTTTGGCCCTTTGCTGTAACTTTGCCATAAGTTTTTGTTAGCTTGCTAGGGTTAAGGAAACATTTTAGTTTAAGGTGGTAGAAATGGTGGGTTGCAGGCAGATGGTGAGATCCTTTTGTGGTGGATTGCAATCTCCAGCCCAAAAAGATGACCTCACCATTATGAACTGTGTGTGCAGATAGATCTATTCTCTTCCTTTTGCATTTTTTAGATACCTTGTCATATGCAGTAAGTACCATGACTCTTTTTGTGCCTGGTTAAGAAGGGCAAACACCCCAACGAAGGATGCGCTTCTCTGCTGAACATATGGCAGAGTCTCCCCAAAGTTAGGATTAGCCTCCCAAAAGACAAGTTTTTTTAACTGACCTTAACAAAAATACAAATAATACTTTCAAAATAATTATATACACCTATAGTGTGTATATATATATGTGTGTGTGTGTGTGTGTGTATAACTGATCCTGAGCTAGGATCAGTTTCTACCTTTGAGGAAGAAGTAGAGAATCTTCTAGTTAGTTGGTAAATAGGTGAGTTAGGTAAACACAATGACTCAAAGGTAATATTGAAACGGTCTGGGATGAGGGTAATAAAAAGTCCACAAAAACAATATCAACGTGGTAACACTTCTTTTTATTATTATTATTAATCTTATTTGGAATAATACAGTGGAAAACTGGGATAGTTATACATTCCTGGAGTAACTGAAGAATTGTTTATATGTGTAGTATGTTGACTAGCCAGTACATAATCTAGATTATTTTGGATATATTCCTGGGAAATAAGCCAACACTGATAAATAGGCTTGATGTTTGGAAAGCCTCTAGGAAGAATCTAGCTATAGTAATACTATTAAATATGAAAATTAACTCTAGAAAATATAGTGCATTTGTCTTCATATAAAAAAAAAAATGAAAAAAATAGTGTAAAAGGTAAATTACAAAGAATTCATTATATCAGATTACTTAGAGAAAAATGGGAACTATTTCAGAAGCTGGAAAATATGATTGGAGGAATTAATTCAAGTCTTTCTCCTTGTAAACTTTTTCTTATGTATACGTATTACAGCAATAACATTACATGTGTTATACACTGCACTTATCCCGATCCAAAAACCCCAAATTATTTGGAGATATTATATGAACTTTAAGAGATTTTGATTAGACCAGATGTGTTTTTTTTTTTTTGGCTGGTGTGGGAAGTCTGTCTTTCAGATTGTGTACATTGAAAATAAGGTCTGTGAGCTTCAAAGCATTTTAAAAACATATATGTTTATTAAGAAAAGAAAAGAAAAAAAAAAAAGCTAGGTTGTTCAATTAAATGGGTTTAATTTTCTGTAAATAAGAATAACACATCATAGATTTGCAACTGTGCACTGACATGCACATATACAATAAATATTCCTTTTTCATTTTTAAACCAATTAATTTTTCAGTTTGAACAAATTCTACGTAAACTTACAGATTTTATTCAGTGTTTCCTTTTAGTAAAATTGAGTATTATAGTATTGATATTTCACTAAATTCAAGAGAGTTAATTTGGTAATTCTTCTATTTTAATTGTAAATGGTACCTTTAATTTAATGTACTGGAAGTTTAATAAAGTTAATAGTCAATTTAACACAGACACCATTTCAAAAAGATCTTATGATAATTTGCACACTACTTCAGTCACTTGAAGTTATATGGGCTCAGTTACATGTACATTTTGATTTCATAAAAAAAATTATGTTATTTATTAAGTTGTTCAAGTTACACTTATGTTATTCAGTTCTCAAAAAAATGTCTAAGCAATGACCTTTTAACTTTATCTATGATGAATTAACTGAAGTGAATGCTATAAAACATCAGTTGAGTATTTCTTGTTCAGGAACTATCAATTGACATAGTGCATATTTGTTTTAAATGACATAACTTGGAGTGCCATAGAGTCTAATTTGGCCTAGTACTGAATGGTCTCTCTTATTTACATGGTAAGCATGAAGTAAAATAATCAATAACATCTACCAGGGGAGGTGCCCTGCTAGACCTTCTCTTCACAAACAGAGAAGGACTGGTGGGAGATGTGGTGGTTGGAAACTGTCTTGGGCAGAGTGACCATGAAATGATAGAGTTCTCCATTCTTGGAGAAGCCAGGAAGGAGACCAGTAAAACTGCTGTATTGGACTTCTGGAGGGCTGACTTTGAACTGTTCAGGACACTGGTTGGTAGAGTCCCTTGGGAGGTGGTTCTGAAGGGCAGAGGAATCCAGGAAGGCTGGGCGCTCTTCAAGAAGGAAATCTTAATGGCGCAGGAGCGGTCTGTCTCCACGTTCCCAAAGATGAGCTAGCATGGAAGAAGACCAGCCTGGCTGAACAGAGAATTGTGGCTTGAGTTTAGCAGGGAATAGAGTGTTTACAATCTTTGGAAAAGAGAGTGGGCCACTTGGGAGGACTATAAGGACATTGCGAGGCAGTGCAGGGACAAAATTAGAAAGGCCAACGGTCATCTGGAGCTCAATCTGGTGACTGCCATCAAAGACAAAAAAAATGTTTTTACAAATACATTAATGCAAAACGGAGGACTAAGGAGAATCTCCAGCCTTTACTGGATGCGGGGGGGAACTTAGTTACGGAAGATGAAGAAAAGGCAGGGGTGCTTAATGCCTTCTTTGCCTCAGTCTTTAGAGACAAAAACAGTTGCTCTCTGGATACCCAGTACCCTCAACTGAGGGAAGGGGATGAGGAGCAGAATGTGACCCTCACTATCCATGAGGAAATGGCTGGCGACCTGCTACGGCACTTGGATGTGCGCAAGTCGATGGGGCCGGATGGGATCCACCTGAGGATACTGAGAGAACTGGCAGAGGAGCTGGCCAAGCTGCTTCCCATAATTTATCAACATTCCTGGCTATCGGGGGAGGTCCCAGTCGACTGGCAGCTAGCAAACGTGATGCTCATCTACAAGAAGGGCTGGAGGGCAGACCTGGGAAACTATAGGCCTGTCAGTTTGACCTCAGTGCCAGGGAAACTCATGGAGCAGATTATCTTGAGTGTCATCACGTGGCACTTACAGGGCAACCAGGTGATCAGGCCCAGTCAGCATTGGTTTATGAAAGGCAGGTCCTGCTTGACAAACCTGATCTCCTTCTATGACAAAGTGACACACTTGGTGGATGAGGGAAAGGCTCTTGATGTGGTCTACCTTGACTTCAGCAAGGCTTTTGACACTGTTTCCCACAGCATTCTCCTCAAGAAACTGGCTGCTTGTGGCTTGGACTGGCGTACGCTTCATTGGGTTAAAAACTGGCTGGATAGCCGGGCCCAAAGAGTCATGGTGAATGGAGTCAAATCCAGCTGGAGGCCGGTCACTAGTGGCGTTCCCCAGGGCTCAGTACTGGGGCTGGTCCTCTTTAATATCTTCATCGATGATCTGGATGAGGGGATCAAGTGCACCCTCAGTAAGTTCGCAGATGACACCAAGTTAGGTGCATGCATCGATCTGCTTGAGGGTAGGAAGGCTCTGCAGGAGGATCTGGATAGGCTGGACTGGTGGGCTGAGGTCAACTGTATGAAGTTCAACAAGGCCAAGTGCTGGGTCCTGCACCTGGGGCGCAATAACCCCGAGCAGAGCTACAGGCTGGGAGAGGAGTGGTTGGAGAGCTGCCAGGTAAAGAAGGACCTGGGAGTATTGGTGGATAGTCGGCAGAATATAAGGCAGCAGTGTGCTCAGGTGGCCAAGAAGGCCAACAGCATCCTGGCTTGCATAAGAAGCAGTGTGGCCAACAGGGCTAGGGAAGTGATTGTCCCCCTGTACTCGGCTCTGGTGAGGCCACACCTCGAGTACTGTGTTCCGTTTTGGGCCCCTCGCTACAAGAAGGACATCGAGGTGCTCGAGTGAGTCCAGAGAAGGGCGACAAAGCTGGTGAGGGGTCTGGAGAACAAGTCCTACGAGGAGTGGCTGAGGGAGCTGGGTTTGTTCAGCTTGGAGAAAAGGAGGCTCGGGGGCGACCTTATCGCTCTTTATAAGTACATTAAAGGAGGCTGTAGAGAAGTGGGGGTTGGTCTATTCTCTCACGTGCCTAGTGACAGGATGAGGGGGAATGGGCTTAAGTTGTGCCAGGGGAGTTTTAGGTTGGATCTTAGGAAGAACTTCTTTACTGAGAGGGTTGTGAGGCAGTGGAATGGGCTGCCTAGGGAAGTGGTGGAATCACCATCCCTGGAGGTCTTTAAAAGACATTTAGATGTAGGGCTTAGGGATATGGTTTAGTCAAGGACTGTTAGTGTTAGGTCAGAGGTTGGACTCGATGATCTTGAGGTCTCTTCCAACCTAGACAATTCTGTGATTCTGTGATTTATGTCCATAGGCCAAGCCCTGCTTCCTTCAGTTTAAATACAAAAAAATTTCCACAAATGCAGTTGTTTTCAACGATAAACTGTGGAAGACTTTAAAAGTGCAGAGAATTTCATTTTCTCATGACAGTACCACATAGACGTTATCATGATAATGCCTAAAGTATTTAGGTAGTTAGATGTATAAATATGATGTAACAACATATCCTACTCTCCTAGAAATAAAAAAAAATCAGTGTTCTCTTTGTCTGAATTTTCTTGCATTTAAGAGAGACTTCAAGTCAAATACCTGCCCATGAATTTTCAAGGCACTATGTTTAGTAGCTTGTTTTGTTAAAATCACTGGCAGATCTCTGCAGTACCTAAAAACCAGAAGTTTTAAGGAAGTGTTTTTAAAGTAGCCTCTTTATATTGCACTACAGAGAAATAATTCCTTTGAATAATACGTGGTATTTACAGTCAAGGTATTTCACACCTAAAAGAAAAAAAGCAGTGGTATGATTTACTAGAAAGCACCCCATTCCTACTGTCAAGGTTTTAATCAAAATCAAAGGCCTTGTGGAGTAATCTAGGTATTTTCTCTTGTGTTTTATTAGTTGTTTTTTGAACTGTAATCCCAGTTATGAGCTAGTAACAAAACTCAGCTGTACATGTGAAACTACCACCTATCACCATCCCTTCAGTCCCAAATAGGATAACCAGAGCATAACTACTGTGAAGCAATACAATTATGAATTTCTTGAGGGGGAAAAAGGAAAGATAAGTGTACGGAAGTCAGCTAACATTGATGCATGGTGGCTACGGCATGCAAAGGGTTAACAAGATTTTCATTTTAGATAGTTGCCGTAGTAACAATCAGAGAGCTCAGCCTGTATCTTTTCTATTTGTGGGGAATGTTTAGATTTACAGAGTAGCTCAGCTTATTATATATCTGCCTTGATTGCTGGATAAGGCTCGTTGATTAAAAACAGAATAAGATGCGCTTTTATAATACCCGGGAAAGCTGCTGTCCCCACCCCCGCCTTGTGTCCCTCTTTGTCCAGGATTCTCCCCACTCCACCAGCCCCAGCTCTTCATGTGGGTGGAGCTGTAAATCAAGTTTCACTTCAACTTTCAGTGAGCAGAGGCCGGTGTTGCCTGCACAGCATGCGGCACGAGTCACTGGTCCTGGCAGTAGTTTTCTACTTCTAGCAGAAAGAGGTTTTGCACTGCTTGGCCTTCAAGCCATGCTGCATCCCATGCTGGATGTAAGTGTTGCTGCTTATGTTTGATGTCATGGCTTGTTCACATTCCAGAGCTTAGAGAAAAAAAAAAAAAAAAAAAAAAGGCTGATGATGTACCTCAGCAGGGGAAGGAAGAGGACAAGTTTCCAAGTGTTCATCACCCTCAAAATCAGCAGGAGCTGCCAGAGGCTCCCGGACTCCACAGACATAGAGAGGCTTTGGATCCTTCTGCCTTAGAGATTTACAAAAAACACTTGGAGATGGTCCTGGGCACCCTGCTCTGAGTGTCCCTGCTTGAGCAGGGGTGGCACCAGGTGGCCTCCAGAGGGCCCTGCCAGCCTCAGGCACTCTGATTCTGTGACGTGGCCACCTTCCTGAAATGTGTTAATGGGCTCTGAGCTTGTGAAAATCAGGCCAGTGCTCGTCATTCATTTATTTTGCTTAAAAACTGAGTTTACTTGTGAGGGACGTGGTGGGGAACCGTGTGTGCAAGGTTGCAGTAATGCTCCCGCGGGGCAGCTGCCAGGCAAGATGAAGGTACCACGCTACAAACAGCCCCAGACCTCACCTGAGGGCCCTATCTCTGGAGAGCAGGAGAAAAACCCTGTTTGGTTTGTTTTGCCAGGTTCAAGTCTGCCATGAACAGCTGCTGCCAATTAGTGCCAAGTGATATGTGGTAGTTGTTTGAAACAGAGAGGGTGGCTGGAGTACTGTAGCATTTTAATGCCAATTTCTGTGGCAAGAATAAGAGAAATTCTGGTATAAAGTTGTATGAAGTCCTGTAGTTTGATAGCCAGGACTTCTCTGATTCTGCCAATTTCTAAAGCTTTTGCTGTTTCAGGGTTTGATTTTTCAGGCCACCGATGCTGCTTGTGTTGTTAGGCTGCTTTCTTGGCTGCATAGCACATGCACTGAAGAGGGGCTTTCTTTTCCTTTTATTGACTTCACTTGGGTATTGAAGTACTAAAAACATTTGGAAACCCTTTTTTTTTTTTTCTTTTTTCCTTTGATCAGGTGTATGAAAATTGATTTGGAAATTTTATTGGAAGAAGAAGGGATCTGATTTGATTTTCTTTGAAATGGTAAAGGAAAAATTACATTGTTGAATTAAAAATCATTATTTGTGACACTGGTCCAAACTAACAGTGGAACAGATCTCCAATTACTTAAATTCAGTCCACAACGCAGCTTGGTTCCTATCATATGCTATGAGTTTTTATTTCATAGGAGAAAACAAACAAACAAACAAAAAACTTGCCTCTTATGAACTGGGTGTAAATTTGTTACTCTTCTGGATGCTCCCTACTTTTGAAAGTTTGCCTATTTCCATTTGGGGACCTTTGCTTGGACTTAGGATCCTAAACAGAGACTTCAGCTCAGGAGGGGTCCTTTTAGAGAACTGAGCCGGTGTGGTTTGAGCAGCTGAAATTGTAGAATGGGGACTGGCAGGAGTTCGACACCTATATTTTGTGACCATAAATGTACCCATCTATTCCATTAATTTTTGCTGTATCTATACATGTAAGTGAAATGGATCCTTCAGTTCATTTTCAGCAAGCTGAACAAGCTGCATCACCCTATATCAATACCCACATTTAAACCTGGGATACCAGTCTGTGTATATTCATCAGTCCCTGAAACAAATGTCAGTTCATAGTAATTTCTTGGTGCATAGAACTTCAAAAAATCGCCCCCCCCCACCCCCTTTCTTTTTTTTTAAACTGAGGAAAGCATCCTTTAAGTAAACTTGCCAAGCTGTCAGCTTCTTTGTCTATTGTTATTTGGTCCAAGTGATAATTTACTTTTTTGAGTTCCTAAACTATGAAGAAACGGGAGGGGGGTGGGTTTTATTCATTGTTATTTTCAAGTTATAAGCATAACACTAGGTCCCTGCCTTCCTTTTAGTCCTCCTTTTATGTGTAAATGCTTCAGAAGTATATAAATTAATTCTACAAGTAAAATATATTATTTTGGAACAGTTTTTACTTCTAGAAAGTCTTTTACCCTTACACCCAGCTCCATTGTCTTCAAAACCAAAAGCCTGAAAATAGCATTCCTACACTACTTCTTTGTTTCCAGATTTTAAGATCTATTATGCGTAGTGTAGTGCATAATCATAATTATGCATTCATGATGATGTTTGTACTGGCTTAACTCAGGAATAGTGTGAGAAAGCTAATCTCGAAGCTACAGGCTGTTTTCCTGCACTTTAGATTCTGATCTGAGCTGTTTGTTGAGTCTTGCTGGAACCAGAACCCCTCGTTCACCAGTTCTGCTGCTGGACTTTCCATCATTATCTCCCGTCCCAGTGAAGGACCTTCACCCATTCCTTTACAACTTCTTTTTTTTAAATGTAAACGTGCATTGTTGCAGCTCTTCGTCATGCTGCATATAATCAGTGCACTGAAGTAACTTAGATGAGAGCTTTCTATTAAACTATTTTCCTTATGAAATCTATATTGTTATATTTTTTTTTCCACTAATGATATGTAAGAAGAGAGTTTCAGTAGAATATTTATTTTTATCTTTATTTTTACATGAAAATATTACATGTGTTTTACAAAATTTTAACCAGTTAAAGGAAACATTATAAACCTCTACCTTTGATAAACCAGGAAATAGAAACTGTACTCAGAAGTGAATAGAGAATAATCCAAAATTCTAATTCTTTATAAACTTTTGCATCAATATTTGTATGTGTGTAAGTTAATTCCTCTCCTTATTACCTGTAAACAAGAAAGCATTGAGTAATATTGAAAATCACAGATGAAACCTTGTTCTAGTTTATTTTTACCATAAGCAGTCAAGAATCATTCGCAATGCAGCAGTGTACCAAGCAGCAGCACACTCACAGATGATAATTTAAACTTTTTTTTTTTTTTTTTTTTTTTTTAATGGACAAA
This sequence comes from Aythya ferina, assembly GCF_964211825.1. NCBI lineage: Eukaryota > Metazoa > Chordata > Aves > Anseriformes > Anatidae > Aythya > Aythya ferina. The sequence continues at coordinate 141,079,646 of NC_140297.1, forward strand.
ATTAGCTGATTTTAAAGGTATTCTTAGGAAGATTGTCCTTGATTTTACATCAAGAAGACGATTTTATGTTATTCTGGGTGGGTGGCTCAGTTTCTTCCATTTACTATGATACTCTCTGGGTAAAAAATATCCTTGTGACTGCTTAATAGTGTTGGAATTTTCTACATGAAGATGTAAGGAGGAATTAGGTTTTACCCCATAATTATATATGAAATCAGTGTTAAAATACAGTTGTAATCATATCCTTTCATATCCCATGGCCACACATTTGATACAGTACATTGGAAGGTCAGAATACTTAGCTGAGTATACACCCCTTGAGACTCAACAGATGTACAGATATGCGGCCTAATCCAAAAAACGCATTCATAAGTCTGGAAGATCAGAATTGAGCCTTAATTCTCTAAAGGACTACCGCAATGTTGTGTGGTCCTTTCATCCAAATTAGAATGATTCATTATGTCTAGTCCATTAGCACCATCGGGGATAGGTGTGGGCAATAAAATCTGCATTTGGATTTCTAAATATGTCAAGGATAATCTTAAAATGAGATAAACTGTGATGTTTTAACTGAACTAAAAATAATTAATCAAAGTCATACACATAGACTTCTGGTTGTTGAATCGTGCATTAAACATATCTTAAATGATTATGCTGTCTTAACAAATATAAAACCTAGTTTTGAAACTTGCGCAGAGGACTGTATATTGGATTTACGTTGTTACTTAAACTAACATGTTTCCTGTTGGTAAAGATCTCTCTATATAAATACTTAATAAAAACGTACAGAAAAATATTTTCAAAATTGGGAAGAAAAGCACAGAATACTTTTTGTCTCCTATTTCTATTCCAAATTAATTGAGTAGGAATTTATGTAATATTTTGTCTGTGTGTGTAACACTGAAGCTCAAGTATTGTGTCACATATCATCAAGAGAATTACGTTATAATACCTAATCCATCGACTAAAATACCTTCGTATTAAACAAGTATTTTATAAAAGGCCTCAATATTCATTGGAAATATAATCCTAATAGAGCTCCACTGGATTATTTATTAAACATATTGTTTGGTTATGTGTGGAGAATATTTTATTTTCTATCTTTCTAGTTTTGGAAAAAAAAAAAAAAGAAATTAAGCAATATTATCTTTTACCACTGCTAAAGCACTTATTCACTTTCCATGATAAGAACATTAACTTTTCTAAAGTGAAATATACAACCTCTGTTTTCAGTTACAGACAAAGTAATAATAAAATATAATAAGCAGAATCTATAACTAATAACTAATTTACAGTCACATGTAATGGAGAGTTTATAGAGGGCTTCTGCATCTCTCTTTATTTTTGTATTTTTGTGGTTTCCTCAGATAAAAATAAATTCTTATATATATGAAATTTGAACTTCTGGAAATGATGGTTTAAATTATACATTCTAGTATAAAAACATAAAAGTACAAAAGATAAAAACTGTTGACTGTACATCCCAGAATTTAATCTCAGCCCATCCAGTTTAAGTTAGATGTTTGCAAATGTGCTGCTAAACCTTACTGAGTGGAGTACTCATCTATTTAATGCGAAAGATGTTTAACAAAAGTTAAAGGATTCATGCTCAAGCAAATTCACTTGAAAATCATTTACTGGCAAATGGTCTCATTGCTAGAAACAAAGACCTAATTCTCAGTGTAGGCAATAATTTACAACATGGAAATTAACCCAGTAGGAAGAATGTAGTGATAATTCAGGGTGAAAGTGTGCAAGCAGCATTGCATTATATCTTGTCTAAAGATAAGTTATATGTAGTCTGATTTCATCTGTACAGGTGCATGTCATCTGTGAAATAGTATTAGCAAAAGTATTCGACTTCAAAGTAAAACGGAAAGGTTCAACACCCATGGCAGTACCAGAGCACTAAGACACAATTGCATGTACATGCTACTCACTGGTATCAACTTACCAGAACTCAGAAATCCTTGCTAATTATATTAATGATAATCACAGCATCAACTAAGAATGTAGTTTCCTGCTGCAAGTATGTATAACTATAACCATACAGTGTATATACTGCTTTCCCAAAGAATCAAAAGAACTAAACAGAGAGTAATAGGGGAAATACAACCAAAAAGTCATTGGAGGAGTGATAGCAAAATACGTTGCCATCCTTCCAGTGGTCTTTGGGAAAAAGAAGAGTTGTCTAGACATAGTTAGATGGGTATATATGAAATGGAGGAAAGACAAAGGTAGGAGGACAGGGCAGGAGAGGAGCAGCTGTGAAGCCAGTGTGAAGAGACTATTTAGAATGGAAGGGCCAGTTATAAAGCACATCAACTTGGGCAGTAAGGGAGGGGGAAGCTCAATAAGTAAGTGTTCAGAGAGTTTCTGTCTTTCGCATTCCTGTTCCTTGGTTGTCACATCCTCCAGGACCAAATGACAGGCCACAGAAGGAATGTCCTTGAACACTCATCTGGGACCTGTTGTCCAAGATTTGTGGTTCAAGCTACAGATTAAGTATTTTAAACTTTCATAGTTCTGGGGAAGACTTTGAATATACATTCCAAAAGTATCCCAGATATTTATATATTTATATATATATATATTTATATATGTATACATATAGTTTTTTTACATTAAATTTGTATTTAAAATATATATATATTTCTTTATTTTGCTCAATTTATAAGTTTGAGTGACCGATCTTAACAGCATTTTACACTCATAAACTTTTTACATGAATCTCCATTATTCTTCCATTAATACCTGTCTGAATTTAGGAGAGTGGAACATCACTCTATATTTGATATATTAAGTATAAGGGTTAGTGTTTTATGAGTAGACCCTGAATATCCTGATCCTGGCCATGTTAGGCTTCTCAAAATGCAGGAAGAGGGAAGTGAAGTATGAATGTGCTCTCATAAGTCTCCACTGAAGCCTTGGCACATGGCATGTTTGAGGAGAACCACTGCTGGGACTGAAGGAAAGAATAGCCTCCATGCACAGCTCCAGGAAGCTAAGCTGTGCTTCTACAGCCCTGGATCTGCAGAATGCAAGTATGGCTTGAAATTATATTTCCAGCCCTCCAAAAGCTTCTAATTCAGTGCTGAGCTTTGCAATTAGAATTCTATAAAAATATCACAGCAATACCATTATTTACTGAATCCTTATCTTCAGATTATATAGAACAAGCTAAGGTTGCTTTTTTGATGGCCATTATTTTATACCTAAATTATGGTGAGATTAGATTTGCTTTTTTTTTTTTTTTTTTTTTTTTTTAGATTTGAAAAAGATGCATTCCAGATAGGTAACAAAATGATCTCAATATTTATCATTCATTTAGCTTGCATTAAGGACATTTTTCACCAGGCATGTTTGACATTAATAAATAATTTGGAATCATATCGAAGTCATGACAAGTGTTGGAAAATATTAATAGACCTAGGGTGTATCTTTTTTGTTTGAATATTTTCTTTGCTCTTTGTGAGTTTTTGTGGATGGATGTATGGTAAAATGTATGTTCAGCTTTGTCACTTGACAAGTGATGATCTCTTGGGGTAAACACCAGGGCTTCTCAGTTGCAGGGAATCCCAGCTGTCTTTTGGGATTCCATCTGTGTGTACATTTCTTTTTCTTTCTTTTTTTTTTCTGATTTTTTTTCTGGAGTCTTTGTTATGTTTTGTTTTATTTTTGTCTGTTTGTTTATTTGTGTTTGAACCATTTAAAGGCTTTGGTTTTTTCTACAGACTCTTCAGATATTACCAACTATCTTTCTTCTACTATCACCACAAAAAATAAAGGTGAAGAAATAAAGAGACTGCCTGTGCAGATAAGAGAAATCCCCAAATAAATAGCCAAATGTAAAATGTAATATATAGACCAAGAGTGATGCAAGCTGTTTCACAACCTGCTGGTCTGCAGATGCAGTACTGCTGTGTTAACTTCCAGTGCTACATAACAAGAATCTAGAGTCCTGGGTAGAAAAAGGCATAAGGACTTTGTCATGCCTGCCTTGTCCAAGATCATGGGAAGTCACATTGACTCCTCCTTTTCTCCATCACTAGTTTCATGGCCCATCACAGGCAACAATTTGTTCATCTTCCTTTGTCCAGTTAGCATGGCAGAACACCAGGTACATCTGTGCAGGTAAACAGGCGCATGTACTCTTCATCTATCTGTAAACACAGAATGATACTCAAACAGTCCTCTGAAACAAGGGATCCTGTAAAGTTGTGAAGTAGTAACTAAAACAGTTATAAAATTTCTCTTGCATTTAGGATCTCACTGACAGACATAGTAGTGTGGGAGGGTGTTGTGAAAACTAAAATTCCAGTGTAATTTTACAATTCCAGGTTAGGTGGAAACTGAAATTTCTTTGCTTTAATTGGTTTATCATTGGCATGGAACCATGACACTGAAATCTTCCCCACATCTCAGATCTCATGTGAATAGAGAGGAGTTGCCTTCACATGTCTAGCAGAGAAAGCTGGGGCACCATGGAGTGCTGTCATAGGCCTTGACTGGCAGCCCTTGAGATAAATATTATTCTAAGACTGAATCCTTGTTGGAAAAAGAGAAGAGCTTCAGGAAAGCTGCAGAAATAGAAACTGAAAAATGGTCCAGCTAACTGCACATGTTTGTGGACCTAGCTCCACAAAAATGTGACTAAGTCTGTTTGTCCACTGGATTGTTTGGATGGCTTTGTCTTATGATGACCTTTTCTAATGTTTTTTTTAACCAATTGTGTTGAAGAAATACATGAAGAGAGTCAATGTAAGTTTGAGGTGATATGGTGGAGTTAGCACCCTTCTTGTTATTCAAAGACGTCTTGGAACAAATATTAATTAATTAGAGATAGTTTGAGACCTATGCAAATCTCTTCTGTTACTCAGTCCAGAATGACCTCTTAGAAGACCTTCCCAACTGCACTGATTTGATGAGCTTATAAAGTTTTGCTGTATTGAGTGTGGTGACCACCAAAGGTCAATTTAACCTCTTGAGAGGGGATGTTCTGCAAATTCAGCATGTCAGAAGATACGTCAACCCTGTGATGATCAAACTGAATTTAAAATGAATTTCAAAGCAGAAACCTCCCTGTGTGTATTAACTGGTGTTTTTGTATAGCAGACACATATATGAAGTCACCTGAGGTATATTTACAGCTCTCCTTCCAGTACAATCATTTTTTTAATTGGCTATTGAAAGTAAAACTGCACTGTGGGGCATTAGAATTTTCTACAAGGTCATGAAGATATTTTGGTAATGTTTTATCATTTATGGGAATGCAGACTCTTTGGAAGTTTTACAAAATCTGTTTGTGGGAACCAGAAGAAATTAGAAGCAAAGCCCTTGAGTATCTTAAGTCTCCAGCAGTTTGTCTCTGTTTTGGCAAGAGTACTTCAAAGAGGTAGTTTTGTCATTTTAAAAGAAAAAATTAGGTGAAGATAGAAATGCAGTGATTTTTCAATGAACAGTCCATCTCCTTAAATAACATTAAACACTTTTTGGAAAGTTATGCCTGGAACAGGGTAGTTATATCACAGAGACTCACTGAACATCAGCTTAGTACCTATTTCTTCCTCTGGCACAGCTTCTTAGGAAGCAGCTAGCAATGATAGGCATTTGACATCAGAATTTAAATGATTTCAAACAACTTGCTCATACCATATTTCCCTTCAATGTGGGGCTTTCCTCGAGTTTTTGCCAGGCCACACACATCATATGTTAGAAACCTTTTCAGGGAAGACCCCATCTAAAGTTACCTTGTCAGCACTGATTCCTTTTAGCTAGAGTGCAAAACTATTTTCAGCCCTCTGTGATGGCTATTTTTATCTCCATTAACCTCTTGACTGAATATAAACATTTATTGAGGGTTACCTCCCTTGTTTGTCCAGTTGCTTCAAAGGTTAGTAAAAAGCGGATGCCTGTCTGACCACTTTTATCCTCATTAGCTGATTCTAATTGTTCCCTGAGAAATCACAATTTTGACCCTGTTTGTCCTTGTCAAAGTTGTCTGGTTATGGCATGTATGAAGACATTAGCAGAAATTGCATTTTCAAGAGAAAATTATTCAAGTGTAGAGCATACATTTACCTAACACAGAGCAGTGAATGATATTGCAGCTTTATGATATGCCCCTGTTTCCAAAATTTGAGGTGCCTGTTGTATGGCCCCATGGACACCTGTGTTAGCAGATGATGTTCTGGTGAGCTTTGTAGCAGTTTGCAGCAGTTCTTTTGGAGAGAGAAATACAATTTTGTTTTTTAAAGTCTTATTTTTTAAGCAGTTGTAATATTCTTGCTGCTTTGTCAAGAAAGCAAGAATATTGCAACTGCATTTTTTAAGGTACCCTTCTTAAGATGGAGATGTTCATAATAGCACTGCAAAAAATATAGCATGAATTAGTTGAAGCTCTCCACCCTCCCATTCCCACCCCTATTTTGGGAATGACCAACTAAATGTTACAGTAAAACAAATACTTATGAATTACAGGGTGATCTTCATAGTACTCTCTGAGAACATTAGCATACTTCAATTCAAGTGGGATGGCGACTCACAAGTAGAAACCTGTCATGAAGAACATTTTGCCCTGCCAATTTTCAAGCCATGAAAGACCTTTTTTACATGCCTCACTTGGTGGATATCAGTTGTGGTTGTGAGGTTGGAGCAAAGCACCTAGCAGGTCTCAATCAGGTGTCTCAGATAGACAGGTCCCAGGCTTCACAGGTTGTAACCAGTGCCTTAAATCCCACAGACACTTAGTGCAGATTAAAAAGCACTGGTGTAATGTGCTCAAAGCACGATATCCTGCTTTACAAGCGGGTTGCTGCATTCTGCACCAGCTTCAGCTTTCAAATGGATTTAAAATGTAGCCTCAGGTATAGCGCATTGCAGTAGTCTAATCTTGAGGTGATAAAGGCATGACTGATTTAACCATAGCTTCTTGTTATCTTGGGCTGGGGTCTTTTCATTTTAACCATTTTAGGGAAATGGCCTTTCCTGAATCAGCAAGCTTTCTTCAATTCTTACTATGTAATAAGCCACAAGAAGAGCAAGCCTTTGTTAGTGATGAACACCTCCTATGAACATATGAACCTCACAGGATGCCAGACCCCAAGAACTGCTGTGGTGATCCTGACTCATCTTACAGCTCACACAATACGCCTCTGAGCTACTTCAAAGAGAAGCCATTGCCCATATCCCTTAGTGGAGCTGCCAAGCTTTACAAGCAGCCAGGGCCTTGTGAGGTTTTGCTTTCATATTAGAAATTTATTTACATATCTATACAGCTTGGAAGCAGAGCTATCGGAGAGTGGGAAATTCTTTTGAGGTGTCCACTGGCTCTTCTGGACTAGTGAAGCTGTGAGATGAAACACCCCGTTTCTCCTCCAGCCTATCTGTGGTGCCTAGTGAACATTCACAGCTGCTGGACTGATTACAAGCTTTACTGCCAAGCTGACCTGGAAGCTAATTTAGTGATCTCCTTGTAGTTCTTTAAGTTCCAAAAAACCCTGTAAACAGGGGACAGCAAAGTGGACATGCATCCTGAGTGCTGGTGCTCGCTCTACCTTCTTCATATCAGAATGGATGAGGCACCAGCCTGGGCTCATCATGTTGTCTAGCAGAAAATGGGGCAGTGATCTCGTCCTTTCCTTTCCCTTCCCTTCCCTTCCCTTCCCTTCCCTTCCCTTCCCTTCCCTTCCCTTCCCTTCCCTTCCCTTCCCTTCCCTTCCCTTCCCTTCCCTTCCCTTCCCTTCCCTTCCCTTCCCTTCCCTTCCCTTCCCTTCCCTTCCCTTCCCTTCCCTGCCCTGCCCTGCCCTGCCCTGCCCTGCCCTGCCCTGCCCTGCCCTGCCCTGCCCTGCCCTGCCCTGCCCTCCAACTTAAAAAATAAACTTGTTTGAATGTCTGAATAATTTATGGCATATTTTGGAAAGTCTACTGCCTGGATAGTATTGCACTATTGGTTGATTGCACTTGGAATTACCAGAGACTGAGAGCACATACAAGCGCAAAAGCCATGTTAAAGACTAGACTGAAATGGTAAGTGGAGAAATTTAGCCTGTGGTGGGAACATGCCCTGGCTCTCCTCTTCCTTATTGCTATGCAGTCATGGTTGCTCTTGTGGTTGTGCTAAAGCTTGTATTTAGTGTAGGCATGATTCTCAGATCTCTGAAGAATAGTCACTCTTCCTTGTCTCAATAGCAGCCTTATGCTGTTTTGGTGTAAATGACACTACAATCTAGGCTTCTCTATACTAGGATACCAAAATGATATTTTGATTACCTTTCATTTTATTCCTTGTATTTCTTTTTCAGTTCATGCCTCATTCTTATCATTTATTTTCTGAGCAGCCCATATGTAAATAATTTGCACTGATTTCATAATTGGCAATCTCAGGCTTCTTGATAGTTTATATATGAACTTAAGAACACTGGAAAGAAAAAAAAAAAAAAAAGGCTTCTTACCCAACCAATTAGAACAGAGTTTTAAATCCAGATTCCAAAGGTATGCAGTAGGTAGGGATTACTCTGGTAATACTGCACACATGCAAACACACTTTCTGCAGCTTCGGGTATGAAATGCAATTGAGACATAGGATGTCTCTGTTTTCAGAATTTTTACTGTAGATAGTTGTGTTGGCACTAGCTTTTACCTTTTTTTACTAATTTAATTCTCCTTTCATATTTATTTCTTCCCAAACTTCTGAAAGATTGAGAATGTCATGTAGTTTATATAGAAGTATGACTTATGCAAAAACATCAGCATGAAAAATGAAAAATATGAATGCAAATTAAACAATAGATACTACATTTGATAAAACAGTATTAGTGAAGAAACAGATCAAAAATCAACTGAAAAATATGAGAAACTGTGACTTTCAATACCTTTCTTTCATCATCTTTTCAAAAATATCAACATACAGTGTTATATTAAATATATTATTATATAAGATCATGAAGTTAACCTTATGTAATATTATGAATTTTATCTTATGTAAGTGAAAAGTTTAAATTATGTCTTATTTTCATGGGAATATAGCATGTTATGTGGTAACACGTATACTTCGCTGCATCTACAATTGTGTGATTCTGTGATTTCTAGAATAGTCACAGATGATATATATGGCTGATGCATCTGGAATGTGAAAATATGCTTTCATTTATCTCAAAAATGTTAACTCATTTACTCATACAGCATATCACCAATAGAATCTAGCCAACTGGAATTATTGATGGAATGAAGAATAATCAAATCTCTTTTAAAAAGCTGGAAAGTCTTAAAGAGAATTATATCCTGGATTAAAATAAATAAATAAATAAATAAATAAATAAATAAATAAAATAGATAAATAAATAAGTAAGTAGAAGTTTTGTGGTGATTGTTTTACTTTTTTTTTGTGTGTGTGGTTTTATGTTTGATACAGAGAAAAAGAACTGTGAATGCTGAATGTCTAAGTGGCATTTCAGCGCCACTTACTGAAGAAAAAATTCAGGATCAGACACAGCTTTTTTTGCCATTTGATTAGCAAAAGGAGCTACGTGTAAAGAAGTTTGAGCTCTTTGCCTTGTCTCCTCAAATACAAAAGTCTCTAATTATGGTATCTAAAATATACACAGGAGATGGTTTCGATAAATGTGCATCTCCTTGCCTGTAAGCCTTCCAGGTGCAATGGATGTTATACTTCTGTGTGTTTGAATTCGTTAATGCAATTTATTTTACAGTCTTTTTGGAGACAAAGTGTACTGAGTCATTAGCATTATTATTATTATTTTAGAGTTACTAAAATCACACATCAACAGCTCACAAAAGGGGAAAAATTCCATTATCCATTCAGAACTATTTCCTATGATAATACAGATGTTACCCAGGACAGATCTTTGAAATGGATACTGATTCTTTAAATTCTTTCCTGTCTGTTTCAGGAAATAGTGAGATCCTGCTGATAATGAAGTACAATGTGTCTAAAGTTCACTTCTAAACAGTTGGTTCTTTGCTGTGAAAGTCATCTGCATTCCCTTTATAATTCACAGCCACCAGAGATCTGCTTAATCTTGGAGATCTGATCCAATATCATTCAGAAAAATCCTTGATAACAGTTTCACCATTCAATCAATGAAAGAACCAAAGCTTACTGCTTATGTCTTAAAAAAAAAAAAAAAAAAAAAAAAAAAAAAAAAGAAAAGAAAAAAAAAAATCCCGAGGCAGTGGAATAAGACCTTGGCAAATAACCTTATGGGTTTGGAGATTTTGTTGTTGGTAAATAAAATGATTATTACTATTATTATTCAAGTTCTTAATCAAGGCAAGCAAATGGCATCTGTTTGTTATCATCCTTCCTACAGAAGACAAAGGCTTCTGTCCCTATGGTACTGACTGCTGGCCCCAAGTGGTTGCTGGATGTGACTTGGCAAGGAGTAGAAGACAACAAAAACAACTGCATTGTGTACAGCAAAGGTAAACACAAACTGATTTTTGCTCTACTTTCTTGTGCTGGGTATTGATGCAAAAATATACCTGTTGCATAACATGACAATGGACTAGTTTGTTTTCCTTTAAGTGGAATAGTTTTCATTCTGTTTTTGCTACCATGTTCTTGTTATGCTTTTTTTTTTTTTTTTTTTCTTTTCTTTTAATGGTATAAAAACACCACATGGTGTCTGTACTGTACTTACTGTTTTATAAACACAGAAGGATGTCAGCTGATGTGACTTACTACCCATTTCCCTCTGAGAACTAGAGCCTCTTGGCAAACCTCAGTAAAATCTATACACTTTAAATAGGTGAATGCAGTAACATTTTATAGGACATAGCAGATAGCATTTCTCCATGTTACATTACATTATAGATTCCTATCTGAAATTATCCTTTATAAGGAGAATTTGAACTTGATTGGTCTATGATAAAACTTCATGTGTGCAGGGTAATAGAAGATAACTGGAAACGGATTTCAGGGTTTTAACCTCTGACATTCCAGCCCATGTATGATGATGCTCCACTGTAATGCATTGGCTAAGGGGAATGCATGTCATTTCTGTCTTATGCTAGTTGTCTGTTTATGTGAGATTTGCTCAAGCCAGTATGAGTTCTTACAAGGCCTTCAAGACATGCTTTGTCTAACCTACCACATCTAAAAGCTACTTTGGTTTGAGACTTTTGCCTTTACTCAAAGAGTCTTGAGTTCAGTCCATTGTGTGAGGGACTACGTACCATACTGTTTGGTCAGTCACTGTGAAAGCTTTGTAAAATGCAGTTATGATATCATTACAGTATGTTAAAAATAACACTTGAATGAATGCACAGAACAAGAATAACTTATTTAGTATAGCTGTTTTTGGCATTCCTGCTGAAGATCAGGTTGCAAAACTATGACTTTCCTTCCTTGTATTTCAATCACCAATCTCAGCACTTTGTGAATACTTCAGAAAATGCACTGTTCTTGTTTAATTTCTTTTAGGTTTTATTTCTAACCAAACAGACCTACTGAGATCAAAGATTTGTTTGCTGAGGCAACTTAGTGACCATTTCAGCGTACAAGCATCCAGGCAAATAAGCACCCATATCAATATATTAACATACAAAACACTAATCATAACATCAAAGACTCCTAAAAACTTACTAGAAACAATTACAACTTGTTCCTATAATCATTGCAATTTATACACTTATAAGAGGATTGCTTTTAAACTGCCACAAGCCTTTGAAAGTTGAAACGCTGAAAACAGGGAATTTGCATGTTAAAAATGAGTTGCACACCAGGGTCTTATAAATTCTCTCTATTATAATTACAGAATGCCAACACATTCATTCTGCAACCTGAAACACCTGCAGTACTAGAGAACTGGGCTCATATCTAAAAAGGGTTGAGCTGCCCTTCCTTCTGATTGCTGCCCAGGTGAAAGAAGTTGCAAAGTGCTCTAATACAGGGAAGCTTTTCTCCTGAATACTGAACTGCAATTTGCTATTCATAGTAATAAATGTGGTTCACAGGCAAACTTTTCTGCAACAAATTTTTAATGTAATGGGAAATTATTTTCACTCCAAAATACGGCTTCCACAAATTCCCATAGGATGATGTCTTATCAAGTATTATATTCTTTCTGTAATTACAATATTGAGCACATATATACTAGTAAGACTTTTCATCTTCAAAGTACCTTACAAACACCAACTAATTCATTAGACAGTTTCAGTGCCGTGTGATTGATTTTTTTTTTTTAAATTAACACTTTCTGCAGTTCAGTACTATCTAAAATAAATAAATAAATAAATAAATGTTCTTTTCAATCAAATGTGCTGGATTTTGCCTCACTGAAATGCTTGTTGTTTTAGTACTGGCTTATCAAGGTACTGTGAGACAGTCATACAGTGTTCAAGGTAAATTCTGTGACAACTTGATTCACACAATGCAGATGCCTATTAAAACTATAGATGAGGCTAAATATGCACCCTAATTTATAAATGGATGTTTAAACCCTTCAATTTGACTAAACTTATATGGGAAATAAGTTGTCCCTTCACTGAATTCTGTTCATCTCTTTTCACTTGGAGCTGGCTGTTCTGTTCACCTACCCTTGCCTTGAGCCCTGCTGGGATTTTTGTACTACAAAGATTAATTGGCTTGGATCACAAAACAATGTCGAATAGAAGATGGTAAAATAAATAAATACAATAATGTTTCTTCCTTCAATTTGTATCTCATCATTCCAAATTACATTGCATTGATTTGTGTTAGCTTTCTGTCTCCTACAATGCCTTGTAATGAAACAGTGTCAGCTGGCATGAAGTTGTAATTTGATGTTATTTTGTTGTTGTATGTGTATAATTTTCACAGAATCACAGAATCAAAGATTTGTGGTGGTTGGAAGGGACCTCCAGAGATCATCAGGACCAACCCCCCTGCCAAAGCAGGTTCCCTAGAGCAGGTTGCCCAGGTAGGCGTCCAGACAGGCCTTGAATATCTCCAGAGAAGGAGACTCCACAACCTCCCTGGGCAGCCTGTTCCAGTGCTCTGTCACCCTCACTGGGAAGTTCTTTCGCGTGTTGGTGCGGAACTACTGGTGCTCCATCTTGTGACCACTGCTCTTGTCCTGTCCCCACTAACCACTGAAAAGAGGTTGGCCAAATCCCACTGTCTCCTACACTTAAGATATTTGTAAACACTGGTAAGATGCCCTCTCAGTCTTCTCTTCTCAAGGATGAACAGACTCAGGTATCTCAGCTTTTCCTCATAGGGAAGATGCTCCAGGCCCTGTATCATCTATGTGGCCCTCCGCTGGAATCTTTCCAGGAGCTCCCTGTCTTTTTTTTTGTACCAGGGAGCCCAGAACTGGACACAGTACTTTTGTTAGTTTGTTTAGCAATACATTGTTATTTCTGAAAGCAATTAGCTGAACAAATGTGTGGAATTGTACGTGTAGCAGACTTGGTCACCTGGGAGCTGTTTTTCTCACTGTACCTGAGATGAGTGGAGTAAATTGTCACATTTCTAAGAGGAAAATGAGTTTGTGAATTGTCTAGAAGTACATGTTACTGGTCAATCAGTTGACTTGGAAGTGCATGCTCTATTTCCTTTTAGCTGTAATAATACAGTGAAATCTTTGAGAACATAATTTTCCCCAGATCTTTCAGAAGAGCACAGGAATGTCAGCCTGACTTCCAGTTCACTAGAGGCTATAGCCACCTTACTCAGCCATGTACTGCATACAGAATGATCACAGGGAGATTTTCAATCCCAGAAGAGGAGTCCGCTGTGTAGTTCCTATTGAAAATGAATCTGAACCGGCCAGGTAACTCCCTATTTGCCGTCAAAACTCTCGATAATATTTTCACTAGGTAAGCAAACACTGAAAGTATGTGTGCATATGTGTACATATATATATGATGTACATACATAGGATTACGTTACTGTGTTGTTACAGTGGAATCCCAAATCGTCCTCTATATACATGCTTAGATTAAGAAATTGGTTATTTAAAACCATCAGAGCACTTCCAGAGTGAATAGCTATGAAATAAATAATCGGTATTTAAAATTAATGTATTTAGCCCAGGATCACTTATTTTTATCAGTAGTTAGTATATCTGCATTTCACCGGTTCTAGGACAATTCAGAAAAGGGAGAAACAGTGTATTAGTACAGCTTTTTACAAACTCTGATGCAAGCTGGCTGTTCATGCCATGTGACTTTATCCCATTCTATTCTTTTTCATGGAAACTTACAACTATGATTAAACTTAAAAGACATGCTCTTTTTGTTTTAATATTTAAATCAAACTTCTGTTGTGTTTCAAAAATAATTTCAATTCAATTTCAATAATTTAAGAGATGTCCTACGGCAAATTTTAGAGACAGATTTTAGAACCTGTACTTTATATAGAATTATGAATCTGATCTTTAAAATAAACAAGTGACAAAGACAACAAAGAAGCTTCAGAGTATCAGTAATTCAAGGGAGATTCATTTGTAGAAAGTATTAATGCAGGAACTGTATGTTCATCGCAATGCACTTGAAAAACATTTGTGCTTAACGGAATTGTGCACCAGACCTTCTCTAGAACCAGAAGCAGGAGCCCCTCGACAGTCTGGGAGGGGTATTAACTACAAATCTTCCACTGGGACAAAAGGGATTTTAAAAAAGGAATTTAGACCAAAAAGAATAGAAACTGTAAAGAAAGCAGTTGCATAGACTGAAAACCATGTCCATATAACAGACATTTTTATAGATATTATTTGAGTCATTTATGTGAAATGTATGGATACTGTATGTTTAGTGGCATTGTTAAAACAGGGTGCCTGTACAAATATTTAGCTGTGGGAATTATAAAATCATAAGGCGATTAAGTTAGCTAGTTGTGAAATTCCAATATTGCTTTTTAAATGACTTCAGGATATAGGAGGTGCTAAGGTTATTATCTGTTATCAGGAATACAGCGGAATTGTACGACTGGATAATAACTAAACAACTGACACAATGTAAAATTACATTATCAGTGTGTTAAAACAAAATTGCGCCCTAAAGGAGTCTACATGCCAGCTCAGAGCTGCAGTGTAATTATGCTTAACTCTGATAATTAAAATACAACGGAGATCAACAGAATCATTTTCATTAAGAAAATTATTAATGATGGTGGTATAACAGTAATTGATTGCAGAGCACCACAGGATAACTCTGTGCAGGAAAACCAACATCTCGAATATATGTCTGGGACTGATTGGTGGCGTTGCACGACACCAAGCATGCTTCCAGCTCGGGTGGGAGCTGGCAGCTGAGCTTTGTGCCGGGCACTGGCAGAAGGTGGCAGCTTTTCAAGCCATGGTTCAGAGGGAGACAGCTGGGTGCTGAGGGACGGCTGGTGGGATGGGATGGGATGGGATGGGATGGGATGGGATGGGATGGGATGGGATGGGATGGGATGGGATGGGATGGGATGGATGGGATGGGGTGGGATAGGATAGGATAGGGGTGATGGCCACCAACCACCCCAGTGGTAACAGCAGCTCAACTGCTTCTGGAGCCACCTGTCATTTTGTGCCATGTTAGGCGGTGTTTGGTTTTGCATTTACATTAGTGATTTACTGATGTTATTTCCTTCTCTGCCTGGCCTTGCCGAGTAGTTTATGCCCTTTGTTATTACTGAGAGGATGCAGGAGGAGAAAAAAAATGTCCTCAGCCCAGTGTGGTTCCCAAATGAGGAGTGAGTAATTCTAGGGTCTAGATCTGTTAATTGCCCCAGTGGTATTGCCACATGATATCAAATGTCATAAAAATCCTCTGTTCCCTTGCAAGTGAAATCACAGGCAGGGCTCACGGAGAGACTGTAACAAAGTCCTGGTGAGGGAGGATGTTGCCTAAGGGCAAGAAGTTAGCGTTTTCATTTTCTTTTTGTGAACACAAAAATCAAGGAGGGGGAGGGAGGAATATTCTGGCGAGTGCTTCTCCACACAGCTCAGGACTGGATGCCTGCTCCAACAGATGTTGCTTTTGAAAGCTGCCCAAAAAAGTCCATTCTCCAATCACAATAGAGAGCAAACCTACTAGGTTGGATTTATGGGATGAGATTAGTTAAAATGACAGCTGCCCACACTAAACTGTGTCATGTAGCTAATTTATAGAAAGAAACTAGAAGCAAGGCAGAGCACAGGAGAGGGCAGAGCAGGAGTTGGGCAGCCGGCTTTGCCAGTGCTGCCCGTGTATGCCCTGCCCTGTTGTTGACTTAAAAAAAGTCAGTAAATATGGAACTGACTGCTTGTGGTTATTTGGCTATTATATGTACCACACTTTAAAGATACAAATGCAGCAATGTTACATGAAATTACTACTAAGAACTGGAGGTCATTTTTAATTAATATTGTTCATATAAAGAGTCTACATATATATATTTTAAATATATAAGAAAAGTCAGTTTTTATAACGGAAGGATTTTTAATTTTTTCTTCAGTGAAAGAGAATTACTTTTCTTAATTGTTCTGTGAGGTCCTTGATACCATTCTTTTCTCAGCAAATACCTTTTTCTTTTTTTTTTTTTTTCAACTTAAGGCGATGTAATGGTACATTGCTCCACAGACATATAACATGAGGAACCCTAATGAGACAAAGTTTGACACAGGTCAAACATTATAAGGAGTTTAAACACTGCTGCATGAAGCTGAGTATATTTTGTTTTGGGTCAGGGAACAAATTGTTTAATAGGACATAGGCTAACTTGGGGCACATATTTTAGATTGCAAGGGGCATTTTTATGCATATTATTAAGTACAAATTCTGCGAATTTACTTAGTCTGTTCCACGTGGACAGTCAGAAAATGGCAGCATCTGCCGGAAGATTGCTAGTCCCTCTGATTGCCTCCATTAGCTGAACAATGTGCTGAAGCCTTTCGTGGTGCTACAGAAGTTTGTTGTTCTTTCAGTGTGCCAACTGACTGTTTTAATCAAAATGTGTGCAACACGTCCTAGTATCAAAAGTCCACGGAAGAGCTTGTTTTACATTTCTTTATCCACAACATTGAAAAATTAGGTTTTTTTTTGTTTTGTTTTGTTTTGTTTTGTTTTTTCTCTGGAAAAGTATGATCGTGTGTATAATGCTTACATAAAATAGTATCTCTATGAGGGCAATATACCTTAACAGTCATTGAAAGAAACTCCCGTAGGTACAGACATATAGACACGACTGCTAGGCAAGTAGATTGCTTCATTGATGGTCGGTTTTGCAGGGGTGTTGAGAAGACCAGATGCCTAATGAAACTATCACAGTCAAAACTATTGCAAAACTTTCTTCCTTAGCCACACAAGAATAAAAGTTTTTGTCCCCATGACTAGTGACATTTATTGCTGGCTAATGACAGCCACAGTGTTGTGGACTTAAGTCAGGCAAAAGAAAAAGGTGGGATCCCAGCTTCAAAGAACTCATAAAGCAGAACTGCAATTTTTCCTTGTTTTAATTTTATACCTGTGCAAACAGAACCTGTGCAAAATAGGGGATTATCTGCTTTAGGAAGTTCAGAAGTTCGGGCCTTGCTTACATTTCTAATAATCTATAAAAATAAGGTAATTTTGTGCATCTTTATTGAATTTGTATATACATAATAGTATACACAGAATTATTGAATGATCTCTAAATTCTAAGCATGTAGGAAATAAAGGAAATAAAGGAATAAAGGAAAGATCACAGGAAATGCAGGGTCATGGCTGTATTTCCCTTTTCAATACAAAAATGCTTTTATCATTATTAGTACATTTCATTCACATAGGCAAGTAACAGTTTTAGGTTGTTCTCATTTATACACTTTCATTTATATATATATATTTATTTCCTTGTATTCTTGTCACTTGTGTAGTTTATTACAGAGTTTTAAATTTGAATTTGTTTTCATGTGTGGAGACAAGGAAATAGGCAGAACATTGACAAGAGTCACAGTGAATGACATATTTTGCACTGAAGCTATAAGAAGCTGTAACTAAGTCTAACACTCACCTATGAGAATATGTTAGGGATGGAAGAGAAACCCAGTCTGTACTTCACACTGGAACGTTGTGAAAAGAAATACTGCTTCAACTATTCAGGCCTGCTGGCTAAAATCAATGCAAGCATGATGCAGAAATATATTTATTTATTTATTTATTTTTCTCAGGACATGTATTTTTCTAAGTCGATCGCAGTAGAATCGGTAATTTAGAAATTATGTTAAGAAAAATGTTGTCATTATTTTCAGGATATAAGATAGATGCTAGGTTTGTTTTATTTTCATTTTATTTTTATTTTTTTTAATTGTAAATAAATATTGAGAACTGCAATGAACTACAAGCTTCATGACCCCTGTGCCTCATGGTAGTGTTACCTCCGTCATCTTCCCTGCAAAGAAAAATGGAAGGAAAAAAGCCCCCAAATTTGCTGAGCCACACATTTCAAGTTGTCGACAATCCCATCCACGAGAAAACAGAAGAAAATATATATGCACTCTGTCCTGTCAAAAGGCTTTCGCCTTATCTTGAGAGACTGTCAGGGCAGGAACATCATGGAATGGACAGGAGTCTATTAAATTAATAAGCTGCTGGATGGTGTCTGGAGAGTTATGATGCTCCATAAATCCAGTTTGATCATGGTGGACAAGGTTTAAATCTGCAGACTTCTAATACACATCCAGGTCCCGGATTGGATTTGAAGTTTTGTGCTGGAGACACAGAGATAGTCCTGCAGCTTGTGAATTAAGATTTATCATTTTTTCATACTGCTTTTTTTTTTTTTTTTTTTTTTTTTCTTCCCCCACTTCTTGACAAAAATGAAAACACCTTAGGGATCCTGGCAAATGTTACTGCCTGAAATGAAAGAGCTGTTGTCAAGGTGAAACATTGACCTAGAAGCCTAAAATCAAACCTTGGTCATTCTTTTCAGGCAGCTCCATTGGTGCTGAGCGTAAAATGTCTATATGGAAGGAAACAAGTCTGGATTTATCTGCAGCCTGTCAAACATTCCTACAGTGCATTTATGTACAATACACACTAACAGTGGCAGGTGTGCCACGTGAAAACAAAAGCTAAAAGCATCTAGAAATA
Source organism: Aythya ferina (assembly GCF_964211825.1). Lineage (NCBI taxonomy): Eukaryota > Metazoa > Chordata > Aves > Anseriformes > Anatidae > Aythya > Aythya ferina. Next base: position 141,098,684 of record NC_140297.1, read on the forward strand.
TATCCTTCCTCTGTTACAGATGGATCTGTGTGTAACTTACAGTTTGAGCTGAGGTTTTTGTGCCCTTTAGCTCTCAATGTATTAAGCCTGATGGTAACAATTACGGGACGACTTTTCTATCCCACTCCAGGCACTAAGCTCGCAGATCTGTGTGAAGTGCAGCCACAATGTACCCATGCTGGCTGTAGAACTAAACTGCTCAGAACACAATCCTAAAATCACGTTGGATGTACTTTGTCTCTAGCTGCTTACAGGCGAGGCTGTGATTAGGACACAAAGGAAGGAATTCAAGTGTCTCTCGGCCACTTAATTGACCTGCAAGACTGTGATTTATTGGTAGGTCCCTAAGCTCATATTCTTGTTACTCTGGAGACTCTGGCAGGTGTTTGCTGTGCTTGCTTACAGAGGCAACGGCACCACTAGCATTTCTTACATCTCAAATATCGTGACCATGTATTGGATCTCACCTAGTTTGTTTGTTGAAAATACTTAGAATCTGTTTTACTTGTAAAAGCAACCTGTGCTCCTTTTTTTTTTTTCTCATTATTAATTTAGGAGCCTAAAGAGACTTCTTGACATTAGAGTAGTACAGAGACAATGTGTATGTTGAAAGAAATGGATAGCTCTTGTTGCAATAGCAAGGACACTGAGATATGTTTTATGCTCAGAAATAATGGATTCAGAACTGAAAGCAATTGAAAAGGCTCTTCTGTTGTGCAGGTTTCCTTAAACAGAAATTGTGATCAACCCTCAGTCACATTCCTACGTATGTCTCCCTCCATTGTCTTCTAGAAATTACCCAAGAGCTGTAGTCAGAGATCTTATGTGACTGAATCCTGACCTCTCTATTGATCCTGGGGATCAATCTGTGCACTCACTTATCCAAGCAGCATTGTCAGCATTTTCCTCTTTCTCCAACTGTATTCCAGCACTGCTCCCTACTGCAGGCAGAGGCCACAAGAAGCAGGTCTTCACCGTTGGGACACTGTGGTGCTGGGGCATCAGTGCACTTCACTCACATGCTCTTTTCCTAATACAGTGGTAATTTCACCCTGGTATTTGGGTCAGGTTATGATGTATGTGTACTAAAATTGAGGAGAGAGGGTGGTGGTTAGGGAAAGAACTCCAGCATGGTGCAAAATGTGGGGGACCTCTGTTACAGACCCCCTTGTAAATGAGGCAGGATGATCCCACTGCTTTGCTCTTCTGCTTTGGCATACCTCAGCCTTCCCACCACCTCAGTCTTCTCTGAAGAGAACTGAAGAAAGTATGAAGAAGTTGCAGCCTGCTTTAGTGTGTTTAATGTTTAAGGAATGAATCCTGTTACTCCAGACACATAGAAAACTTTGTAGCTTTCTCACATCATAATTACTTTTTGTGTTACAAGAAGAACAGAAAAATAGATAAAACAGAAAAGAAAAAAAAAAAAAAAAAAAAAAAAAAAACAGAAAAACTTGTGCTAGTTTCATACCATCAGGGCACGGGGGGCAATGTGATGATGACAAACAGAAATGCATGCTAGAGTGTACCAGAATGGTGATATTTGAAGCCAGGTGTGATGCTGAAGCAGATTTACTAGAGGTTTTCTGTGACTGCATGGTGATACACATTACTTAATTGGCAGAACCAAGGCTTGCTGTTGGAGCAGAAATTACCTGTAAAATTTCCTTTGATAATATTACAGTACATACATGCATATACATGTATATATAACATGTATATATATATATATATACTTACATATATATAAATGGCTCAGACCTTAGTTAAAGTGTTTCACTCGAGTCACAGAAGGTTCTGATATTTCTAGAACTACAATTTATACTGCATAGGAGTCTCTAGCTATTCTGAATAATTTCACGTTCAGAGGTTAATAATCTTTGAGAGGAAATATTATGAATTTAAAAAGAAGTATAGAAGACAGAGGTAGGAAGTGATAGCTAATGTTGTTAAGGACTCGAGAAAAGCGCTAGTCTTAGTTTTACAAATTACAGGAGAGCACTGTTTTTGCAGTAAAGTGATGAACACAAGAGATGACATGAAAAAACATAAATTTTAGGATCTGCAAATCAGTGTAAAATGAATATTGAAAACTTAGAGTGTATTAGACACACTAGAACACTGGTGTATTCAATTAATTGGACAGCTTTATAACAGTTGTAACTTCTTATTTAAAAAATAGAAGTACATAGGTAATACATATTGTTCTCTGTAGCATTATTTTGGTGATTGGAGTATTCCTTGTAACAGTGATGACATAGATACACATAAAAACCATGGAAATTTGTTTTTTCAATTGAATATATAAAAATAATGTGGTAGAACCATCCCATTGTACAGTAAGAACAGTGCACAAATTATTCAAAATCTGAACAAATGAAAGACACTCTTGAGAAAGCCAAGGATCGGTGTGCTAACAGGAATTGACTGTGCATACTAACGATACACACTGTTAGTTTCTGAAATCACAGTGAGGTATTGTGGTTCATCTGCTAGCTGAAACAAATGTTCAGAAACATAGGAACAGAAGCATCTGAGATATAGGGGAGACAAATGTGCCTTTGGCCAGCCAAAAAGTTTGCTTTCACTATAAGATGGGCAATTGAACTCAAACTATGAGATTATAAGGAACTATGCTATACTAGGAAATGAGACGCTGGGATCAAGTGATCACTGTGCATCTTCTATTAATAAACTGTTCTTTTAAATGGGAACAGGCTTGCTTTTATGGTGGCTGCATGTGCATTTTAATGGATTTAAATTATGAGAGGTTTAAATGCATTTTCAAGTTACAATTAAATGAAAATTTAAAATAAGACTGACAGATTGCTAAGGCTAAGCCAGTTTTATGATTAAGGTTCAATTAAATTATATTTATCATTGGAGCAAATGAAGTATAAAATCACAAACAATGATATTTTTCAGTGGCTTACTTTGGTGGAAAGTGTAGCCTGAAGTATGACTTCAAGACTTTTATCTTCCTTTCCCTCCTAAAATAGAAATTAATTAGGGCTAAGTAAGAGTTGGTTATATGTTCAGAACCCTGTCCCGTCTTTCATGGGCCAGTGCTCCAGCAGCAATTTACTAAGGAAGCTGTTTGTGATGCAAAGTATTATGCATTTTATTTGTTTTTAACTAGTTAAATTAGGGGAAAAGTTGAAATTTTAATAATAGTTTAAAGAATGAACAGGTTTTGCTGTTTTCTTGGAAGACACTCTCAACCCTTTGCACTATCTCAGAAGATCTGCTGAGGTCAGCTCTGTAAATACAGTTCTTTCTCTTTCCATGTGTTTTCTTTGTAAATCCTGGAATGTCATAGGCTTTGCAGTGAGTCAAGGAGAGAATACTGGTTTTGTACATGCAAGCTATTTCTCAATTACGTCCACTGGACCATAACACTTGAAACATGACAATTTTCTGGCTTGCCACAATATGCACAATATGATCATCTGCTTCCATGTGTAGTACTGCTCTGTCTATCTGATGCACTTCCTACAATTCCTTATTTGTTGTCCTACAGAAACGTGTGAAAAAAATTTTTTTTGCATTGTTTCTTTGGTTTGGACTTAATTATAGGACATATAACAAATGGATTAACTTTGGAAATTGAGCAACTTGACTCTTTTTGGCAGATATGTTAAAAAACAACAACAACAACAACAAACACAGATCCATGGTTTAATAACAATTGGTATTCTTTCCAAAATAGTATCCCTCTCCTTTATAAAAATACTCCTAAGTGACATTAAGGAGAAAAACTAATGTCAGATCTAAAAAAATCTGTAATATATTCAGCTAGAAGATTCCAAAAAAGTGATGAAGTGATACATGACCTTCCTCCTTTTAAGAACATATGTACATGTTCAGCAAAGCAAAGCATGATCCTAGCATTAGCACTTGGATTTTTGTTGTGTCGGTACTTATTGAAAAGTCTAAACATGTGAATAGATGAATTATCAGAAGTCTAATTGTTCAGAGATAATTGAGATCCTTCATCAGAGAAGTCTGAAAAAGCACCCATTGATAAGTACTTTCCTTAGCAAAAGCATTTTCTTTAGCTCCTGCTAAACCAGTAGGTGTGAATCCAAAGAGTTGGCTCTTAAGCTGAAGATAATGAAGAAAACTTGCCTGACGGACTACCATTAATATTCAGAAGCAGTCTTTATTTTTATGTAGTTTACCTTCGTTCTTTGTAGAGGAAGTTTGGGTCAATTTGCTTTTTCAGTTGGCAGATTCCATCCACTATTACTAATGATGTTGGTTACTGAGAGAAAGAAACAGCCTACATTTTTTTAATGGTAAATCTGAACCTAATTCTCTGTTCTGGAAGTGATCCTATCAGATTTTAGCAGTATGCCACGAATCAAACACCTGATTTATCAAACTGTGTCACTTTTACATAGTAACAACTTGTCAGATCCTGGTACAAGGTTGGCTGCGATTTCTGCTGCAATGAATTAGCTAGCTTTACCCCCAAAAATTAGCTAGTAGAGGCATATGCCCAGCTGAGCACAATGAAAAGTTGTGCTGTTCCTTTTCCAATTATTTATTTTCATATGGCACCTCTGATGAAAGTGTGTTAATATTTGTTAAGCTCGAGAGTTTTGTAGAATAACACTGTAAATGAAAAAAAGAAAAAAACTCTATTCCAAAGCATAAGAATTCTGCTTTACTTAGGAAGCAATCTTGTATTTCTTTGATATTATTAGAGACAAGCTAGAGTTTTAAACTCAATATTCTTATAGGGTTATTATATTATTTTGCTTTATCTTGACATGACATAACTGCTGTTTCTATGGAAAATAGTTTTTTTTTTTTTTTTCCATAGCACCAACCCCATTAAATTATATCCTTAACATATGGAGCATCTGTTTAGGTTTTGGGGTACTTAAAATATTTTCAGTATATAGGATTTGGTCGTTGCATTTTATTATTATTATTATTTATTTATTTATTGTATCATAGTCAGTTATTTTCATTGGCATCTACTGGTACAAAACCAATATAATGGAATAAAGAGCCATCCCATAATTTTTCTCATTCCTTTTTTTTTTTCTTTCATAGAGGAAATGTCCAAAAAAGGCTGAACCGAGTCTCTGAGTAGTCCTTTCCTGTATGTATAACATATAACAATTATAAGCACCCAAAGATGCTTAACCCTGCCCTTGATAGATGGGATAAAATTGCCACAAGACAGGGTAAGTCATCAGCAGGGACTTACAAGCTCTTTTCCATCTCTTCATCGTAGATTCTAATTGTTGCATTACCAGTGGGGCTGTTTGGTATATTAAAACACCAGAGAGAAGCAGTGCAGGACTTTACGTAGAGTTCAGGAGATGAAAAGGACTGCCAGAAGTAATTGAATCCTAACATTTTGATAATATGTGGGTTGCTTAATTACATTTGCCTTTGTTCCCTTTTGAAAATAAGATGCATAATTGTCTCTTTTTTGGAGTTTATGGAGTGGTCTGCATCTGATAGTCTAGCACTTGATCAGGTGGACTGATAAATTACAGACCAATAGCAATAGCATAAATTGCATCTTCAATTTTTATTTTATTTTATTTTTGTATCACCTTCTCAAAATATTTCATATAAGCTAAACTAATCACATACAAGAAAAATAAAGTATTATATATTACTCTTCATGTTTGAGGAGCCCAAATAGTGAATGTATGATTTATGGCATTCATGGCTGAAATGCAGGAGAGTTTTCTTGAGCGGCAATGTTTTTAAATGCTTTGTAGCATGCAGTAACAGTATGTATCCTTTTAAGGCACAAGGTAAGAAGCAAACATTTCAAGCCTTATTATTCAGGAAAGATTTGGATGCTCAGCATGTCTCTACATCTATCACTATAAGGAGTCAAAGAGAATAAAGGATTATTTGGAAGTATATTGATGTATTGTTGAAATGTAACTACTCAGTCAGCCAGGCTTTTGAGAACTGTTGTATATACTTGGAGTTGGAGGTGCTGACATGTAGCACGGCTGTATCTCATTAGGTTTGTGTAAGAAAAGTGGGAGTTTTTCTGAATGTAGTTGGTGCACTCTTTTTTTCCATTTTTCTCTATGCATGATTCTTCCTTTGGGAGATTTTATTGTAAAATACTTTCTTATCCCATCGACAATTCATTTTCAAATGCTGTGAATTTGAAAACACTCTGGTCATTAGTTGGAGAGAGAGTTTACCATCAGGTAGAAACAAATTCAAGGTAAATTTATTGTCGCCTCTCAGACAGAAGAAACTAATACTTAAAATATTACCAGCCAGTTCTGGTATTTCATTTACATCAAAATGAGGTATGACTCTATATCTGGATATTAATTTGTACTTCCACAGAAAGCACTGGCATTTGGATTTGGGAAGAGGTTTTAAATCTTGACTTGACACCATTTTTTAGAATTGTACCCTTTCCTAATTCATATCTTGGTCTAATCTTAACGTGTTATGTAACATTTTAAATTGGGAATGATTGTGAATACTTGCTTTTCCTGGAGAAAGGCAAATGCATAAAAGCAACTGAACAGAGTGAACGTAGTGTTATTCTAAATTGTTAAATTTTCATAGTTCTTTCTAATACTTCTCAGGTTTGTCTGATGGTGATATAGTTTCAATAGATGCACTAAGGAAAGTGCCAAGACCAGCTTTTGACAGGATTTTTTTTTTTTTTTTTTTTTTTTTCTTCCCCCTCCTCTTTCTCTTTTAATCCCTGTGGGGCTCTGTGATTTTTCATAGCTGGACTAAAGTTGTGTCAACGGGAGACTTGCACCATAAAGACTGAAATGTTAAAGAAAGCTACAAGGAACAGCTTTGAGGCAAGGTTTCAAGCTTTGTCATCACGCTTGAAGAATTTTCTGTTTAATGTACTGTAATGCAGTATTCAATGGGGACAAGTTTAATTGAGTTTTACACAACCCAGTTGGGAGTAGCGCTGCAAGGTAGGTGATGTCTAGGTTTTTAATCTTCCACTCCAGAGAGGCTTGTTGACGAAGTGGTTCTTTCTCTTTGTAAGAAAAAAGGGAAGCATGAGAAATGATACATCCGTGGATAAAACCAATTGGCAACCCCCAAAGGAATGAGGGCGATAAGGCGAATCCAGCACTTGTAAGAAATAAAAGAATCCAACTGTTCATTTAAATGAGAAACAACACATGTGATTGAGGAGGCAGGGAGGCTGGGCGCTGGAGTGAGGAGGAAGGGACGAACAAACAGAGCGGCTGGTGTCGGAGTTAGGCATCCCGGACAAACAAGCTGGGGTTTGTTAGGCGGATTACCAAAGAGATAGTTAACGATGTGTGTTTTTTAAAGCAAAAGGAGAGTCAAGCGCTTCTTATATCGTAGGTGGATAAAGTGGCAGGAGGGAGGATGCTGCTGTTAGGCAAGCCCTACTTAAAGAATCGCTATTCCTTCCCTGAGGCCTAACAGCAGCTCTCTATCAAACAGTGTAAAAATAGCACTGGACCCTGTCAAAGAGAAAATAATACCTTCTGTGTAAGCCGTAGTGTATTAAACTGTAGTCCTGTTCAAGTTACTTCTGCTAGAAGTTAAGCAGCCGAAAGGATAAAAGTGTTCAGTCAATATACTGGCAAGTCGTCTCCCTGCTCTGTATCACTGCTAAAATAAAAATTGTTTAGCTGTCTCTAAAATCACTGTTCATTTTTCATTACAATTTCTGTTCTTGCTAATAGCATACAATTCTGTATTCTACCATATTTGACTTTTCACCTGTAAAAAGATACTGATACTTTTTCACTTGTTTTCTTGGAAGATTTAAGTATCTTCCAAGGAGATTTAACCTGGTATACAACATAAACAGGTTTGCTTATTTGTTTTGTCATTTAATGCTCACGTTGGCGTATTTGCTCAGAGAGATTTTCCCACTTTCTCTGGAGTCCCTACTGGGAGGAAATTCAAGGTTGGTCAGTGAGAGTTTTCAGGTTTCCTCTGATACCTTAACATGAAATCTCTAATTTTGCTTCATCAGAATCAAGAAGACTAACACACTGCCTTTTCCATAAAATGCTGTAATGAGTGGTGGGGTGTAATGTACATTCAGGTGAGGTTTTCAACTCAAGAGAGGCTGTGGGGTGACCAGAGCTGAGCCAGAAGGCCTTTGCCTGCCTCTCCATCCTGCTTTTGCTTGCCTGCCCTGCTGCTGCCCAGAATCATCTGTCTTTGGGCATGTCAAACCAACAGCAAGTTTAACCCAAAGCATTTCTAATAACTTGACAGCACCCCTTTCCTTGTGCAGATATGGTGGCTTTAACACCCACCGCAGGGGAGGTGTTAACCATAGCTAGCTGCGAGTCCGGCCTACTTGTGGGCTGAGAGTGGGGGGTGGATTTCATAATGGTGTGGAAAGCCTCGGTAAGCAGCGAGTGTGTGGGAGGGCTGAATTTCACCCGCAGAACACATACGGTGAGACAAATTGAACACTGCAGCAGAATATAAGGAATTTACACTGTGCTTCTTCCCGAGGTACCACCAGAATCCCTGCTAAATTTATAAATACAGTGCACATGCAAAGTATATAGCTGAGCAAATAATTCACAATGAATAATTTATCTAACAAATTTAGCCTTTTTTGGGCTCATGAAATATCCATGAACAGATCTGTGATTTGTAACTGCAACCTTTATAGTGCATTAGCTTGATGGGGGGAAGGGAGGGGAAATGATACGATGACAACTGTAATTTAATTTCCTTGTGTAGTTTGGTGTAAAAACTTATACCCCTGTTATTAATCATGTTAGTATTTTAACTTGTCCAAAAGTAGGCTTTGAAGTTCAGCCATCAGCAAAAGTGAAGGGGTCACAGGAGATAATAGGTGTTCTTACATTGCTGTGGCTGCAATTGTCCAGAAACGTTTTTCTGTAGGCTAAGTTTCATCACAATGATTTTGTTTTCCCATAGTCTCTAGTCAGCGTGGGAAATGCGAAATGTCTCATCTTTAATGTTAGTGAATAGTCTGAGCAATAATAGCCAATGATGCACAGCCTTCAGATTAAAAACTGAGGTGGGAGGGCCTGGGAGGATGGAGCCACATCCTCAACTTTTGTTGATAACAATGCATATTTTGAAGGATTTTGCAATATATCTCTCTTACAACACATAGAACATATCCCTGTTATAGCCTGACAGTGACATCCCTTTGTCTATCTGCATGGGCTGAAGGAATGGGGAGAAATGAAATGCATATTTTATAAGGTTGTAGCAAAATTTGAAGCAATGCTTTCAAAGTGAACTGTTTGGGGTTAAATAAGCTAAAAGCCTAGGGTTTTCTTAGGTAAACAGTTTGAAAACATAACATTAGCAGATATGGTTAGATGATTCTTAGATGATGTATTTTTTCAGTATCTTCTTATCTTTCTATTCTAGTATTTCCTCTATAGTCAACCAAAATCATCACTATTTACTGTGGACTAAACATTTATGAGTTTAACTGGTGTCAGTTAAATTGCCAACAGATTTTTTGCAGACTTATTAAAAATACAGTTAGACATTTTTACTGGCGATAACCTTTCAATTTATTGAATTTATCTCAAGATCCCCAAATATGCCCCCTCCAAAAAAACTATGTTTCCCAAATTTTATTGTTATTTATGTAAAGCTTTAACCTCAAATGTAATATTTAAGAAGTAGGCAGAAATATAAGAAATTCTAAGCTGTTGAGAAACTTTAATTAGGTATGGATACCGTAATCAAAATAGTGCATTTGTGATTTATTTAGCAAATTTAAGAATAATACATATTTTGTGAGATTCTCACAGGTTTACTGTATGACTCTGCCCGGAAGAACAGCTTCAGTGATATTATCCATCTGGCCAATAGATCTGCTCATTGTCTGCATACGAAACTAAATCTGTAAGCTTCGTGGAGGAAAAATGAAGTTTACTCTTTTTCATTTATTTTGGTACAACAGAATACAACTAAGTTAGTGTGAACTGGATTTTACTCATACGTATCCATGTCTGAATGGTTTAATAAAAGCCAAGCAGTTCTATATCAGTACAAACCTACTGAGGCCATTGAATGCCTTCACCAGCTGTCATTAAAAAAAGACCTAATTTGGTCCTCAGAAACACTCGTGTTGGTGATGAGTGATATAGAAAGAACTCAGCTTGACTTTTGGAGCCAGGATGAGTTTACAAAACTGTTATGTCTTCAAAATGGATCCACTGAACATAGAAATAATTGAGATGTCATGAAAAGCCCAGTCTCGACTTATAATAGGCCATGACAACACATAATAAAAATAAATAATTCAGTAATTCCTTTTTTGGTATTACATAATAACAAAAAAAAAGTCTTTAGGACATTCAAAAACAAATCCCACTGCAATCAGCTGAACACTGCATGAAGAAAGAAGGAATTTTGGCATCTCTCCATTCTCAAGACATAAGACAGTTTTGTTTGCTTATAAGAAAAATAGGCATGAGATACTTTTCTTGCCTTCTCTACAGAGCTGTTCCAAGCAAAAATCACTGACTTTTCTCTGTGAAGGATGTATTCATACATTTCCCAAAATTTTGCTATATGTAGAATAAAATAAAACAAAAGTAAATATTCTAGCAGGTCCTCTGGAGTGATCCCAGATACCAAGATAGAGAGCACATCCATTCTCTCATCCATCCAAATTCAGGGAAAACAATTGCTCAATCACAATTCCACAGTTCCACATGTAATCCAAATGGTAGACCATGACAAGCATGTAGACGAAATTCTGACCTCTATACTTCTTAGAATCCAATTTGTAAATGTCATAATTTTGCCATTTCACAGAAGAAATTTGAATAAGATCAGGGAACAAGGGATTTTCTGAGTGCCATGATACTGTACATCCTTGTTCCTCTCACAGAAGTATAAATGTGTTTATGATTGCATGTTCGTCTTCTTAGGAAACTGAAATATAACAGAGCATTACTCTACAAGAAGTCCTCATATACAAAACCAAAGCACTCTGTAGAGCACCTATATATTTCATTTTGTGCTTCAATTATGTTAAAATAGAATATTTCAGTGAAGCACACACATCTAGCCTTCACAGAGATATACAGACCAACACTGACAAGATGACAATCACATCTATACCTTAAGATGTTGGGGTGCTTAGCTGCTTGATCTTCGATGTTAAGAAAGGTGGTCCTCTGAACACCACATCTAGCACTCATGGCTAAGAGACTGGTTCTGTACACAGTACTGTGGGAGGGAGTCTTGTGTTTTGTGACTTACTGGACATTGAGCAATTAGAAGAGTTAAAAATGGCAACAGTTGTGAGCCTGACTGAATGAGAAAAAATAGCCTTGTCAGTAGCAGGTTGGAGGGACAGTTCCTGGTGAACAGTGGTAAGGAGTTACCCTTCATAAGGTTGGGCTAATGTCAGGAGTGTGACATCAAAGAGCAGATGAAGGGGGTACTGCAGGGACTAGTGAATGGGGAAGTCATAGATGATACTAGTGAGGAAAATAAGTATTCTCTTTGAACCTTGCGCTGGGGGGATGATTTAGTAATGGGTGTTATTTCAAATTATTTCAAGCTTGTGCTTTGGTGGAAAACAAACAAACAAACAAAACTCTTGAGAGCAGCACAAATGAGAGCTAAGTACCTGTACAGCTGCAAGAATTTTGGTTGGTTTTCTTTCTAAAAAAAAAATAGAATGAAATAAGATAACATAATTGGGTAGGAATCAGCAGGGTTTAAATGCAAACAGTGCTATACGGAAAGAGTGTGGAAGCTGTTAGAAAACATGAAAACATTACCCAGAAGCACAGACTTTGGAGATGAAAACATGCATGGAAAGAATAAGAAAGTGAGAATTTATCTTTCTTTCACAGATGATAATATCAGCTTACCTATTATTAATAACATAATATGTAATCATGAGTATCTATAAATTTCCTATAAATATATGATAGCTATTTGTTCTATCTTACTTTATAATTAATTTCTGATATTGTCTTAATGCATTTGGAAACAATTTCTAAGAATAAACTCTCAAGATTAATACTTGTAAATATTAACTATAAAGTCTAATAATGAGCTCATCTATCCAAGTTATTCATTATTTCACTGCTGAGCAAGTAAAGATCAGAAGACAAAGGTAGTATCCTATTATTACTTTACATTAAATTTTATTTTGGCATTAGAGAGTTTGCAGCTTTGTAATTCCTTTCTGGAAAAGCATTGGCTTATTTTTTTCCCATCTAATTTCTGAAATTAATAAGGAAATTTCAAAATTCCTTCATTTTCTGATTTTTTTTTAGTCTTCTTAGAAATGCTTTGTTGAGTTTTCTCACAAGATATTTAATTTTTGTCAACACATACTATTTTAAAGCTAGTTTTGCCAAACTAAGAGAACTTTGCTTCTGTTTCACCATAATTTAGGAAAAAGAATTAAAACGTGAGATTAGGCAGTGATTTAGACTGCTAAGTATTTTTAAAAAGAAATTTAATTTATTCTATAAATTTTGAATTATTTTTCAAGAGTTTTTGGGTTTGTTTTTGAGAATGATATCTTCTATGGAAACAGAAAGAGCTATAAATTTGTGGGGTACAGCCCAATTCTGTTAATGAGAAGTGTTGCAATTGCTAGAGAATTGCAAGGAATGAATGATTCCCAGGAAACGAACAATGGAAAATGTGGGCGCATTAATCAGTCCATTTTGTTTTTCTTTTGCCAAGAAAAAAAAAAAAAAGAAAAGAAGCAAGCATGCAAGCAAGCATCATACTCTCTCTGATATTAAAATCTATGGGAATTTGATGAGATAAAAGAAATGTTAAATGAACATTCTTCCTCTAAACAGACATGTCTAGAAAGGCAATTTTAGTAGTACAGCAGTGTAGCATTTTGTTTTTTCTGCAATAAAGCCATCAGATCAATAAAAAATTATGTAGCAGATTATTATTACACTGTGCTCACCATAGCTCTAATCGTAAATAATACAGCAGTTATCCTGGTTATATTAATTATAATTAGAATGCAGATAATGCAGACGGTCTTTTATTACTAGAGCCAAATCAATTTTCCAGTGTTATTCAATGCAAGGTCACACAAAGTTGTTGAAGCTCTTAGACTTCTTATGAAATGACCTGCATATGTAAGAGAGGGTTTGGCTCAGCTGTGTAAGACACATTGACTGGGAAGTGCATTGAAATAATTACAGCCATGAACTCTTGCCTATAATGGCAGAATTTCATTTTATAAAGTAAGCATAGCTGTAATCCAGGCTCCTTTATGGTGGGAAGCCTCATAAATCTTTCAGAGAAGACCAAGTCTTTCTCTTATTTGTAAAGCAGAAATCAAAATGAATTAGTTTCAGTTGTTATTCTTTCCATCTGTACTGTTTTGTTAAATATACCGAATATGTCCGTGTTGTGTATTAACATTAAAAAAAAAAATAGAAGAAAATACTTAACAGACATTCTGCTTCATCATTTCAGCAGAGGCAGTTTTAAAGTTCACCAGTTTTGGTTCTGGGGCTCTCCTGGATCACTTAAAGCTTTTATCATCTTTTAGGATTGTGCTGGCTTAATGTATTTGTCTTCTATCTCTCAGTTTAACGCAGACTCACAGAGGAGCTGATACGTTTAAAATGTGCCTGTCTGTCCTGTAGCTGATGAGCAGATTAGTAGGACACTGCCAGATAATCATCTCTGAGATGCATTGGATTCATACGCGTAAATGACACATGGCAGAGAGAGGGAAAGATGGTGAAGAGTGTATTTTAGTTTTGTGTGATTCTGTTTTATTTAAGTATGTATACAGATGGACATTAGATATCCTATACACCGCGTTCCTGCTTTGTAGAATTCACTTTTCTTCTTTTTGTTCTAGCTGTCGTGTGCTGAAGTGCTTCCACAGAAACAAAGCAAACAACTGTCAACAGAGCAGAGGCTGCAAGTAGGATCTGGTTAGTGAGAGGCACAGGGCTGGGAGCAATTTAAAGAATAGAGGTTTTGTTACTATTTGCTAGCTTGCTTACTCTTTGTTTTGCTTTTTTAGCCAATAGAACAGATGATATAGAAAAAAGGAATAGCCCGGCACAGAGAAACATTCATTTATTTGAAGATAGCAGTGATACTTAAATCTTTAATATTCCTCTACAAACTGTGCTCTCAGGTGTGTTTGCAAATTTGCTTTTAAATCAGCAAGAGTTTGGCATATGTCTGGGAGCACAGTTGCCCAGGAAAGCTCATGTGTAAGCTCACGTGTATATTTGGTCTTACATCTGGCCTCTAAGACATACCTTAAATCAGCAGCGTGATGGCGTTTTAAAAAGGGTCTCTGATCACTTTTTGCTTTTTAGCTTGTCATAAATCCTATTATCAGCGGTACCTGAGCTTGTGGAATCTATTCATTGGAATCAAAATGCTTCCCTCTGACAATAACCAAGGAAGGAGACAAAGCCATTTGGCAAGCAAATGAATCTTAAGTACACACACTGGAAATGTTTATACTTTGTTCTAGATAAATGTAGCATGTATTGTGATAGTATATCACAGTGTTCAGCTTATATAAGGTGAATGGGTTTTATGGGTGAGAGAAAATGTGAGACAAATAGAGGAAAGGGTGTTAGGACACCTTGGTTTAAAGGGCTTTGAGGCTTTACACAGATATCAGAGATTTCTACTTCCAAACCAATTTATTCAAATCATGAATTAAAAATAAATAAATAAATAAATAAAATTGCTTTTAAGAGATATTTCCATGGTATATATATGGTATATTTCAATTTTATACATATGATATTTTTCATGGATACATGAGTTCTGTGAGTCGATTTAATATTAAGTTGATCTGTCTGAATGCCACATGCCTCTTTAATTTGGTGGCAATAATTTAATCAGGATTTCCCATAAGCCTCCCATTCTCTACAAATATATTGCTGGCTTTATTTGGTTTGTTTTTGTGTTTTAATTGTAATAATAGTACTCGTTACAGTTCTTGCAGGTTCAGGGCATAACTTTCCAAGTTTGAGGGGTAAGACAGAACAAGAAAAAATTGGGTCAAATTTGATTTTAGTTTACCAGATTACTGAAGTTTCTGCTTCAATTTACCCATTAAAAGCCCAGAATGCTTTTCTTCCTTTCCTTCAAAGTTGCTTGTTTTTATATAAAGGAAGAAGACTTCCACTTAAGAAAAGTTCATGTTAAAACCAAGTAGTACAAAGGTACAGTGTATTAAAACCAAGCAGTACAAAGGAACACTATATGATCTCTCAGTGTACAACTTTTTCTTTTCTTGCTTAAAAAAATCTGGAGCTCATGGTACACATTCTTGTGAGTTTTTAGTGTTTTTTTTTTTTTTTTTTTTTTTTTTTAAGGCACTCTATCTCAGAGGTAGCATGTGTATCAGGGGAGGCAGGGATTGCTATGGTAAGTACCCCTGCTTCAAATAATAGGATTTGGGAATTATTTTCAGTCCAAAACATAAGGGAAAAAAATGTCTAAAAGTGACCTTGTCGTCTGAATTAACTTCCATGAGATTCCACTTTAAAATGATATGCCCAGTATTATCATTTTACTGCCAAAAACTGGGAACACTTCCAAATTTTGACTTACAAATTATTGTACTTCCAACTGAAAAAAAAAAAAAAAAAAAAAGAAAGGAAAAAAAAAAAGGAAGCTTTTTGAAGTACTTCTTTTTGTTGAATACTGTAATAGATGGCTCTGTAAAATCCTGCGTAAATGGCCAAGACTGCAAGTTCGAGCTGCCCCCAAGGCAGTCTTATCTTACACACAGGCTTTTAGAAGATTTTTGTTTTGTTCTTGAATGTGTGTAGTTTATGTGTTTCATCAGCAGATGCCTAGTTTTTTGCCTGACTCTACACCCCCATGTCAATACCACTCAGGTTCACGAGGGGAGTTAGCCGCAGGATTTGTGCTGTGCTGAAGAAGAAAGATTATCTTGACTGTGGGGTGGGGGGGTTAGTGCATCGTGCGCATCTCTAAAGTAAAGACTTCAGGAAAAAATGAGGAGGGCATAACTTTTTAATACACAATGGCATTCCTAAGTTAATATCGCATGCTGGAATTAACCGGGACGTTTTACCATTCAATGATCATTTTTCTTTACATCTTGTAAATAAACTGTTGCCCTTCTTCATATGTACTCAGCAGCAGCAGGGTGGGTTTCCAATCAGCTACAGAGACCGCTGCTCTAAGTGCACTTGATAGTGTCTCCAGCCAATAGATTTAGAAAATATCCTTCCTACTGGACATACCCTCATGTAAGGATTACCTGCAATGGTATGATGCATTCTTGTACATTCAGGTGGCCTTGTGTGCCTCTGATCTATGCCGGCTTTCACTGCCACTGTTTCAGAAATGGCCTTTCTGCCTCCTCATCACAACGTGAAGCGAAAAGTACCATCTGGACACTGCATGCTAAAAAGTCAAAGATCCATACGCTGTATTATGCCCAAAAGGACATTTTCTTGTCAGTTAAGCTGCTATGTACTTTAGCCTGTCACTGATAACTAACAAAATTATAGTATGGTAATTTTAATTGGAAGCTCTCCATTTTTATCCCTCGGGTTTTTCTTTTATTCCCCGCGGCAATCTTTGGAAGCAGGCTCCTCCACCCTGGTGCCCGTGTGGGCACAGCCCTGTGGGACGGCGGAGCGGCTGGGTACCGCCGCTTCCAGCATCCCGCATCCTCGCTGCAGCCTCTGCCCGGGAGTCTTGCGAGAGCCATCCATCCAAGCAGCAAGGCAGCTTAGCACTGCATGTCCTCTCTATAATTCCTTAATTCTGCTTCTTTTCACTCACCTGGAGTCCCAGAAACCGATTTGACAATTAAGGTTATAGGATGAAACAGGCAGTCCCCTTGACTCTGCTGGGTGTTGGAAGGATGATGATACAGGCCAGGAAAGGAGGCACAACAGGGTTAGATGGAGAAGGTGAACTGTCCCCTGTTTGAAAGCTGTAAGTAAAAATATTTAGGGAATCAGTGTTGTCCTTCTTGGGGAAGAGAGGGAGTGAGAGCCTCTCTCCTGAAATAAGAATAGCATCAGTAACTGCAGACATACTGAGGAGGGGGTAACTTGCTTTTAGAGGGCAAAAAGCAGGATAAGGACAGGAAAGTAGAAAGAGGAGGAAACAAACACATGTGATCTGAAGGACTGCACTTCCTTTTAAATATATACACAAAGATTGATGTTGTTTTGTTTATATTTATTTGTCTGTTATCTGAGTGGTACACAGTGCAGGGAATGTTACTGTTTTTTTTTTTTCTTTTATCTGGATGACTCAGAAAAATAAAAAATGCAACTTACAATATTGGCTTATGGCCTGACAGAGTAGAAAGTGGTGCAAGCCCAACTCTCAGTCACCTCAATCTCCCCTTGGAGAGATTCGGATATATACTCTGAACTTGGAAATAACTTATGTTTTGCGAATTCCCCAAAATAGGATAAATCTGCATATGGACTAAGATATACAAATAATACCAAAGCACATCTTTTAAGAGAATTTAGGGCTCTGCAGTGTTCCTGCCAGATTATGAACACAGCACAGACATTTTCCAAATTATAATTCAGTGGAGGTGAATCTAAAGTGCCTTTGTCCAGCTTCAACATATCGTGACTCAAAAGTGCTATAGTCTAACACCATGTTAGTTGGTGCAATACCAGCTGGATTTTGATAAAGCCTTTAATAAAAAGATAAATATATGTATTCCAAATTTAAGATCTTGTCAGTTCTTATCACCTTAAAAATTATCTTTAAATATACCAAAAATAGAAAATGTGAAAACAAGCATCATTTTCACTTCAGCCTAAAATTGAATCTGGAATTGCGACAGAGAACAGCACAAGAGAAGGAGAACGACAAGGAACATACATGGCCTAAAGACTAGATGCAAAAATTTTCCTACTGATTTTCATTGCATTATGCTTTGTCTAAAAATCAGAAAAATAAAAAATGAAGAAAGTCAAAATTCATCTGCCCAGTATGCAGCTAAATTTATGAAAATAGGTTATTTTTGTTTATTAGTTTTGTTTTCCAGTTTTATAGTTTACCTAGATTATTTTTGTTGCTGCAAATAACGGATGGAAAAAAAAAAAAAAAAAAGAGAAAAGGCATTTGATTATGTTTTTATAATAGGAAAATAGTGGGTTCAATTCGTAACTCTCATCTGGATCAGCATTTTCTGCTTTGTCAAAAATGTTTTCAAAAGCAGAGAACATAGTCAGTTAAAGGATTCAGGCTACACTTTAGCTGAAAAAAAGTCCATGTAGAGAAGTGGAAAGTGCAACTTTTTTCTCCTGGAGGACCTCAGCTGCAGACCCCTGCAGAGAAAGCAAGTCATTTGAGCTATAAAGTTGGTTGTGGGGATCCCCCATAGATCCCTAGCAAAGTAGCTTTCATACAGCTTTGTTTCT
Organism: Aythya ferina; assembly: GCF_964211825.1. Lineage (NCBI taxonomy): Eukaryota > Metazoa > Chordata > Aves > Anseriformes > Anatidae > Aythya > Aythya ferina. Next base: position 141,117,070 of record NC_140297.1, read on the forward strand.
TAGCTTTTGCCTACAGAAGCCTTGCTCAGGAGGCAATGAAAAGGTTAATGAGAAGCACTGGTAGACCTGCGTACCTCATGGAGGTTGCCTGTGTCTGTGTCATGAGAATCACATCAAAATAAATGCCTGCACTGAATGAAAAAACAAACAAAACCAGAAAAAGCTGCTGATGTTTTGGAGATGTTGGTGAAGGGGCAGCTGCCCTTGTGCCTGGGCAGCACTGCCATTGAGAAATCCCCTGCTCAGCAAGGTGGCTCAGCCTTTCCCAACTTCCCCTCCACAAGATGAAGAAAGTTTTAGATTTCCAGAGACCAAATTCTTCCATTTGGGCCAAATCTTCAAAAGAGCACATGTGAACTATGGCTGTGTGCAGACGATAGCAGAGCAAGCAGCTCCCGTGCAGCCTGTCTAATCCTCGGCGCACTCCATTGTCAAGTGCTTCCAGCCTGAATAACGAAAGGCTCTTCCATTTCCTGTCTTTAAGCATCCTCTGCCCCAAAAGGAGACATTTTATCACAAGTGATATTTTTCCGACAAACTTACAAAAGGTATATTTGATTTTTTTTTTAACAATGCCTTGCTATCTATGTTTATTTTAGCCTAGTCACAGTCCTGTTACAACTTTTTTATCAGACCTTGAAAACTGAGTATAAAAGTAGATTACTGCCTTTTCCTTCCACTTTTGGAAAGCTGGAATCCAATCTAACTCAAAAAATAAAATATACTTTTGTTACCACAAGATTGCAACAGAGGTTAGTAGCAATGTACATTTTCTAGTATATTTTCTGTGAAGGTAGAGTTCATACTACAGCTATTCAAACTATATAGTGTGTGAATTCAGGACAAAAATGAATTTAGTTTCCATTTTTACTGTTCATCAGAGATGATGAACACTAAATGCAAAGTTCAGATTTAGATAAAAATTTCTCCAGGTCTGAATCTAGTATTTGGGGACAGTTCTTTTACAACTCACAGGAATAAATGCCACAATAATTGAAAAGTCCATGTTTTTTTACTTTTGGGAAGTATAAATGGGCACATATTTTCGTGGGATGTGAAAATCTTAACTATGATAGTAGCAATAGTAATTGTAATAGTACTGTAAATTTATGATAACCTTTTTAGTCTGGCTAAATTGGCTTTTGTAACTCACAGGCTGAATCACAAAAATGTGAAACCACTTTTTAGATAAATTGTTGACTATGGTTATTAACTCTTATAATACTGTCCTGAAAGTCTAAGTAAGAGTTCTGTATTTGCACAGCAATTTCACCATACCTCAGGACTGAATCCCCAGTTTTGTAAACTGGTAACTATATCTTCTCTGGATGAGATATAGACATTTTTCATAGTGTAGTTATATTTTTTTTCAGCACAATTTTATTTATATTTTCAGAAAAAAAAATAAGATTTTCAAAATCTTGTGTAATTTTATTATTATTATCATTATCATTATTATTTCCACTGCTCTTTCAACAGTCAGGTGTTGCAGTGAGGACATCACTGGATAAAAACCAGCGTTGCTGCATGCAGACAGACAACATGATTAAGCAAAGAGTATTTAATATGTGGTATGCATTGGTCTAAGCACACCAGCAACAACTAAATTCATAGAAATACTGAAAGAGAAAAGAAGGCTTGGGTTTGAAAGAAAAAACAGGTAGGTCTGTGGATGCTGATGGGCAGTGTATCAGAAGTCTGAGGACACTGCAGAGAGCACAGAGGTTCTTTTTGGAAAAGTGTGGGTTGAAGACTTGTCTTACATTATCAGGGGAAGATGGAGCAGACCTCGTGAGTGAAGGAGGAAGGAAATATTCCATGGAAGTGAGGACAAATATTTTGTTACATGCAATAGAAATGAGAAACCAACAGAGAGATGCAAAGGCAGTCATTACATGGCCAAGGCAATGGAAAATTATCTTGATAACAGCATTGTGAACAGATAGTAAGGTTGTTGCAATTAACACAACAGTATGGTTTCAGCTGTGTGAATGGATAGGAAAAGCTGTGCTTTTGAAAGGTTAAACGAGAAGGTTAGGAGTCTTAAGTGAGATTGGAACAGAGATTAATATCTGTTTCCTCCATGCTGCCCTTGAACTAGAAGCTGGGCATCAGAGGCAAGGCTAGCTGAGGTTTGGCATGGAGCAGGGTGGTGTATTTGTTGTTTAATTAGGCTAAGGTTCTTAGATCCCAATACAATCTTATCCAAGACAGAAAAGAAAAAGAAGTAGGGTGTTCATCAGACATGCTGCTCTACAGAAAACGTTGAAAAGAAAACTAAGAACAGATAGACTAAAACGAAGAAACAAGAAGCACCTTCAATCTTTTTAGAAATGGAAAGTGCATGCCAGAGGTAGCTACAGAGGGGAAACAGCAAAGGGGAAAAATGCAAATCAAAGAACATCGATATCTTTTGGGGACATTGGCTAAAGGAAGATTTGGATTAGAAGACAGTAGGACTGTCTTGGATACTCCTCTGAAGCAAAGTACTTGTTGCTGTGTTAAGCATTACTCCTCATTTTGCAGCAGCAATCCTTTCTTCCTCTACTACTGCAACCAAAACAAAGCCTTTAAAGATACAGTTTCAAATTCTGCCCATACCAAGGTTACTTGAATGTTTCAGTGTGTTAAATGTGTGCCAGTTAAGACTTCAAAATCCTCAGACCAGGAATTGTGTTATTTGTATTTGCACATTTATTTGTATGGCACCATACACATTATTTTTACTAAATAAATGGTTGCCATCTGTAGTTAGTTGATCTGTCTTTAAGTGATTCACTGGATAAAATGAAGTCCATTGTTTTGAAATTTAAGTATTCTTACAAACTTGTGTGGCTCTTTTCTTGCTTTCTCTTATATATCAATCTCCCTTTCACTGAGCTGTTGTAGCAAATTTTCATTACTTTTGCCTGCTTTTTTTTTTATTGGAAGGGGAAGGCAATTTATTTTTTTCACTTTGGGGAACTTCAAGTAAAGAACAAAAATGAAATTGCCAGGAAGATACGGGTATGGAGTGTGGTTCTTCCCCTGTTACAGGAAATGAAGAGTAAAAGTATCTGCAAAGAATGTTGAGTCTTTCAGCACTTTCTTTCAAAGGCAACTCTGGTGTCCTCTTACCGAAGGAGAAAAATCAATTGAGAATATTAAGAGAAAAAGAGAAGGTGGTGCAAGTGATAATAAATTATACAAAATCAACATAGTCACAAATGATTTCACAGAACAGCACTTAAATAAAGAATGAAGAAATAAGGAATTCTAATGCAGGCAGTTATATTTTTGGAACTGTAGTGTTGAACAAATAGTTCCTTTTACAAGAGGAATGAATGGGCGCAGCTTTACAGGATCATATAAGCATTCTGACATTCAAAAAACCTCTGCTCTTCTACTTGAAATCAGTCTGGACAAGGAAAGTGAAACGCTGGAACTGGTTATGTAGTATACATCGGTAGAGGTCTTTAAGGGAAGAAAGGCTATATGGAATAAATTTCAGATGAACTAGGACGTTGTTGATTCTGCCTTGAGTCAAGTGGATGGAACAGATGATCTGTTCTCCAGCTCTACAGTGCTACAATTTGAGGGAGCAGAAGGCTAACATTTTGAAGATAATGTCAAACATCTAAATGATCAAACAAATACTACTGCATGCACCTCTTAGCACTTATGATTGGTTGCAAGATCAGAGTTGACAGGGTACATGTTGAAAAAATCACTCCATGCTCTGGAATAATATACTATATTAGAAAACAGTAACCCATTTGCACCAAATATAATGCAAAATTATTTCAGAGCAAAATACAGAAAATCAGCATTCAAATGTTCTTGCTATAAAAGCAATAGTGAGAGAAGTATACAGATAGATAAAACAAAGTTTATATCAGAATCATACCTATTTCTGATTTAACATGAGTGCCTTCTATTATTGTAGTCTGCTTTGAAACAGCCTGTCCGGTCTAAAAGTAGGTCTGCTAGCAAAAATGCTAGTCAAAAAATGACTAGAATTTCTTCAAGGGGTAAACTATTGCACCAGAAGTTGAAAAACAAAATGTATTTTCTGGATGCATTTGAAAAGTGAAAGAGATGATTAAAAAAAAAAATCTCTGTAAGATAAAAACAGTCTTTGAAATTATGTAAAGGCTGGTTCTAGCCCTCATTAGTCTATTCTGTTCTTTCTTGTTCAGCACCAAAATAAATTATCAGACTAAGAAAGATTTTTTTAAATTATCATTAGTTTCTATTCTTTGCCAGAATGTACATCTTACAAAACTCTTGTATCTAGAATAAGAGACAGTGGCTCTCAGGTTAACCATGTAATTCCTTTGATCAAAGTATTGTCTTCAGAGAAATGGCCAAATCAGTTCAAAACCACTAATGTGATAAGAATACCAGCTTTTATATGTAAAGTGACCTCATATATACAGGGAAGGTTAAATGAGCCTTCATACAGGTTCTTGGTCAGCATGCTGACAGTTCTGTAGAATTTGGCCAACTCAAGTGAACTGGGAGCAGTTATAAAATAATTGCTATGGGATACACCAATATTCATTAACAGGTTTTTCACCCTAGCTGCTCAAATGCATGACACTTCTATAGAGATAATGAGGAAAAAGAAGTTGAAAATTTTGAATGCATAAAATGAGTTACCTCCATGCATTTCAATCTACCACTTTTTTCCTTCTTCCCCCTCTTTGAAAAACATTTTTTTGGTTTTGCTAATGACTAAGAAGAGAAGATTGTACTATGCTGTGAATTGCTTTTTTTCTGTTTTTAGTTAAAACACTAAGAGATGTGAGTACAATTATTAGTGCTGGAGATTGTGAATATCTTTTGAAATGAAGGGCACTTGCCAAAAATCTGTCAAACTATAAATGACCCAAGTCTCACTCAAGAAATCATCTATTAAAAGTAGTGACCCACTAACCTCATTTTTTTCAGAAAGATGGATGGGTAGTTATGGCAGGACAGTCCAAGAGATTTATGAAACTTTTAATTTCTTTGGGGGTCTGATAGTAAGATTTCAGACCAAGAAGCAATAGAAAATCACTGGTAATTTCAGCAGCAGGTACTGTTGCCAAATGAACTGTGTGTATTTAGACAGGTTTGTTATGTTCATCTCTTCTGCCTGACTGTATTCAGGAACTCCATAAGATGTGCTTCTACATGGGTTTTTATTTTTGGGGAGTCCTCCAGTACTTCATACAACCTAATGGGAAATAAAATCTTTCTTCACTTTGTGAAAGTGAGATTATACACAGATTATTGGACGTTTGCTCTAGATACGTGAGAAAAAAAATAATCATTTTAATATAAGCCAAATATTGCAGTAGTTGTTGCCATACAAATGCTCAGAATAATAATCATTATCAATCTGCTTTCTGTGGCAATAAAGTCCCTAAATAGAGCCAGGATCTCAAATTGCAGTAATGCTAAACTCAGAACTGGTAGAGGCTGTCCTACCATTTTGAAATGAGTATGAGAGAACAGAACAAATTAATCATACAATCACAGATGCTAGAAACATATTAAAACATCTAGCCAGTCTCTTTGCCGTTCGTTTGCTCTTTATTGTACATCCTGCAGTATTCTGACAGTCCGGTTTTCAAAAGCTGTAGTCTTAAAAGTGATAGGTTACCATTACTTTCTCTTAAGAGAGTATGAGAATCTCGCTGATAAAGAGGATTTCAGAAGTTTAGGAAATGAATGCTGCTGCCACAGTGAGGAACTAGCAGTTCCAAATATATATAGGAATTTAAAGGATTTTTTAAAAAGGATTTTTTTTGGAATAGTCTTCATCTGAGATGTCTGTGTATATGTCTGTTTATCTGTGTCTGTTTTAGAGATGAAATATGTTTTTACTAATCACCTCTTCACTTTTCATTTTTGTAATTTTAAAATTGTGACTGACCAAAGGATTTAACATTTATTATTGGGAACATGTTCTTGAAATCAGTGCATTGTCCTATGAAGTGCCGAGTTTAGCTTGCAACAAGATTGAGAATTTTCTTTATTTTGCCTTATGATGTGTTACTTACTTAGCTAATTCTGTGTTTAAAGATGGGTGCTTTCTCTGGGATCTCACGTTGGGGGAGGAAACTGTGCTCCTTCTGTGAGAAAGCTGCCACAGCATCTGAGATATCACTTAACACTGGAGGCTCTCCAGGGCCTGACTGTGCCTCACATATCTGCAGTGTATTTTGCTGTTATTATGACCAGCATTTGTATACGGTACTAATTCTGAGAGTAAAGAAAGTGCTAAAACTCAGATTCAGATGCTTGAAATGGAAGCATCTTTATTGCTGTGCACTGAGAGATTTAGAGAAAATAGTTCTGCAGTGGGCAAAGGAGACTGATGTAGCTCCTTAACCCCAGAGGCAAATTCCTTTCCACCCCATCTGCCATCTCAAATGCCAAGTCCTACAAATGCCACTGTTTCCAAAGTAGCAGACATTAACCATGTGTGTGAATCTTAGTCATTAGTAAAAACTATTCCAAAAAATGCCTTTGTTTGGCTTTCATGAATTGCCAGAGCAAAGAAAAAGGCCAAAGCCGGATGTGAATTACATTACTGTGCCACTAACTGATGTGTATCCTAATTTCTGTAGTGGAATATAATGAATGCCTTTCAATAAGATAGTCATTTAATTTCATTCGCCTAATAAAAGCATTTGACAGAGGTAAGGTGTAAGATTGGATTCTGGTCTAGCTGCAGACCCCCTGTCATTCTGTTAAACTGACAGAGAATAGTAAAGAACTTGTACAACACGGAATAAAATATAAATTTAGAGTTAATAGCAGTGGCTAACAGATGCCATCTCCAGACTACTGGAGCTGAGGGTATTCAACAAAACCATGTAGCTGGCTTGTGGTGAACATGGCCTCCACCAAAGGAGCATGGTTACCATACTGAGCACCCTCCTCCTCATACTGATTCTCCTCCTCCTCACTTCTCCCTTCCTCCTCCTTCTCCTTTCCTTCCCACCAGCACAGGTTTTGAGAACTCTTTCCTTTTGCTGCTTCTACCACCAATAAATGACAGAAGAAAACAAATATTATTAAAGGCTGAAATAGGTATGGCTTGGGAACCCAAACATTGGGGATCATTACCCGCGCCCTTTCTTTGCCAAAACTTTCCAATGTACAATCCTTTTTTGTTTGCTGCTTTCAGATGCTTTGTTTCTTTTTGTTGAGGTAAACTCTGTATTCTGCATAGTGACTCAGAGCAGAGCAGCTCTTTGAACTGTGTTCCTGCTCTGAGAAACTCTTTTTTGTTTTTTGTTTCTTTAATTTTTTTTAAGTGATAAGGAAATATGCGCTACGTGCAAGTTGCTCCTTTTGGCAAAGGCAGGATAGCCCTTTTTAGTATGGATTCTGCTCCATATGTGATCATTCCCTTTTGCCAAACTTCCTTAGATGTGCACCAAATTGCAGAAAGATGAATACCAACTTTGCATAATTTGAACTAGAAAGCCTTGCAGTGCTACTTTTCCGTTTAATTTACGCAAAAGAAAAAAAAAAAAAAAAAAAAAAATGAGATACGTAGGACATAAGTAAGGGCAGAATAGAGCCCTTAATCTTAATTATGCATTCTGCAGTATTATAAATGACTAAAGATTACTTCCAATGTTTGGTATAATCTTACAGTGTGCAGATGTGGTTCTCTTTGGTATATGCCATCTTTACTGAACTCACAATTTCCATAATGCTGTCACATTCTGCATGGGAAGCAGATTTGCAGATAGGTAATCCATGTAAGGTATTTTAAAGACAGCTTATTAAAGGATTGAGGCCTGCTGTTAAATTACATATGCTTTCAATTGCTATGAGGAGCAAACAGTATCAAGAAGTACAATTTAGCTACGGCTGGAGAAAGGCCTATTTAAAGTTTTGATGACAGATCCTTTAAACTTTTCCTTTAAGTTCTTTTCTGCTTTATATCGTTTCCCGTGTAGCGCAGTATTTTCTTTTATTCAATGTAATTTCACCAGCAGGTCGGATGTATACACGTGAAGAAACTGAAATACATTCCTAAACTGATAGGCAGAGTTTACAAGATGACTGTGGGCGCTGGTCTCCACACTTGATGGCATTATCTAAACACCTGACAGCGACGGGGGAGGCTGCAGTTTAGCATTGCTAATTACGAATGGCTCCAGTCGTGCCCAGTGCTGCTCCAGCGCCGCTTTTCCCACCGAAGTGAGCGCGGGTTCTCTGCCGCATTGTGCGGCACGCAGGATGCTGCTGAGCATATTGGCTAGTGCCCCCATCTGTCTCGAAAACACAAGACAATGTGTCACTTGCACGCTGTCTGCTCTCGTTACCCTGTACAGAAGGAGTTACACGAGATTTCATTTCAAAACAGATAAGCTCCTTCCCCTCTCTTTAACCGAAATAAGAAGGCTGTGACCGTAGTTTAGATTGAGTCCTTAAATCTGGGTGCTGAGGCAGGGGGGGTGTTTTGATGGCGTGTTTTTTCCAAACATAACAAAATAAATTACAATACAGTGATGATATTTGGAGCTAACTTTAAGTGTTGCACTATGCAACACGAAAATCTACAAGGGGCACAGCCTGCCGACGTAAGATGACAAACCTTGAGAAGGAACGTGTTAAGCAGTCGTTTTATAAAGATGAGCCTGGCCATGCGTTTGCATGTGAACATCATTACAATCCGAAAAAGAGAAAATGTTATTGTGCCATGTATCTTTGAGCCATTATTGGAATTAGGTTACAAAGCTTCGGCTGCAGGGTTATATGAATCTGCTGCTTGTTGTTAATTTCAGGCTTTCTTTCTAGTATTTTTTTTTTCTTATTGGTTATGAACCGATAAAATATGAAAAGGAAATAATTTTTAAAAGGTGTCTCCCACCAGAAGCATGAGAATATTTTTTTAATCATATATAATTAAAAATAACAGTACATTGTAGGAAAAGTTGTTAAGGTCTGGAAGGACAAAACAGTAAAATAGTAAAAAGAAAAATCTCTGAGAGTTAAAACATTTTTTTTTTTAACCTTAACAATCCTGTGTAACGTAACTAGCAGAAACAGTAAAAATACTGAATCTAAATTTGGCTAAAGAAAAATGTTTTCCTGAAAAAGATTATCTGAACATCTTCCCACATACAAATGTTACTGTGTTTTTTTTGTTTTGTCTGTTTTAATTTTTGCTTTATAATAAATGAAAGGTGGTATATTTGTTTGTTTTGAAATATTTATAGTGTAAATTACCCAAATGATATTTCTGATCTATTCTATTAAATCAGTTTTTATATGTTATGGAAATTAATGGATAGATTTTGAATTACAATACATTTTTATAATAAATGGATAAGATGAGAGCTTATTAAGTTGATTTTAGTCTGTGAAATGTGTCTTCCTTAAATAATTTCAGAAGCCAAAAAAGCAAAATACAAACTTTGCTTAATCATGAATTTTTAGACATATGTCACTATAAAAATCAGCATATTTTAATTGCAGAAAATTGCTTTGTTGCCAATCAGTAGTAAAGTTCAGTAGGGTACCTGAAACTATTCTTTTTATTCCAGCACATTAACCGGAACATACTTCTCATAACAGAGCTGTGCTATTGATGATGCTAAATATGAACTTTGAATTAACATAATATCAATATTATCAAATATTGGTATTTCACCCATAGACTGCAAATGGATTATCAAGTCATAAATAATTAAAGTAGTTAAAAACTGAACTGAAGAATTATAAGACAATGCTAAAATAAAACAAAATATCTCAGTAGAAAATATTTCTAATAGACAGTGTAGGGATCTCATTGCAGTGTTTCTGCTGTCACCATGTCTTAATGTTTTTTTGTTTGTTTATTTATGACAAAAATTGTTTAAGACAGCAAGAATCTTGGGTCTTCTCTTTTTTATGAAGGTCAAACTAAATTCAAAATTATAACTGAAAAATGAAATGTAAATACCTAGATCTTTGATAACAAAGTAATTAAAATGTATGGTTTTGCCTACTGTGTATAATAAGGGCTTATATTTGATCAACCATAAAAGTTATTTAATCATTTTAACCTTGGAATACTACCCCACGAAAAACTACTTAATGGAAGTTAGCTGAGAAGCATTAGAGTATCACAACATCAAGAAGGCTGAGCGAGAGGGCACTGAAAATTCAAGCACAGCTTATTTCTGCCATAATACTATAGCAGGTTGCATGGCAACCAGTGGCTGTGGATTTTGAAGTTACTTTATCCTTATTCAATGAGCAAAGACTTAGCCTGTATTTATTTTGGTAATTTCTAGAATTAATCAGGTATTTAAGCCCCACTCTAGCATAAACTTGCTGTGATTTTACGATCAATGAATAAATGTTTACAAGTGTGGTTCAACGAACATCTGGAAGAACAACAGAGCTCAACTGTTTCTCATGATGTTGCAGACGGTAACCATCAGACAAGTGTTCGGATCAGCAGTCATTTTTCTGCAAGAGTTTGGCTTGCAAGCGTATCCATATGATTTAGGTTAGTCATTTTAGGTGGACTCTGGAGTTTTCAAAAAAACTGTCATATTTCATTTTAATGTTTCCATTAAAGAACAATTTTAAGATAATTTTAACATTTTTCAGCAAAGTAGAAGCTGTAATCATGAGCCAGTCAAATAGACGTAACATGGTACCCCTGTGTGCATGTATTACTTTTGAGAATATGTTAACATATAAGTCTGAAAAAATCTTTTATAGCATTATTTAATTTCAGTTGCTGTCTTTAAATGTGACTCTTTATGTATCCTTCTGTTTAGTATGTCTAGCATTTGGCCGAATTTCTCAATATCCACAGATCTTACTGAAACTGGAATAAACCATGATTTCTCATAATTGCACAGGCACACAGTGCACACCATAATACATGTAATGAATGGGAGGTATGCATCAGTCTTTCATTTAATGAATACTTTTTTTAAATGCACTTTGCTAAACTGCATAAAAGATATGCAAGATACTTCCAGGGCAGTGTATATCTGCAGTATATATTCTTGCAGTGAAAGATCCTATCATAATTTTTACACATATTGGGGCAGGATTGTGATGCGAGTGTTCTCTTCATTTGTTTCATTTCCTAAGTTTTTAACTTTTATGCAAAGTACATATTGTATGCAAATTATCCTCTATACAGCAAGAAAGGTAAAATTAAATGAATACAGGATTTCCCAGCCCTGAATTGCACAGTGTGCACCCCACCAGCCCAGCTTTGAAGAACCTTTTTATATTTGTTCACAAACTTTGTGGATTTATGTGACAGCTGTATCATTTTATTTTACATCATGGTTTGGCTCAAAAGAAGGCATGCGTCCAGTATATGAACTTTTTTTTTTTTTTTTTTTTTTTTTTTTACCGCAGATGAAGAAGAGGAAATGATAGTTACATCATCATGAAATTAAAGATGGAAGATAAGATTCTTTTAGAAAGCAGTAAAGTGCTTGGGCATCAAGGCACTATTTCCAAAAGTGACGTTAGATCAAGTCCAAAAAAAACCCAGTGAGAAGCCCAGAATGCTCTGTAGGTGGAATTGGGCACCCAGCCATTGCTGACTTTGGAAAGCCTTGGCTCCAAGGCAGGCTACTAAAACATCAAATTGCACAACTGCTTGTGTCTAGTGCTGTTCATGCAGTAGAAGGAGGGGGTCCATAGCTGTCTGCTTTCAAAGGAAGTGTTGCAGTTCAGGTCTTGCTATGCTTGGTAGCACGTAACAAAGTCCCTAATGTATGTGATTTCCCAATGAAATAAAGCGATCATTCTTTGCAGTAAAGGTACAGTGGAGTTGTTTAAAAATACATAATTTATTTTGTCAAAAGCTCTACTAGTAAGCTAGTACTTCTAGGAGCTGTGAATATTGTTAAAAATACATTATTGCTTTAGTGATGACAGTTTAAAAGTTATGTCAACAATAAGCTACTGAAATTTAAGAAAAATGAAACATTTTCCTATGAGCCAGTTGTGTTTTCTTTGAGGAAGAAACACAAGAGGAAATAAAAGCTGTTAAACAGTTCAGGTTTGAACTGTTTGTCCTGTTAAAATATGTGTTTCACAGTTTCCTGAAATTAGTGAATCTTAGTGACCTCATTCCTAGTCACTGTTTTTTAAGATGGAAAGCTTGAAACTTAAAACTAGTAGTATCAGAAGCATCATCTGCAATTCCACAGTGTTTTATATTAACATTGAAAATAGCAGACTAGTGAGGAACAAGTAATTCTGGCAATAAAGTGTTCCCTCCTGGATTTTCTAGCCCCATCTGAGAAGAAAGCTGACCTATGCCATCATCTCTTCTTTATTTTCTTTTGGGGAGGAACATTAAATCATATTGGTCTGAGGAGTCCAACACAATGCAACTACTGCCCGTCAACTGCATCATTATAGTATATCCTTCCTTGCATTTTAGGTAAAATGTATTAGCTCAAATCCAAGAGCTAAGGAAATCCAAGAGCTGCCCCAAGTGTTGGTGCAGAGGAAGCATGGACTTAGCATCTCCTGGATCCTTTATACAGAGGATGGCTGCAGCAGGAAGCTGATAAAACTGGTGATCAAAGCATGCTGTACTTGACCTGCAGCCTTGTTGTAGCTACATTGCAGACAAATTGTAGAAATCATTTTATCAGAGGAGTGGATGGATGAATTTTAAATACCACTTTGAATCAGTCATTGCTACTGCTTTTAATTCTGTACGTATTTTTATGCATAGTGGCTACACAAAAGGACAGAGTTGTACAAGTTCTGAATTGCCTTTGACATTGGCCTTCCATGTGCTGTGGAGATGGGCAATCACATTATGACACTTAACAGGGTACTTATGCTTCAGGTTTTTTAAACAGAGGCAATTGAACATTCAGTGGTGCCTCAGGCCAAAAATTATTGTCTGAGTAAACTGCAAATACCTGTGAATGAGGAATAATGTGTTTGTCAGGGCTAAGACCTATTTCAGTAATTCTGAAAAAGGAACAATGTCAGATAGGAGCCCCGTCATGGGGATTTTTTAACCCAAACCCTAGGCATCCATGAAAACACGAAGGTAATTCTTTCAGAGTCTGCAAATAGGAGTCTGGCGATGCAAACAGTCAATAGTAGACATTGTGTAGCTCATTTCTTCCTCTGTGTAGAGTATAATTAAATAATTTGAACTTGAAGCAAATAGAGCAGTCCTATATCTATATTTATAATAAAGGAATCTGGAATTCAAACATAAAGCCCATAGCTAATCTCCCGTTTACAGAACAATGCTTTATCAATTACTTGTTCTCTTTCCTGCCATAGCGCAATGACTGCTTTTGCAGTCATCTCCCATGTGTTGTAACCCTTTGTATCACAAACACATTGGGCACAAACGTGTTGGTTATGTTGTTCCAACACTGCAAGGAAGTTTTCAGGACCATTTGTCCTGTTTCAAAAATTCTGCTAATTACTGAGTATTTAGAGATTTAAGGCTCAAAAACTTGGCTGGTTGGGCAGTATGTCAGTGCTGTTTGGATCTTTTATTGGCTGACTGTGTATCTCATCTCAAAAATACTCAAAGAACCAAAAATACAAATGTTTTTCTTCATTCACATTTCTCTGTTCTAGGGCTGACTATATTGACTGTGGCAGAGCATACAGGGGCTAGCAGTACAAGTGTAAATTGTCATCTAAGCCTTTTTCTTCTGCCTAACACTGGGAAAGGTCATGTCCTCAGATAACATGTTTAGCAAATGATGAGCCCTGTAGGACAGGACCAGGACTGGAAGGATTGCAGACAAAATGTGCTCATAGCTGGAAAAAGAATCTCACAGATTGAGGACTAACCCCTAATGCTTCCTGTCCATGAGAGTTTTTATATTGACACCTCTGGGATTATAAAGAGTACTTTTGCAGCCAAATGCTCTGTTGATTTACATTCCTGGAAAATCCACTCACTTAAGGAAGGTTGTGTAATATAAACAGTTCATTGTTGTTTTTAAGGCTCAGAGCTGCAATAAGGTGCATCATGCACCCTTTCAAGTTTGCACTGCATTTTGTTTTATATGGTTTTGATCACTCTAATGTCTTTGTACCTCAGTGTTTCTGTTGTACCTGACTTCACAGCAACCTTGTGCAATATGGGGCATACTAAATGATTTTATAGCTGAAGAACTGTGATCCAGAGACAGCAAGGGTAAGAAATGTAAAGGTATTTTAACCCTATGCAATCAGGGTTTCTGATAGAAATCTCAAGTGTTTCTAGCAAACTGGATGTTAGGAACATGCATAAGAAGTGGGAACCTGCACACATACAAAAATTCAGGTGGGCACTGGGGGATTCGATATGTTTGAAAATCTGACCCAACATGATTTGCACAAGATCATGCAAAATAACAGCAGCACAAAAGGGAATTGACCCATTCTCTGAAAACATTGGCTTGTACCATAACCCATAGAACATATTTTTCATTCTTTTTCTTTTAAATTTAGGATATGCAATAAATATATTCTGACATTTTAGGAAGCAATTTTGGCTTGGATGCCTTCACAACTTTCAGTGTGAATCATTCTGTGCACAGTCTGGTTCCACCCAGGTATGACTTTTCATTCATTTCATAAGCATGTAGCTCCTCTGAAAACAATGAAGCTATATAAGAGTAAAAGGGAGATGCTAGAAGGAGGGTTAAATTCTTGGAATTATAAAGTAAATTGGCAATTGTGGCATACTGAGACTCATCCCAGTTCCCATGTACTAATTGGACGGTGCTTAAAAAAATATTAGAGAAACATGTGAAACTCCAGGTCTTCCAGGCTAAACATAGTCCTAGTTTTACACTAATATTAATGACCACAGGTTGTGTGTGGGATTTTTTTTTTTTTTTTTTTTTTCCCCCACTGTGGTGAAAGTAAGTTGCCAAAAGGGAAGCAGAATTAATTAAAGTTTCTGATGAATATTGGACCACTACTGGCATTTGCCTCGGGATCAACAGGTAGGTTCTTAACTTTGTGAGAGAAAACATCATTGAAGGAGGTTGCATTCCTTGTGCAGATCAAGTTGTGCTTTTAAAAAATAAAAGAAGTCAGCTGGTGGTCTTGCTTTTAATTATCGTGGCTGCAAGAATTCGAATGACATATTTGCCTCATTTACTTAGAAGATATTCTTGTATTTATTAAATCATTTGGAGAACATCTGTAACACTTTGATAAGATTTTCTTTCTCATCATGGGAAGCAGGCTGCATTTCAATACCAGGAAGTACTAGTATTACAAAGTATTTCCTAGTCCATTTATAGGAGAACAGTAATATGTAGAAGTACAATTCACCAGCATTAAGAAATCGATCATTTCTTAAGAATATTGGATGTAGTTAGTAGTATCACATTTGATTAAAGAAGCAGGTCTCAATTATAAATTATTATTTAGCCTTTCTTTTGATTGGTACTGGATTACATATTAAAATTATCTTGCCATTTTTTCCCAGGATTTCTCTCACAAAAGAAAAAGCCAGTAGCATCTTCAGAAGAAGCTAGGTTCAGATTAGATGCCAAGGAAGAAGCAGGGCATTTTTAACACCAACTGTTAACTGACTTAAAAAAAAGTCTGGCTGCTATAGTGGTGCTGTCTTTCTTTATCATTCATGGGTGACACATGGCTGAAATACTGAAACACAAATATTTTAAATAATAATTTTTAAACATGAATATAAATGGTCATTGTTCTTTAGAACCACCAAAAAGTAATTCTAAAACAACTTGAAATTTCATCTCACCTAAGATGTGAAGTTTTTGTGTTGTGAGCACCATCTTTAGATGTCTTGAGCAGGGCATAGGTCCAGTGTCTTATGTTTTTACATATGACTTTGGCTTAAATATCACAGTTCATGGGAACCAAGCATGACATCCAGACATGACATAGCCCATAATATCAGAACAGGCAGAGGGAATATGTGTACACTTCTGTTTACTGTAGGAGTTCAAAAGTTAAACTAGAATTTCTAATGAAGTTTCACATGAAGTCTAATTTTTAAAATTCAACAATCTATAGCAAATCTCACATTTGAAGGCTGAATCATGCATGGTATGATATTTCATTCTAAAAGGCACATGGGGCACAATAATTTCAGCAGGAATTTAATTATTTAAAAATGAACACATGCAATATTTGTACATCTATACATATGTGTATGTGTGCATGTATGCATATGCTGTCTGTGTTTGTGCATAAAAACCTATTTAGGCATCTCTAGTTGTATGTTCACAGTTATAAGTACATCCGTATGCCTCTTGTGTTTCTCACTTCACATACCGTATTAATTATATAATTCATATTTCTCTGTGATTCAGAGAGAACAATAAGAAACTTTATTGTGGAATACTGAGTACATTAATTCTTCCCTAAGTTTCGCCAGTGGTTTGTATCTCTTCCGAATTTTTAAAAAGTATGTTTATGTATCATTGTGAATTTATTTTTTCTTCATGTTATGACTTTCTTTTAAAAGATTATCCCATTTGCTGTAAAGGACCTAATATAGTGTGATTTTTTAATTGCTTTATTTTTTTTTCCAGATTATTTGATTGATACCTAATTAATCCACTATTTAAATATTACCAAATATTACTAGTCCAACAATAGAAACCCAGCCACCTAAAAGCTAAAAAGGTCTTATAAAATATATATCTGTAAAGGGTACACAACATCAGCAACATCAGCAACTGTAGCCATTACAAAGAAAGGAAAGTATTCTTGATAGACAATAGGAAATGCTAGATAGTTTACTTCCACAGAGCACTAGAATATTTCAAGAGCTACTTGCATCTATGGTAATAATACATGGTAATATCAGTGAATACTCATATGTTCACTATTTCATTTCTCCAACTTTTAAATCAGCAATGTCTGATCTGCATTATTATTACTGGAATTTTTTCATTTGACCAACTCTCAATTCTGTCTGTATCTCAGACTCTTCCCAAAGACAGTGTTGATTTTAATCACTTCTTTTTATGTATTTATGTGTGTTCCTTCATCATCCATAGGCACTGCTTGTGAATCAAGAACCTGCTGTGCTAGGCACTATATGAGCTAAAGTTTTAGAAAGCAGAACCTGCTCCAGATATGCTAAAAGCTACTCATTCTTTCTCAGTCCTCTCCCAGTTATTCTGTATTATTTGCCGTCAGGTCTATAACCTGCAAATTTTCTGCTTCAAATTTCCTTTTTTGCTCTGTTTTCTCTCATATCTCTTCCTTCTAATCTGTCCAGTTCTATCAAAAACAGTGTCACGTTCCCCAGTACTCTAAAAACATACTCTGTTTCATAAATCTTCAGAATAACTTTCTCTGTACTTCCATGTGCTACAGAAGCTGCTGCTTCTCCCTTAAAGCACTCTGTAATCTTCACTATCCTCCCAGATCATACTTTTGCACTCATTTTCCTCTATTCATCCATCCAGCTCTCAGTCCATTTAGGTTTTTCACCTTTTCCCTTTGTATTTTCTTTG